>NW_026126583.1:4690000-5120000 GCF_943737965.1 Phodopus roborovskii | reverse complement strand
CAATGTCTCCTACCATCTATTGTCCATTTTGTTTGTCATTAAAAAAAAAAAAAAAAAAAAAAAAGTTGAGACACACATCTGCTAAAACCTACAGCCCTCCCTATTCCAGGCTGTGTGGTATCATCCCATCTCTCTGTGCAATCAGCTCTATGTGGGCTTTGCTCCTTCCGTGACCCCAGCATCTGGAGCTGGGCTCTGCACTCAGAACATAGTCAGATTAAAAGCTACCTCTGGGCTCCTCTCCCATCAACCAATTATTAATAAGTCCTGCAGGGGGACAGGAAGAGCTGCTTTTACCAACCCTATTCTGTCCTAGCTTGTTCAATGTTTTTGCAAGAGGCTTCTCCAGTCTTTAATATTTGCCCCATATGTCTCTCCTAAGAGAGCAGCTCTTGGCTCATATGTCAAGCACAATGAAAGAGAAGAAACTGAGGGTGACCTGTAACTCAGTGTCACACTGTGTACATGATATGTATGAAAGCTTTGGCTCAATGTCCAGCAGCTCTAGGGAAAAAAATGGGCTATCAGTCACCCTCCCCGACTTCTCTAGAAGTCAACTGACAAGAGCAAGCAACCTCCTAGCTTACATTCAGATTGCCTGGAAAAGGCTGGACCCAGACAGCTAAAAGCATCCATATTAGCAACGGTGAAAGCCTCTTCCAACATCAGGGCTGGGGTGATGACAAGCACAGGAGCAGCTCCAATGGAAGGGTGTAGGTGTGGGAGACGGCCTCTCTTTCCAAAAAGAGAGCTACTGCCTGGATGGGGAGTGGGCTGTGGTAGAGAAATCATTGGAAGTGGGGAAGCAGGTATGCTCTGACTTCTCAGTTCTCATCCTTCGCCTCCTGCAATGGACCCAAGTCAACCTGAACTTGGAACCTTCCTCCCACCTTACTTCGCAGTGTGGTGATGGGCAGAGCAGTGGGAGCGCAGGCTGAGAGACTGTCTACAGTAGCTTCTACGGTATGTACAAGGGCCTGTTCTGGACCACAGCCACCTTAGTGCAAGGATGTATTGTCCTCAATTTCCTCATGTGATGTCACAGTACCTGCATCTTTATTTGGTCTTAGAATAGGTTAAGAGGAATCCATGCTTCTACAAGTTCTCTAATCACTAATAATTGTTCCACATATTATTCCTGCTTTTTTTTAAAA
The DNA here is from genome assembly GCF_943737965.1 of Phodopus roborovskii. Classification (NCBI taxonomy): domain Eukaryota; kingdom Metazoa; phylum Chordata; class Mammalia; order Rodentia; family Cricetidae; genus Phodopus; species Phodopus roborovskii. The sequence continues at coordinate 5,118,846 of NW_026126583.1, read as the reverse complement.
TCATTTCTAGATTGCTTACAGAGCCTATTGCCGTGTAATTGCTGGGTAAATCATTCTTGAAACCATTTATTTTTTCTTTTGTTAGGAGGATGGTTGGATCTGAGAACAAGGAACCTACTGATACACAGACTATACTGAAACTCTTGTAAAAATTGAATGGTTTCTGGTTCCAACTCCATTAGAAAAACAAGGCTAGGTTCTATACTGCAGGGCCTGTTTCACTTATAGAAAATCTTCATTTTGTTTCCTTAAGGAATTTCTCTGGGCTCATTATACTTTATAAGAGGTAAGTTTTAGGAGCCATTGGGACTCCTTCCTTACTGTAGACACATAAAGGAGTTGAAATAGCCTAAGGTGACTACCAGACTCATATCTAAGCCTGTGCAGTCTTCAAACTGTATAGAAAGAACATTTAAAATTCAAACTGGTCATTGCTGTGCTGCCGTTTCTCACTCCCATCCCTCAGGCAGACAGATCGCCCTCTCCAACTGAGTTTTAGGGGCACCTTGCTTCTTGATGAAGCCCTGGCAGGTTCAATGGGATGTAGTACCACCCTCAACATTTCTCAGATCTCAGCATCCCTATTACTAGGTTCTAAATCGGATGCTTCTCTATCCACACTGTCAGGGAGACACGGAGGAACCCCAGCTACCACACTCCCTGTCTCTGTGGATTTCACCTGAGTCAGGAATACCTTAGTGATGAATGCCTACAAGTCAGAGCTGCCTGGACTCAAATGGCAAGCCTTTCTCTGACAAGACATTTGATTTGGTCAAGTTATCTGCCTTGCTGTGCATTCATGCCTGCCTCCAGAAAGCCGAGAAAACACCACCTTACACAGTCCCTGGTGGTGAGGTTAGGAAACCTGGGCAGAGCCCACTCACAGCACATTGCCTGGCACACAATAGCCACTTGGCAGGGTGCCATCATTACTCCAATCCCATCATTTTTCCTTAAGTGGCTTTAAGTGAAGCTGGAGAAGGAACAAAAGAGCTCTGAGCACTTTCAACAATTACTCCACATCCTTAAAATAATTCTCCTGTAGGTCTCCAGTTAAAAATAACTCCAACAGCTGTTATAATTCCACCAAATTGGTGGCCAGCTCTAATTGCCATAAAACTCGAGCTACTGAAAGGCAGAATCGAGCTGCATATAGCTTGTGGAGCATAAGGAATTTATCCTGAGGGAATCTCGGGAAAAGAGAGTTTCACTTTGCGCCATTCCTATGAAAAGCTTACACATCCACACCAGGCCTGGCAAACAGTGCAGGGAGATTAAAAAACACAGAGCCCAAGACACTTCTCCTGGCTTCTGTTGAGGAAGATTCAGGCAGGTGAATGAGTCCCGGCCAATCTCCTGAGCTGCCCAGTCCAAAGGGAGAGGGACAGGGGCAGGGGAAGCACATAACGCCTTGTCTAATCCTTATAACAGCATGGGAGGGACATCTTATCTGCCTATTTTATAGATAAATAAACTGGCAGAGACCCTCAGACAGTGAGGTTCAGAGTCAGTTTTAAATCGAGACAATATAAGTCAGTCTGAAAACACGGATCCACTTAGTGTGGCCTTTATAAAATCAAGCCTAGAAGTTTCTATTTAAACCCCAATAGTTAAAGGACCAATAAGAAGTCACATGCCACTGGAGCAGGTGTCCCTGTTTGTTCCCCACCTCGGAATCTTCACAGCCAGGATCCCCATCTGTTCCTCCTCAAGATAATGAGTTCATTCTCTAGGCCGTCATCTTTCCAGCGGTGACCCAGAAATCCCACTGAAAACCTAGCAGCAGCATCTGCCTGACATATTATGATTTATAAAAAGAAGTTCTATCTACAGCACCATCCCTGTGACGTGAGAAAAGCAGACAGAATCACCTATTATCAAAGGTCAGGGTGCACTAGGTGATGGGCAGTCCAGAGCTGGCCCCAGCAGCCCAGAACACACAAGGGACCAGGAGGCAGTGGAGACAATCTTCTGGAAAACAGTGGTCTCAAAGGAAGAAACCCCACAACTCTCTTTCTCCTCTAAACTGGAAACATGAATAAAAGCAACATTCACCAATTCCCTAGAGACAATCCCGTTTGAGAAGAGAGCCTCCTCGATCTCCCTCCTCTCTGACACATCTGAGTGATAAAAGTGTCTGCAGACACTAATGTGATTGTGCCCATGCTCAGGAATGCTGGGTGAGGAATGCTTCTGTAAGGCTGGCTGCAATGACACCATAGTTCCTAAACTGATCACTGGGACGTGAGTCAGTGTCCTCCATCAGGCTTTACTCCTAAACTCAGGCACCGTCTGGATGATCAGCCTCCCAGGGATCTGATCTATCACTCCCTCAGCAGATCCTCTGCAGTGGGTCATCATCGCCATCAACATCAAGTCTCCAGTACTTATTTCCACTTCTCTCCAAGCAGCTCTGATATAATTACTGTCTAGGCTGCAGTTCAAATGTCAGGACTCTCTCTCTCTCTCTCTCTCTCTCTCACACACACACACACACACACACACACGTACAGGCCAGAGGACAACCTGGACTGTCATTCCTCAGGTGCCAGATCTATCTTGTTTTATGAAACGGAATGTCTTGTTGTCCTGGAACTTGCCAATTAGACCATGCTGGCTGATCAGTGAGCCCCAGGAATCTGCCTGTCCCCACTCTGGACAGAGATTACAAGGACGTACAACCAGGTCCCCATCCTTGCAAAACAGGTACTTTGTGGATGGACTAGACATCAGAACTTTAGAAGTGCACCAGGGGACTCTACCAAGCATCCAAAATCGTGACCCACAGCTATAGAAAGTAAGATCCACATCTTCCTGCTGCCTCCACAGGTGCTAAGGACCATGAATCATTGCACAACTAAAAATTATTCAGTAGCGTGGGTTTAAAATTCACAGACAGGATCTGTTCATTGCATAATTTAAAAGCCCTTGATACTGGTCCTCTGGTCTTCCTGTCCTACCACCCAACCTGCTCTAGATGAATACAAAGTATCACTTTTAAAAGTAATAATAGCACTTGGTAGTCACAAACTTAGAAGATACAATGTCCTATTTAACCTTGATAAGAACTGTGGAATACATACCTGCTGCTGCTGTGGCAAATTTCAACAAACTTCAAAGCTTAAAACATTATTAATTTATTCCCTTATTGGTCTGGAGGCCAAATACCTGCAATTCGCTCCACAAGTCACAGCCAAGATTGGCAGAGATGGTTCCTTCAAAGCTCAGGAGGATTAGTTCGCTGTTCCCTTTTCAGCCTCTAATGGTTTCTGCTCCGGAGGTCAAAGGCCCTTCCCAACTGCTCTCACCCCTTGCCTCCATCAGCAAATGAGACTCCTACCATGAGTTCTCACTGTCCCTCTTAGAAAGATTGTCACTGTACTGGGCCTACCCAGATACCTGAGACAAACTCCCATCTCCAACAATGTGGGTTAACCACTTTTGTGGCGTCTGTTTGCCATGTAAGCCTTTTGGATAAAGGTAGTCACATCTCTAGGGATGCTGGGCAGTCTGCTAAAGGCAGGCTTAGCCACTTAGCCACTGCTCACACTGAACCTCCTCTCTTGCTCAAGGCCCTATGCTTGACACAAAATAGACTCAGCTGGGAAGACATCTCAGTAAGGGATTTCCTAGATCAAATCAGCCTCTGGGCATGTCTGTAAGAGGTTTCCTAGATCAGGTTAGCCTGTGGGCATGCCTGTGAAGGATTTTCTAGATCAGCTTGGCCTGTGAGCATTCCTGTAAGGGGTTTCCTAGATCAGGCTGGCCTTGGGCATGCCTGTGAGAGCTTTTTCCTTAATTGTGTTAATTGAGGCAGGAAGACCCACCCTAAGTGGATGGCTTCCCCCCCCCCCCACACACACACACACACAGCTGCCTGGCTTCCCATCCTGGAATGCATGAGCAGAGAGACTGAGCTGAGCAGGAAGCATGCATACATTCACTTCTCTCTGCTCTTGACTGCTCAGGAACTGCTTCAAGTTCCTGCTTTAAGTTTCCCTAAAATGATGAACTAAAGCCTAGACCTGTAAGCCACGTAAACACTTCCTGAAAGCTGCTTTTGTCCAGGGATTTTATTCCAGCAACAGGAGAGGAAGAGGGGACAGCACCCACCTCCCAGGCGAGGACACTCAAGCTCAAAGCTGCATGACATAGACCCAGGTCCCCTAGCTGCATAGCTGCAGGATTGCTGCCACTCAAATACCTGCCGCCCAACAGTAAGCGGATGTTTGTGATGTTTTCTTTTCCAAGCTTTCACCATCCTATTAACAAGAGGACTTTTCATTCCGACTCAATTTTCACCTCTGACCTTGCATTCCCAAAGTAAACTAGCTGTTCTGAACATCCCCTTTCTCAGCCAGACCCCTACCCTCAGTCCAAGAGAACCAACAAGCCCCATGGGGGCAGCAAGCTGCATAACAATATCAGTCTACATCACAGCCATTTGAACTTGGTCATCGGGAGAAAGCCCACATGGAGAATGGGAAGCTCTCGACGTGAGAGAGACAGGCACACTCATAGCTAAAGGTCTACAAGGAAGAGACTATGACAGGTCACACCCATTTCCGCTGTGTTGAACACAATCACGTCAGAACCATAGGAAACCAAGCTTTCAGCGACTTCCCATGCCTTGTTTCTCTCTTCCTTGTGACTAGGAGAACTAAAGAGGGCCAGAGGTGGCACCTAGTAGCCATTCCCAGCCCAGGCCATCAGAAGGCGGTAAGGGTGTCTACATAAAGGGTAGGTCTACTGCTAACTTGGGATTGCTCTACCTTCACCCTCTCTCTCTCTCCTCCTCCTCCCTCTTTCCCCTCTCCCCTTCACTGATGCATCAGAATCCACTTCACAGCCACTTTAACAATGGGAGAGAGTAAAGTCAGGCAAATCGCACTGCCAAGCCTTTGTCTGTGTTCAATCTGCTGTGAAAATCGCCGGGATCAATGCTGCATGGGAATGCAACTGGCATGGGTGCAGCCAGCTACATGACCTCCCCAGACTGCGGAGGACTCATTGGCGCTGTCTGGAAAACAGCAACAAAGCGGGCTCAGGAAGGGCGCGTGGAGGAATTCCGAGTGAGGAGATAAATGAGCTAATAGTGGTCCTCCGGCAAGTGGGGAACTGCTAGAAGGAACCGCATAGCTTGTGGGCCTGGAATGTGCCAGCTCCTGAACTGCCATCCTCTAGGATGACAGCTTGAGGGTGAAATGACTCTAAGGCCAGCTAGAGTCATTAGCTAGGTCCCCAAAGGGACCTGAGAGAGGTGGCTGTGTCATTAGCTCGGAAAAGCAAGCTACTGTGTTTTGTAAAAATTTTCCCGTGAAGAGGGTGTGTTGGTGTGTGTCTCTGTTGCTGTGATAAAAGGTGTTTGTTTCAGCTTACACCTCCAAATCACAGTTCCATCCTTCAGGAAGGCAAGGCAGGGATCCGGGGGGCAGGAACTGGAGGAGTGGAGGATGAACACTACTTACTGGCTTGCTTCCCATGGCCTGCTCAGCCTGATTTCTTGTAGTACCCAGGACCACCAGCACAGGGGTGGCACTGCCCACACCAACGATCAACTAAGAAAATGCTCCATAGACACGCCCACAGCCAGTGTAATGGGAGCAGTTCCTCAGCTGAGATTTCCTCTCCTCAGGTGACTATTGTTTGTATAAAATTCACAAAACCCAGCACAGGACATAGCTCCAGGAATTCGGATTTATCGGGATGTATCTATTAAAATGTAATAATATCATTAGTTTGGCAATATCACAGCCTCAAAACTAAAGTAATGGGACAGGATGGTCAACACACTTGAATTCCCAGCATGTGGAGGGCAGAGGCAGGTAGAGCTCTCACGAGTGCCGGGCCAATATGGTCTACATAATGCGTTCCAAACCAGCCTGGACTATATAGAAAGACTATCTCCACAAGGGAAGAGATAAGGAGGTAAGGGTGCCTAACCCACCACTACACTGGTTACACTGGAGATAAAGTGTTCCCTTTTACTGGCGCTTCAATAACACCAATGGATATTTCTCTACATTCAGGTACCAAAAGCTCCCTAGTGTGGTTTGGTTTGGTTTGTCACCCCATACAAGTCATTCAACCTCACTGGGCAACAACATTGGCATCCACAAAGTGAGAGGCAGGGACACAATGACCTCCTAAGGTCTTCCCCAAAAGCAGATTCTAAAAGCTTCCCAAAGACTCATTAACAAAAATCACTGGCTGGTTTCTGCAGTTTGACTCTGAGTTGGTGAGCAGAAACGATGAGAACAGGGCCAGTGAGCAGGAGTCTTAAAAACTAGATGCTGAAGTCAATACCCAAGCTGGAAAAGCTCATTGCTGAAGCATCACGGGGCTGGGCCTGGGAAGTAGAAATACTGGGGACCCAGGAATCACTCCCTGTGGGACAGTCTGTAGGACAAGTTTCATCATGCATGTCACCTCCAGCACCCAGAGCCAAGGGTAGGCCAAGGAGGAATGGAGGAGATGGGGGCAGTCCTAGGATGTGAATACCACTCAGAGTCATGGCTGGGACCCCGAAGGCCATGGAAATGTCTGGCAGGGACAGCTAGGTCACTGCTCTGCAGACAGGGCTCTGGTTTGGATCTGAAAGTGCTCCCAGTGTCAAATGTCAATGGCTTCATCCCCACCGGTGTGCTGTTTGGGAAGTGTAGCAACTTAGGTGGGTGCCACTGGAAGAAGCCAGCTTGTGAATCCTACAGTTTGTGCTGGATCCTTCTTGTGCTCTCTGCTCACTGTTCCCACCACCACAATTATGTTCCCACGCACAAAATTGTTCCCACACACAATTACGGGCTGAGGCCCCTGAAGCCCGGAGCTGAAAAATCTTCCCCCTTTAAGGTGTTCCCATCATGTATTTGGGGACAAGAAGGCTAACACGGGTGGCCACTCTTGCCATTGGAAACCAACGTTTAGCCTTATTTCATGTTCCTGGTTTCATGGCCTCACACACAGAACCTCCCTGGTACCTTTAAGGACCTGGAGAATTAGCCACAGAAATTCAGGGAGCTACCAAATCCTCCAGGAATTTCGACCCCTGACTGGCTAGTTCCAGGGACAAATGTGCCTGCTTAAGTGAAAGCACCCAGGGGAAGTGACAGGAAAATTGAAGACTTGCTATAAAAGCCATCTTCAAATAGCCATAATTATCACCTAAGCTTTATTTACTAACACCCTCATGGTCTGGTCCTTCATCTCCTAATCATCCTCTTGTAGAAGCACAGCGGTTTCTCAGGACAACATTTTCAATTACTTAAGTAGTAAAACAAGGGGAATTGGGCATTTTTCAATCAGAGTCCTAGGTGAATGAAAGCAGATACAGGCAGCAAAGAGAGAGAACCTGACCCCTCTACTCGCATGCGCAAACAACTGCTACAGAGTGGTTTTATCACAGCCCAGCTTCCAAGCCCTGTCCTGATTGCTCCCAACATTATAAGAGGACAGAAACATAGAAACTGTTTTATTTTCAGCTTTTAAAAACTAAGACCTCAGTCCAGACACGATGGCTTTCACCTTTAATTCCAGCATTGGTGGTCAGCCTCGGCTACAGGGCAAATCCAAGGCCACCCTGAAGCATATGGGCTGTGTCTATGCAGTTCTGGGACACTCTCTGCCTGCCTACATACGGAGTAGCTGTGACCTCCTGCCCACATCTTCTGGATACAGGAGGCCTTTGTTGACACCTTAGCTGCCTATGTTTGAAGCTGACTAGTGTTTTGTCAGCCCCTCTGCCTACAAGCCACCCAGACCGGTCCCCTTTGTATCCACATACACTAAGATGTGTATTGTAGCCTCCTTGGGAAATATTCTCCCATGGCCTGGCCTTACACTTCTCATAGCAACTCATGACTCTGAAGCTCGCTCATATCCCCCATCTCCTGCCAGCTAATTTCTAGTTGGGCAAGCATTCAGGACTCCTTCCTAGGTCTAGCTGGTCTGTGAGGCAAGACCTTGGTAGGCCTTCTGCACCAGAGACTTGTTCTTAATTAGTCCCTCAGTCCCAGCCTAGATCTCTCAGTCCCCTGGAGATAAAGCTAGAGTGCCTGTCCTCATGATCACCTCTACTGTTTCCATGAGAGCTGCCAGAGGCTCACATACAGCTCCGTATTTGTTGCCTTGCAAACATCATGACTCAGCAAAATCCCCCGTTTTCACAGATGAGAGAACTAGGACCCATTTTAATAAAACAGTTTACTTGGCAAGACTAGAACAAAGCTGGGGTCTCCTGGCTTGTCCCTGTTGGGTCAGTCACACCTGGGAAAGCTCCAGGTTTCTTACACCCTGAGTGAAGTCAACTTCAGATGCCAGGAGATCAGAAGAGGCCTTTCCTAACCCACAGGGGCCCCGAGGGAGAGGCTCACAGCACAATCCCATCTCACGGACAAGTGTGGCACTCCCTCAGGGCACCATTCAGTAGCAGACATGTGCTTGCTCTACCTCGCAGAATGGGACAGAGGCTGCATCTGCTCCAATTCCCACCTTAGTGCTTCTGATAAAACCAATTGTTTCAAATCAAACGGGAAGGGCTTCAGTACTCCCCACTGGCCCCATCTGAGCTCCTTGGCTGCGAGCTCAGCTGGCTTAAGTGAAATCAGCAAGGAGGAGAGTTGAACAAACTCAAACTCCAAGTTGCCTCCGAGTGCTTCAGAATTTTAACACGCCACATTCCCAGGACACCATGACACAGTCATTAAAAGCAACTAGCTCACAGCCCAGCACGGAGTTCTGTCGAGAGCTGAGGCTGCACACATCCAGGCGGCCATATGCTGTCTTGAGATGAAGTGTGAATGGATCTCACACCATGGGAGGAGGTTGTGTCCCTCAAAAGAGACACTGAAACCCCATAGCCCCTGACAGCTCAGAATGTGGGCTCATTTGGAAGGAGGGTTACTCCAGGTATAGTTGAGATGAAGTCCCCGTAAAGTCAGATTGGGGATTCTTATCAATAGAAAGGTCATAACTGAGAGATGATCACATAACAGAGACAGCCAGCAGCGAAGCATTTCCATCCTGAGGAACATCAAAGATTGCTAACAACATGGGGAGCTACAGAGCCAAGGAGGGATTCTTCTCTGTGGGCTCAGGAGGGGTATGGCCTTGGCCTTCCAGCTTTGAGTACATGGAGCCCCGAGTTTTCTCTCATTTGTGGTATGTGGTTCATAGATGCCTATGACATTAAAGTAACAGAATAATCACACAAACATCCCAATTTGGAAACAGTGCCAAATGGTAAAGAAAGAAATTTACAGGAGCCACTGGTGGAGTCCAGAGACAGAGAGAAACTACACGGGTGAAGCTGGAGAGGTTGGGCATAGGGAAGGGCTTTACCAGGGCAGTGATGCATGGCTCCTCAGGGTGCCAAGAACAAGAGACTGTTGAGTGTTCAGCCCTGAGGAGGACATTCATATCGCCCCCTCTGAGGCTCAGGAATCATGGTGGTAGAGGGGACAGAAAGAATGTAAGAACCAGAAGATAAAGAGAAAGGCAACCAAACAGGCATGTCCTCCCACACCTGTGTCCCTGCAATAGGCTTACAACAAATCGGGCCTGTCAACAGTCAACCACGGATCAAGAAGGAGCCCACTAGTGCCCCCCCACTCTCTCTGCTGAACTGCTGGCTACTGATGGATTCTATGGAAGGAGCAGTCCTTGTCTGTTAGGAACTCATCAGATGCCAGTGAATAGGTCCAAATGCTTGTTATCCATGGTCACACCAATTCTCTGGCTTCCTGGACACTGAGAGGCGATCCAATGGTTCAATTAAACCATGGCGATGACCACCTGATGTTACTACAGACCATGTAGAGTAAGAGCAGGGTCAGACCCACAGGCTGTCCCCACTGAAGATGTCAGTTAAAGGTCACAGGCCTCACGCACATCTGACTGGGGGTTCCTATAACGCTCTTCTCAATTTCAGTAATTTTCTAGACAATGGCTCACACGGCTCAAGAAAGTTTTATTGCTCCTGTATTATTATAAAGGACCAATGCACACCAGGCAAGCATGCCAGCAAGGGCACACAGCACACTTGTCTCCCTGAGCATCACCCTCATAACCCTTGCAACACATCCAGCAAGTGGAAAGTCTTTGGCCAGGCCATCTGTGATGTCCCTGGAGGTTCCTTTATACAGGATGGTGTAATAGACATTTGGCCATTGGTGACTGACACTCTTTGTCTTCCAGCAAGTCCAGAATGAAGCTGAGACTCGCTATGTTTAGATGGCATGGTGATTCTTTGATGACCCCTCCATCCTAAGGCACTTGGAAGTCCAGCAAAGGCAAACTCATGGGCAAAAGCTCAGGGGCAGTAGAGAGTAATAAAAGGCTCTTTCTTCACCCTATGGTGTAAGATGTTCCAAATGTTTTAGAAGCTGAGTGTTAGGAACAAAGACAAGGCCAGACTTCTCGCCAGGGCCCTCTTGGAGACAGGTGAGATGCTTCCTCAGTCAACCGTTTCCTGTACAAACAAGCATATGCTGAGTCCCCAACACCTATCAAATCCCAGCCCCAGGGAGGTGGAGAGAAGCCAGATCTCTGGGGCTACCCGGCTAGCTGGCTTAACCTACTTGGTGAATGTCAGGCCAGTGAGAAACATTGCCTCAAAAAACAAGGTTTGTGGCACATGACAAATGACCCCTAAGGTTGACCCCTGGCATCTACATGCAAGAGTACCCATGCACACACATGTACACAGGCACATAAAATACATATACATACATTCATTCTCTCATAAATTGCTCAGAAAACTGCAGATTTAGGAATTCAGGAAACTGCAGAATTAGGAAACTAGATATGCATATCTTGTCGCAATATCAGCCCTCAAACCTACAGCATAATACCCAGTTATGACCCCCAATCATAATGGGAAATCAAGGCCATTTTCCACCGTTGTGTCAGCTTGAAAATATTAAACATCACTGACAAAAATGTAAGGTTTCTTTTTCAGATTTCAATGCCTACTTATTTCGAAATGAATTAGTCGTGCTCTGGGTTTTGTGATGTTTAATTCATTAATGATAACTCCAGCTCGAGAATTGGAAAGGAAATGGGTTCTACAATAAAATTAAATGCAAAATTCTCAGCAGTGATTCACAGCTGTTCTATCCAAATTACTAATCCATGTGACAAACCTGGTTGGCAGAAGAAGAAAAAAAAATAGGGCTACCCCCCCCCCCCCGCAACACACACACACCATTGCCTCTATGTACTTCGTTGAATTGCTTTGCAAACAGCCGAAGTTCCCCCATAGTCCCCCGCCAACAGCTTCCATTCCCTTGTGGAATTTAATACGGTGTCTCTATTGCCAGAAAGACATTCACCATGGGCTAACTCACTTGTCCTTCAAAAAGGAATTTTTCTAAACACTGGAGTTTAGACATACAGCCTAATAGAGTTTTAAGACCGAAATTGCCATGTTATCTGTCAGAATTGCCAAAGAAACCTATAAAAAGCCCTCCTAAAACTCTAGGAAAATGGCAATTTCCTCTTAATTGGCAGGGAAGACTGGCCAACTGGGGTTCAGTTACATATCCCCCCCCCATTTGATCAATGGGCACCACCATAATTACCTTTCCCAAAACCTGTACGCTATTTCAGAAATGTCAGCAGACCTTCTAATACTTCCCAGGTCCTGCTCTGACGCTGACAGCCTAGGAGAGAGTATAAGGCGAGCAGGAGAGTAAGCACCCACCCCTCTTCCTGAGAGCTCAGGGACCCGCCACCCTGGAAACTCCCCATATCCCCCACACCAGCTGTGCACACCAGCTTCCTGACACCAGGGTCTTCCACACCCCAGGCATGCAGTCCACAGCTCAAGGCAGAGTCAGACAGCCCCCAGGGAGTGTTACTTCACACTCAGTGGTTTACATACCAGGCTCCTTTTGCAGACAAAACCCTTGCCTGTGGCCCAGAGCCAGCAAATGCAGAGCCAGGGTTCATGCCCACACTTCGCCCACTTGCCTGTGCCCTATACCTTTATGGCATGGTGTTTTCCACTGGCTCCCACCCCTGACTGGGGGAGGCCCATAGGCTCTCCCCCACCCCATCAACCTCATCCTACTCCAGCTTTCCCAACCAACATGCTTGCCCATGCTATATCCCTTGGCCCACCTGCAGATCCTCAAGGACCCTTCCAACCCCCCATGTCTGCCTACTGTGCTCCTACAGTGTCCCATCACTACTTCCTGCTGACATTAAGTGACACTGAGTGTGGCTGTCCCTGAGGCAGTAGCTCCGAGTCTTCTACCATCTGCCTCTGTGCTACCTGCCGCTTTGCAGTGCCTGGCTGAGACAGTCCATCCCTTAGCACTAAGAACACACCTTGGCAAATCGGGAATACTCGGAGCAAGAGGAAAAACCCCCAATGCACGCTTAGCAGCGTTTCCTAAAACGAGCCCCTGTGAGTAGCTGGGGGAGATGAAAAGGAGCTCAGGAAACTTCCAAAGGTTCTGTCAAAGCATCTACTACTACAGCCACGGGAGAGATGGTTAGACCTCTGAGATCACCGGGCTGGGCAAGCAAGCCTGTTCAGATTTAGTTATTCATTTATTCATTTAGTACATGTATCATCATCATCCTGTATGTGTACCATGCAGATGTGTGGCGGCCAGAGGGCGAGTCTGTGGAATTATGTCCCAGACATCCCTAGGACTCTAGAAGCCCACTTTGCTGTAATGTGTAGACTAATCTGCGTTATTCTGCTTTATGTTCACACCTTCGGTGGATGGCATGGAAGCTTAGCCCCAAGAACCCTCACTGCTCACACTCATTCATGCACCTATGTGTGAGTCCCCTCCACATCAGAGAGCATCACCTTTGGGAGCCCCGGCAAGCCCCTAAGCACCAACCACCTCCGCTTGCCCATGTCAATTAGTTTGGCACGATGGCATGAAAACGCGGTGAGAGGTCACACGCTATCGAGCTTTGGACAGAATACCACAGAGAGCAGGACTGTTAAAATGGACTAAAGGTGCTGGTATTTCATTTTTTGTTTTAGTTTTTTTACATTCCTGGGAGTGTGTGTCTGTGTCTGTGTGTGTCTGTGTGTGTGTGTGTGTGTGTACACATGCATGCATGCTTGTTTGTCTGCATGTTGTGCAGTACCTGCAGAGACCAGAGACCAGCTCCGGGAACTGGACTTCCAAGCAGTTGTTAGTTGTTAGCCCGGTCTTCTGTGAGGACAGTCGTGTCCTGACAACTGAGCCATCTCTTCAGACCCTTCACTGTTTTCCTGATGAAGGCTTCTTTAGGTTCTTTTCACTGAACTCAGCCCATGGAAGAAAAGTTGAGCTAGTCTATCACCTCACCAGTATGTATCCTACGATGCCTAGGAAGGTGTACCCATGTCTTCCAAACGGACTCGCTCTAGCAAAGAAATCATTTGGACGTGTAGAGATGTTATCTTGCTGCATCTGCATTTGTCACCAATACTCTGCTCTTAGGGTGAGAAAGGGACTGAGTGGGTGTGTGGCAGGGACATTTTGGTGGCCACATTCTGCTGTGGCTGTGATACGGCTGGCCCTCCCTTGAAGGGAAGCAGGTTTTATTGCCCATGGTATCCAGGATAGAGTTTACTATTGTCAATATACACAGGCAGAGCACACAGCATTTCATGTCCTATCACTCATGTTTCCTTATTTATGCCTTGAACTCTAAGCTTAGGCTAGTTTTCCTCCACCCTACCAAAAAAAAAAAAAAAAATGAAGGAGCAAAACCTGACCCCAAATGTCTCTACCCAAAGCACTGCAAACCCTTGTAATTCAGCGAAGCCCATCCTGATCTAAACTTTGCCTTTAGGTTTGTTTCAAGCCACTTTTTCCTCTCCCAGTGTAAGAAATGAAGGGGGGGGGGGGGAAGGCCCTTTTAAAGATAACCAAGAAAGAAAGAGTCCAAGTCTTATTTTTCTACCATACATTGCAGATCCTATCTCGCGTCCAACAAGAATGAGCTGGCTGCACACAGACGAAACTGCGCATGGCGACAATGCCTGGGACACCTGATGGCTGAGCTTTGGCTTTCTTTCCTTCTGAGGCTCCTCTTGATTTTCAGCCACACACCCCACCCCTTGTAGCACAGCCCACCTGTAGAGGTGTGACAACTCCACCGAAGTGAGGGTTACCCTTCCCACAGGGCAGTATCATTTCAGCACAGGGATCATGGACGGAAGGCTAAAAAGAAACGGAAATGGACCAGGGCTGGCCATTCATCCATCTACCCACAGACTGTCTACCTCATGATCGCCCGCCCCCACCTCGGACTATCATAATGAGAACCAAATCACGCAGCCCAGGTACCTAGAAAGTGCTCCATACCTACATTATCAGCTCTAGCCTCCTTGATGCCCAGCGGGGGGGGGGGGGAGCAGTGGCGGGGTGGGGGGCATCAAGACTGAGTATCTTTCCAGGATTTCCAGGTTGACAAGGGACAGAGAAGGCAGTCAACCCATCAAGGCCAAAATGCACGTTATCTTTTCTACAACACAGTGAGTAAAAATTGTGTGTTCATGTGCATACAAAAGTGTGCATGTAGATAGAGGGCAGAGGGCAGCCTTGGGTGCTACCCACCTAATTTTTTGAGACCGAGTCTTTCATTGAGATCTGGTGCTTGAGGATTTGACGAGGTTGGAAGACTAGTGAGGCCCACTGGTTCCCTGGGGATCAAACTGAAGCATTTATGCTTATACACCAAATGCTTTACCAACTGAGCCCATCTCTCCAGCCCAAAGAATGAGACTTTAATGACAAGATGCAGGATGCCACCCACCCAGCAGCCCGCAAGGCGGGGATCTGGCTGTTGTCGTAAGATGCTGAGCCATCAGATGGCCAGGCTGGATTCCTGAACCATGAACAGAATGTCTTGTTCCCTGAGAAACAATTCAACGTTCACCTCGGGGCTGCAGAGGACTTGATCTACCGAGCTAGCCCTTCCTTTCTCAGACTTTTTCAACTATTGTAAATGGAAACAATGTACTTAGGAAGTATAGATAGCCTGGCTTCTTAAAAAGTTCACAGAAAGAGCAAAACATTTGTGACAATCACAGAGAGGGTTCTGATGGCTGGTGGCTAGAGCCCCACCTTGGACAATGCAGACTCTCCAGAGACTGGCAATATTTGAATAAAAGTCAACACCAGCACTGATGACCTCAGTAATGTGTATTAGAAAGACAGGGGGAAAAAAAAACTGAGTTAAGCCTGGTCAATTCAATTTTTAATCTCCCAATCATTCAAGAAACTCCACCCATCTTCGAGTCTCACAAACCCGTAATTGGTCCTCCTCCCTTTCTGACTGGCTCTGCATTCAGATGGCATTTGCTAGTCTGCTGAAGCTCTGTCCCCTCTACATAACCTCATCATTTGCTACTTCCACAATTATCCCACTGATATAATTACTGCCATCGTGACTCCAGCAGCTATTTGCTGCACTATAATTTCCAGATGAATTTCTGGTGAAGAAACAAAATAGCCACAGTAAGATAATTAATTACAACTCTATTATTACTATATCAAAGAGTGGCTGGAATAAAAAAATCCCCAGACTTCTGAGGATGTGTTTCTAATACATCGCTGTAGTGGATAAACAATTAGTTAGCTTTCTTTGTTTCTCAGAGCATCTTGTTTTCGTTGGCACATCCCAACAACCACTACTATACTTTGTGTGTATGTGTGAATGCACATGTGTGTGGTGTGCATATGTGAGGGCATGTATATGCATATATAGAGACCACAGATCAGCATGGCTATTTTTCTGTATACTCATTTCTTTTGAAATGGGATTTCTCCCTGAACTTAGAGCTCACTAACTGAGAATTGCTGCCTGCCCAACAAGCCACCAGGATCACTTGTCTCTTTTTCCCTGGCCCTGGGATCACAGCACACCACACCCAACATTTTAGGAGGATGCTGGGATCTAAACCCAAACCCTCATGCTTGTACAGCAAACACTTTACCCACTGAGCCATCTTCCCAACCCCATTGCTACAAAGATTGCAATTTATTACAACAGAGAGCCTGTCGATGCTAACAACCATGTGATGCAGGGCCTCCACCCTCATTTCCCCCCACTTTCTAGAACAATCAGAGCAGTTGCTGTGCCTTCTACCCGATCCTCTCAGAAGACAGCAGTTACCACACAGACTTTTGACTGGTCAAAGTGCACAGAATAAGTGAATGTGGAGTGTTCAGCCCTGAATGGAATGTACACATTCCCCCTCCGAAGACTCGGGGGTCTTTGGGGAGGAGGGGACAGAAAGACTGTAAGAGACGGAGGTTGTAGATGACATCAAGGAAATCGTGGGTTTTGCACACAACAGGGCAGTTGCACAAGATCTGTTTGAGCCCATGTCAGACAAAATCCCAGTGTGAGGATGTGGAGATGAGGAGGGGCCTGAACTCTAGCTGAGGAGCTATAGCATTTGACAGCTTCTGGGACAGGTAAAGTCAGTTTACTTTAATGGCCTGGCAGGTCAATCGCGTGCCAAGAGGAGTTGGGCAACACAAACTGGACTTGGTGAGAAAAATAAAATAGAAAGTTCAAAGTTCAGTTGGAATAGAGGGGAAGGTAGGTGGGGAGGGTAGACATAGGAGGGTTTGAGGGATGGGGTGAACACTGATCAAAGTGCATTGTGTGAAATTCTAAAAAAAAAAAATAATAATGAAAATACTTAAAAATATATAACCTATTTCTAAATTACTATGACAATCCAAGTGGAAAATACTGACAGGGCCTGGTAAAGTGCTTGGGATTTAATGCCTGTAAGTAGTTAGTTTCCAACTTTCAAAGGTGCAAATACCAAAGTTACTTACAACCTAAAATTTGTATTCAAAACTTACAATCTCCATATTTAAAACCTGGTTGGGACTACCACTGCCATTTGCACTGTGTGTGTGTGTGTGTGTGTGTGTGTGTGTGTGTGTGTGCCTGTGATGTACACTTGGATACACATGCATGGACATGTGCCTGTTGGGGGAGGTTAGAGGCCAGCCACGGGCATCAGTTCTCAGGACTCCATCCACCTTCTTTTGGAGACAGGACTTTCCTTGGCCGGAAACTCACAGATTCGCTGGCTAGCCCATGAGCCCCAAGATCCGCCCATCACCACCTTCCCAGACTGTGACTACAAGTGTGTGCTACTTTGCCCAGCTTTTTGCAGGAATGTTAGGGATGGGACTTGAGTCTACATGCTCACATAACAAAGCACTTCACTGGCTGGCAGATCTCCCCAGACCATCCTTTGTTCCTTTTACAGGTCCACACAGTAGGGTTTGATTATGCAAAGTTACTTTTAAGGGAACAGTTCAGTGATAGAAGGCAAACTTAGCATACTCAAAGCCCTGGGTTCCAATTCTATACCCCCCTGTGTGTGTCCCACACAAAGAGAGAGAGAAAGAGAGAGAGACTCACACGTCAATGTCTCCTAAGTAATAAACACATTTAACTAAGCCAGTGGCAATAACTAACCCATTATAATTCTGACTATGCACCCAGCTAGCATGCTGTAATTAGTGTATATAAAGATAAAAGACTTTCTTGGTGATAGATCCGTCAATCAACCAGTACTATGGCAGACACAATATCCAAAATAGTGTTGGGGGAAATGTTACAAACAGTAAGATAAAAAGTAT
The DNA here is from genome assembly GCF_943737965.1 of Phodopus roborovskii. Taxonomy (NCBI): domain Eukaryota; kingdom Metazoa; phylum Chordata; class Mammalia; order Rodentia; family Cricetidae; genus Phodopus; species Phodopus roborovskii. Next base: position 5,101,219 of record NW_026126583.1, on the reverse strand, counting down.
GGCATCACTATGGCCCTTAAGGAGACTTGAAACTAGGTAGAAACACAATGTTTCACACTTTTAATAGTAAAAAGAACTAGCCAGATTGGCCAGGCTCCGCCTTCAAAGAACCCACATCTGTCACCGCCCTGGTCAGCAGCTGGGTGTCCACAGGCAATGACAAGGCCTTCAGGATGGTGGAGGTAGCCTCTGAAGGAGGTAGTGAAGGGAGAGTCAGCATTTGCATAAGGTAGAATAAAGGGCAAGATTCCTAAGGTGTCAACAGCTCAGGCATTGTCTGGGGCCTGGAGAATTAACCAGCTTGCATGGAGAGATCACCTTCCACCTGAGTCCCTATGCCCCAGGCAACCACAGAAACTAGTTTTATGCACAGTCTAGAAAACATTTTAAGTAGTTTAAATCCAGGAGAAATCAAAATCAATCTGGTAGCAATAAATATAAATTATCCTATAGCTCCAATATAATGCCATTCATTTCAGTGCATGCAGACATTCTCTCAAAAAAAAATTTTTTTTTTTTTCCTTTTCTCCTTTGTTCTGTCAGCTTTTTGACCTATGTCCTTCTAAGGACAACTTTCCAGGGAGCCCTTCTCACTGTGAACAGTGTGGTTTAGCCTGAGTCATGTGGACATTTGGACATGGGCTCCCACAGGTCCTGCTGACCTCTACTCAATGCCATTCCCAAGGTCAACACTGATTTCTCTGAGTCTGCCCTTTAACTGTAATTTGTCAACACTCTGACTGAAAAAAAAAAAAAAAAAAACAAAAAAAAAACAAAAAAAAACCATTGGCCTGCTTCTTACCATTGGGCCACACCCACAATTCTATGGATTTCACCTCTGAGGCCCTGGGATACTCCTTTACCTTCCCACTCTTGCTGCCTGCCCTCCCCTGGGCTCAGACCCTCCCTGTACCTGAGGGCCTGGGGGGGGGGTAGCCTCATCTTCCCTACCCCCTCGCCCGCCTCTGCTGTTGGATTCATCCTCTGAAAACAGCTTCGTGCTCACCCCCTCCTCCTGATGTAAAACACATCTTCCTGCCAAACAACTGCCAAGGCCCCGTTCTAACCAACGGTCCCCCTCCTTCACCACACATCTCTACTGCCTCCTCCATGCTCCAGCCAGGCACCCTGTTTGCTGTCCAGAGGATAAGATGCACCCTGCCCTACTTCCTGCAGATATTTACTGCCCCAGAAATACCTTCCCCACCTGCCTGTCAAACATCCTGACAATTGCTACTTAGTCTTCAAAGGATGTTGGATACTTTTATACACAAAGCTTCCCTAAGTCCTCTGACTGGAAATTACAACCCCCCCCAGCAAAAAAAAAAAAAATGCCCTATTATTTGATCCATTTGCATTCCATGTGCAAAAATGTTTACTCCTGTAAGGTAACCCCTTTCAATAAAAGAAATCAATCACCTTGCTGACTTAGGACCTTCTGACATGAAATGTTACAGAACACATGACGTAAAATGCATCAGCCAAGTTAGGAAACACCCTGATCCTCAAGCAGCCATGCTAAGAAGAATATTTTCATTGCCACATACAGGTGTCTGTTACAGAGATGAAGTTAGAAATCTCTGAAGCAGCATTCTGCAGCAGCAACATGGACCAACAACTCTAGAGCCCTCGGCTTCGGGTTCTTGTCCCAGCTCTGTGACCATGGGAGAGACATTTAACTTCTATACCTGACTGCCCTCATCTGCATTTCGGCACTCCCAACACAACCTTCTACCTTTCCCTGTGGGGCCGTTGTGAGGTTTAGACACATACACGAAACACAGAACGTCACAAGTAACTGGTACCACTGATGGTAGCTATTTTTATTTTACTGTCGTGGAAATGTTTTCGATAGACAGATACAGGCATTTGGTAGGTTACGTGTCTAGCAGCATTGTTACTAGAAGGGGACTCCACTGTCTTGTTGTCACATCTGATTGTATTCTGTAGCCTGGGTTGTGACAGACTGGGAAGGTGACATACATTGGAGAGGCCCTCTGTAGAATGGACTGAGCCCTGTGCAACAGACCAGTCATGTGAGGCTCTGAGTCAAACCAACAGAGAGCTTGCGGCAACCAAAAGGCTGCTATACAATAGCCATTGTCTCCTATAAATACCCCTATTGTTGTCACCAGATGGGCACCCAAGGAAACCACTGGACTTACACATTTTGGCCAATGATTCCACATAAACACAAGCGCAGATAATTGCTACAAAAGAGACCTAGAGCTCTACAGTGAGTTTAGTCTGATAAGCAAGCTCTGTGCCCAGGATTTTAAGCCAAGGTATTTAGCTGAACTTAGCATACCGGGGTCTGTTTCAAAGATGTTCCAATGATACAGTGATTCGTTTATTAATGGTGTGGTTAATTGCTGTGACTGGGGGGGGGGTGTCAACATCCATCACTCCCCTCCCCCCAAACGTTAAGATACATTAAACACACGCCACCACAAGTGTTTCAGCCTGGCCTTATGGTACAGACTTATACACATGACACAAGATCAAAACAGCTAGAAAACTTGGTATTTTATTACTTTTTACTCAGAGTCCAGGGCTACTTTCATATCCAAATGATTTAGTGCTAGGGATCACAAACTCATTTCGCCATCCTAATTTTAGACAGAATACATCAATTATAAGAATTATAGCAAGCAGTCTGATACTACATAAAACAAACACAAAAACTCTGACCCTTGTCCCATGATGCCTGGAATCCCTGCTTTCCCTCATACCTGAAAGACTGGCCTAGATGCTTCAGCTAGTTTTCTTAATCCAAGTGTCAGGAAAGGTAAGTCAGGGTACACTGAAGGCCAAAGCAAGTATCTCCAAATCTCAGTAGCCTCATGCAAAAATGGCTCCACCTTGCATTCTAAGTAGCTGAATATTAGGGATTCTGTTCCACATGCTCATTTGGGGATCCAAGCTTCTTCCATTTGCTATCTATCATATACTAGGGATCCAGAGACCTTCCTGGACCCACAACCACTGATAAGTAGGTCAGAGGGAGAGCAGTTATAAAAACCCCTCTCTAAGCTTTATCATATGTCTGTATATATCCCATGATGATAAGCAATTGCTATGTTCTACGTAGACACAAAAAGGGGACGTTTAATTGGGGGTAATTTTATTTCCTAATGTCTATAAATTTCTCTGATTTCCAGGGACACTATTAAATGTCCCACAGCACAATTGGGTGCCTCCACAACAAAGAAATGTCCAATCCCAATCCCATTGTGAAACTGCTGAGATTTCAATGAGCTAGTCTCTGTGACGGTCATATCCATGTCCACGCTGGAGTCCGTTATCACTTCCTAGTAATCAACCCCAGCAAACCCACATCAGTCATCCATTCATCTGCTTGCCCCTCCATCTGCACTCCTTACCAAGCCAGCGTCCCAACAACCAAAGAGTTCCTATGGAACAGGGATGGCAACCTTATGCAGAGTTACCAGAGACAGAGAGAGAGAGAGAGAGAGAGAGAGAGAGAGAGAGAGAGATTAATAGGAACAAGAGGAAGGAAAGCGATTCTTACTCTGGGAGTCAGGAGGAGACCTACAGATGGGTGAAATGGAGTGAAACTTTCGGGGCCACAACCTACAGCTCTTCCTCAGCGTGCAAGGAACTGCATGAATCAAGGAACGGGGTTGTCAAAGGACAAGACATGGTTTTTCCTGATATGAGGGGCAATGGTAAGAGAAGAGGGCTGTAAAATGCTTTTCTGTTCAAATGTGGGGTTGTGGTACTGCATCCAAGAAAGGTGTCGTTCCTGATGTGGGATATACCAAACATTAACTTTCAAAGAGTAGCCATGTAGAAACAATTCACACCGCCAGACTTCACAGACACTGCCCAGCACAGCACAATGTTCAATACTGAAACCCACACCTAATCTCCTGAAAGGATTTGACACCAATGTTTTCAAAGATGGCCCTTGAGTCACCACAGACTCTGGTTCTTTTACTAAACTATGTGGCACCAAAGCATCTTTTAATACATTTCCCTCACTCCCATTTTGAGTATGGCTCACACGGGGTGGGCAAGAGCTGTGGAGATAGCTAAAGTGATAAAGTGTTTGCCACAAGCAGCAAGGATGAATCAGAGCCCCAAGACCTGAATTTAAAAGCCAGGTATGGTGCTGCACACTTGTAGGTTCAGTGCTGGGGACTTAGGGATATGTGGGCCCCTGGGTCTTGCTAGCCAGCCAGCCTAGTCTACTTTTTAACAAAACTCAGAACAACAGAAACCAAAGTTGGATGTCATCTGAAAAGCAACACTTGAGATAACCCTCTGGTGTTCGCACACACATATACACACATACCCATGAATACACACAAAACATGACAGATGTGACTGCATCACCCAGGGCCAAAGCCTTCTCTGGCATGAACCTGCCATGTATCCTGGGACAAGTCACATGGCTTTCCCAAGTTCTAGTCTCCCAGTCAGACAGGATAGACACAATCTGTCACACTTGTGCTGTAGCTAATACCGCTACCCACCTAACGCCTCTCAGTTTTTTTAATTATATTTTATAACTCTACATGCAATAGCCTACCATGATGTGGGATGTTCTGCTGTATGTTGCGTATATGTGTTGCTTTTATTGATTGATAAAGAAAGCTGATGGCCATGGAGAAAAGCTGATTTGGCCAATGGCCATGGAGAATAGAACCAGGTGGGAAATCCAAACAAAATTATAGAGAGAAAGAAGATGAAGTCAGGGAGATGCCATGTAGCCACAGGAGAAGAAAGATGTGAGGTAGCAAGCCACGAGCCTCGTGGTAAAATAGAAAAAGAAATCAGTTAATTTAATTGCGAGAGCTAGTCAAAAAAAATATAATTAATATTAAGCCTCAGAGTGATTGCTTTAGAAGCAGCTGCAGGACTGGGCAGAACACATTAAGCTTCCTTTCACACTACCGTGTCATTTGGGGGACGTTATCACTGAGCAACTTCTTCAACATGCTTTGAGTAAGACGCTGGTGATATGAATCCGAGATCACCACATAACCAGCAGATTTCTGATGCTGAGACTAAAACTGAACTTTATAAATACTTTCACTCCCCTCCCTGCTTAACCCTCCTTCCATCATTGTCTTCTACCTCCTGTGATTCACTGTGGAGAGACAAAGTATATTCAACTATTAAGTACTGCAGGTTATATAGAACACCACCAGTTACCTAGCATAAAAAACTCATAAAAGGAATAAAGTTGTTTCTTTACAAGTCAGCATCACCAGGGGGAAAATAAATAAGAAGAGTGGCCTAGAGAGGCCACAGGACAACTGCTTCCACAGAGAGTGGAAAGGATTCGAGATGGCCACAGGCAGCCCCTTTGCAAGGTTGGGATCTAGAGCAAACCACATTTGCCTTCATGAAAATGGCTAGCAGGACCTTGTGGTGCCACCTCACATGGAATCAAATTGCAAGGGAGGCAAGTGGCACTGGTTAAATCTGTCTATACTTCAAAACTGATTAGTGCTGCCCTCCCAATGTACAAGGGATTCTATAATGTCCAGATGGCATCTCTCTTTCAATTTGTGTTGCAGACTGGACTTGGCCATGAGGGAATGCTGTTCTATGAGGTACAATAGAAAAGAGAAGGTTTGGAAACCTCCAAGGGCAGGATATGAAATCTAACATAGGTGGGGTTTTTTTTTTTTTTTTTTTTTTTGATTGTTTGTTTGTTTGTTTTTGTTCCTTCTTAGTGAAGGCATTTTCTGTGGGAAACTAACAAACATCTTGTAGGGAAGTGTGACTACTACCTAAAGATAAGGTTTACAGTGTGTTTTAAAATAAGGAGACATGGAAAAAAAATAAAATGGGTTTAAAAAGACAAAGAGGAACTGGGTGTAGTGGCAAACGCCTTTAATCCCAGCACTTGAGAGACAGAGGCAAGCAGATCTTGTGATTTCAAAGTAAACATGGTATGCAGAGTACATTCCAGGACAGATAAGAGATACACAGAGAAATCCCGTCTCAAAAAATGAAAAAATAAAAGTAAAATAAACAGTAATAATAAAGCCACGTAAAGATGAAAAGCTCAGAGAGAATCTGGTTACTGTATACTATTGTGTTGTCTCTGCATTGTTTGACTGCTGAGAAAATAACAACAACTGCTAAAGGAAATGCTGCTGCATTAATTCAATTTATATATTTTAAAAATGCTTTGACTCAAAAATGTAAGTTCAAGGACAAGTTACTTGGGAAAAGGATTTCTAATTTTGTTTCCACAGAAAATAAAAAGCTGTGGATTCCTTCCAGACTAATGTGGTTTGATCAAGCCAGACCCCCTGAAACAGCGTTCCTGGTGATCCAACATTCAAAATAGCTTGGACAAAGCAGCCTCGCAGACTACAACCAGGATGTCTGTGTCTTCTTAGGATTCCCCCATGACAGCACCCTTTACCAGCAGGAAGTAGTTTAGAAAGAACGATGCCCAAATTCCCAAATTTTGTTTATAAATGTTTGTTTTCATTTAAATGGGGTTGGTTATAAATGGTTAATGATCACAACCAATATTGTTTTAAAGGTAAAAAGGGGATTATGGTTTAGATATGAATACTTTGTTTTGGAATAGATTTTCATTTATTGCTACAATTTAAGGTCAATGTTGTGATATGTATATTTCTCTTCTTGTTTAGGTATTGTGTTTATATAGCTCATTTAAAAATGTAATGTGTAATTTAGTACAGATTTTAGATAGTTACCTATAATAGTCAAAACTTATAGCTAGGTGAGTTAGGTTTTCTAGGTATGCAGAGATGTATTTGAGATAGATAGGCCTTCTTCAAACCTTTCAAAGACCTACATAATATGGCATTTAAAATGGTTTAGGGTTTTTCTTGACAATGAGACATAATTGTTCCTGGCAACACCACCTGCGTCAGAAAGGAAGATGGACATTGAAGAAACTCGTTATAGAGTTTGCTTTCAATATGGCAAGACTAGCCATTTGGACAAGATACTGCTCTTGTCTGGACTGTTTGACTTTATGCTGTATAAACTGGACATGCAGGACCCACAGGAAAGTGACTGCTGATTCAAGATGGACATTGCTACAGAGTTCCTGCTTCATGGAAGAGTCTGCCAGACAGTCTGCAGGACACAGAGGAAAGTGACGGACAAGCTGCCAATAAAAGAAGACAGATTAAAGTTTCCTGCTTTGCTGAAGAGTCTGCCAGACACACTATGGCCTATGGGCTGAAGATGGAAGATTACAAAAGTACTTCGGGTGACCAGGCAGTGAGTTGTCTCTGTCATTTCTAGAGTTTATAAATTATCCTTCTGTGGTCTTTGATGGAGTTGAAGACAGATAGTTATGGTTATAGTTTTCCTTAGTTAAGCTTAAAGATAAGTTACATATATGATTTTAGACTCACAAATATAGGATAGATGATAGAATAGTTTCTTTTAATCTTGCTAAATGTTAATGGACTAAATATGGTTAACTGTGATTCTTATTTGATAACTGTTGTGTTATATATTTTGCTATGTTAAGCTTAAAACCCTTCTTTTTATTTAGACAGAAAAGAGGAGATGATGGGAGATGTCATCCTGTATATGTTTCTCATACTGGTTAATAAATAAAGCACTGTTGGCCAATAGGAAAGGAAGATAGGAGGGACTAGGAGACAAGGAGGAAGAGGAAGTAGGAGCGAAGATGGAGAATCTGGAGAGAATAGAACTGCTAGCCGCCTCTCGCTGGTAAGACCACGTGGAAATACATAGAAATTGGTTAATAATTAAGACAGAGCTAGCCGATAAGAAACTAGTACCTGGCCAACAGTATAATATCAAATACAGAGTTTCTGTGTGTTATTTGGGGCTGGCGCAGCAGCGGGACAAGACCAGTGGCAGCAGGCAGAAAAACCCATACTCGTTACACCTCAGTTACTATTTTGTTATATAACCTAAGGGTAGATGAGCAATTAGTTGTAATAGAGCTGGCTCTACCATTGGAAAGAAAAGTAAACTACCAACTAAACTAGCATTGAGCATTTTGCATTTAGAAAGGCTATTCACTAAATGCAATCTGTTCACCCAAGATTCCCCCTTGCACAGGTAAGCTATTTATTTGCCTTTTACTTAGGTGAGGGAATAAGGAAATCCAGCTCTTCAACACACAGTGAACATGATGCCTTAGTGGTCATGATGATTCCACAGAGGAAAAAATGGGACATGTGCCTTACAATTACTTCCCATGCTGCATGCATGAGGGTTACAGAAGAAACAACCACCAAATGAACTACAGTTGCTGGAAATCCATCGCAGACTCTGCTCCCAACAGCATAGTAGCCTTGGATGCACAACTATCCTTCCCAAGAAGAAAGAGAACACAGGGGTTATCGTCTAACACATCAGGGAAATAGGAAGAGAATCTGTGGGACTAAAAGTCTTAGCAGCTTCCTCCCAAGAGATAGTAGAGCATGAAGCCAAGCCTGGTTCACTTCCTATCCCCAGGTGCTATAGCAGATGCATAACGAAATCCCTCTGGAATTCCTGGGAAGAAAGCACTGAGACTTGTGTGTATAGCATCCCCAGACCAGCCCACGCTTCTATCATGTTTATACGTTGGGCAAGTTCCAGAAACATCCTTGCGTCGAACAAAAGACAAGACAGTTTGATTGTCCACTGGGTGGTGTGACTTCCCTAAGAAGAAAAACATAGAATACAGACACCCACATAAATATACTTCAGATGCCACTGCACACAAGACAGCGAAGTACATCTAGATACAAACCCTCCAAATCACCAGAGACCCAGTGGGGTGTGGTTCAACAGTGGTGGTGATTGGCTAACACAGCCTGGCCAGGACCTCCAGGTACGAGGTCCCACTCCTTCCTTGTGTGGCCCTTTATGTGATTTCTAAAGAACTGACTGATTCCAACAAGTCTTCATTGGGTGGTTACCATGTCCCTAGCCTTGGACAACAGCCTGGAATAGCTCAGCAGCAGACACTGTTAAGGGTGATTCTGAAATAGCTCATTAGCGTGCTATTTCTAGTATATATTTATATATTTATTATAGTACCTGGTTTCTTTGTCTTCATTAAATGGTCTTTAAAAAAACAAACAAAAACAATCTGTAACAGCAAGAAAAAGATACATTCCAAAATGTAGATTCCTAAGCAAAGAAGCTAACACCATCAGGCTATCTTCTCTCTTCTCAGCCTAACTTCTCCTGACGTCACCTTCCTCATGCCAGAGCTGGTTAAATGCCTACAATGTCTGCTTCAGGGTGGCAAACAGCAATCATAATACACAGCTGGACTTGCATACAGAAAGGCAATTTAACCCAGTTTTCTTATGACTATTTAGCTTTAAAATGGACTTTCATGACCTAGGTGTTCCTCTGTAATAGACGAACTTGGGCAAACTCTCTCTGTACAAGAAACCTGAGCAGACCAATGAAGCTCTGACAAGGGTGAGCCATCCTACCGACTCCTGGACCCTCCATTTTCCTATCAGACCACAGCAGCGGTCCCAAAGCATTGCCATTTCCTGAGCCTGGGTGCAGGCTCTGCCTTCCAGGAAGAGATTTCACACACTGCTGAAGATTTATCAGATGCCACGGCAGGAGAGCTAGAGCTGACAGTGATGATTCAACGAAGGGAGGGACATGCGTCGACCAGGACTGCTTGAGTACCCATACCTCTGCCCTCTATTTAAACCTAAACCCCATGCCAGTACCCTGAAGATGGACTTGGGCATCACTGAACCACTCCCCAGTGTGCCCACCTGGATAAATCTCTTCTCTCTGCTTTTCACTATCGCTTGCCTCTTCTTTAAAAGTCCTGATTGTTTCTTTGATAGGTGTATGGGTGTCCTCATGCATGTGTGCATATGTGCCTGGTGCTTGTGGAGATCAGAAGGCATTGAAGTTACAGGTGGTTGTGAGCTCCTGTGTGGGTGCTAGGAACTAAATCTGGGTCCTCTGTAAGAGCAGCAAGTGCTCTTAATGGCTGAGCCATTGTTCTGGCCTCTGTTGCTTATCTCTTTAACTGGCCTCTTGAGGATGGTGAAAGAGACCAGCTTGTTAGGGCTGCAAGCCCCAAGCACTAACTAACAACTCTCCAACAAGATCATTCTGGTGTGCCCTTCAGTTGGCTTGGAGAAAAGAGCCAGTGTCCTAAGTCAGCTCAGGCAGCCCTGGCTTCCTCACACTTTTTCTGACTTGTTGCCTCCAGCTGCTTCTAGCTGGCTCTAGTTTCCTCCTGAGAATTAATTCCTCTGAAGCTATAAACCACTTAAGAAAAATGTCATAGAGATGTTCTGATATTTCAATGTTAAGGCGCCAATGACATTGGAGTGCAAAGGGCACTCTTCTGTAAATAGTGTAGGCTATAATTATTTGGGGGTAGTTATCTCCTGGGCTAGCTTACCTACTGGTTAGACCAGGCTTGCTCACTGGTAGGTGGCAGATGATGAATAAAATAGGAGTGAATAATAGCTGCCATTTATTTAGTGCTTGCCACATGTACACATGTTACATAATCTCTCGATAACCTCTCTATCAATATTCTGTCTGTGTCTACAGCTCTCACAACAACTCAAGGAGGTTGTTTTCCTCTCACTTTTAAAATAAAGAAACCAATGCCAAGTCAGACCTTAGTTTCTCAAGGTCAAATTCAATGTCACCACACTTAAAAATATTCCATTGGTCCACACCATTCCAACTAGAGTAGGACCATGTAAACTACATGGTAAGAAATCAAGAATTGGGAGAATAGCTTTGGGTTTACAAAAACAGTGAGTTAAGTAATACACATTGAACTGTAACAAAATAGAGATTTTTGTTAGAACCGTTCCTAGTAAAAGAATAAACACTCACTATTTGAATAAATAGAATTGTTTATCCAATATGTGGCTTACTCACTGGTGATTAATGTTTCAAGTGCTTGGTACATTCCATTGGGATCCTACCTTGGGGGTTCTGAGGTATCAGCACCATGGGGCAAGAATTGATAGGCCCATTCATTCTTGTTATGGCTGGCCCTGCCTAGATGGGTAAGCCATAGGCTACTTTACTAAACAGGCAATCCTCATGCAACAAAAGGCAAATCCTCCAAAGTATACAAATTTCTCTAGTATGATCCTAACTAGTGTTTTGTTTGTTTGTTTGTTTAGTTGGGTTGGTTTCATTTGGTTGTGTTGTTTTTGTAATGGTAGTTATTATTTTGAGAGCTTCTTGTAATCCAGGCTCCTCACTAAGTAACTTGGACTAAACTTGAACTTCTGATCCTGTTGCCTCTATCTCCCTTGGTTCAAAGCCCAAACCAATAAATAAATGAATATGGCAAGGTGGTACACACCTGTAATCCTAGCGCTTGGAAAGTAGAGGAAAGAGTGGAGTTCAAGGTCACTTTTAGCTACATATCAAGAAGTTTGAGGCCAATGTGTACTCTAGACCTTATTTCAATAAATACGGTAAAATAAGTAAGTTCTGAGGTTCAAGTCAAGTGCCACCTTGTCTAAGCTCTCCAATCATTTTTACTCTCACATTATTAAAACCAAAAGAAGCCAATTTGCAGCTGACACACCTGCCAAAGAACATGACATCACACACTGGTTTTGGATCATTTATCCCAGCTCCATTCTCTATCCTTCAGACTGAGAATGTTCCTGTACGAATGCACTGCTACCCAGCTCCTCCCAGAAGCTGAACATACTCCTCTCCTTGGTAATAACACTCTCCTTCAGGACCAATCATATCAGTGCTAGAATCAAAAGAAGCCAGGTTACACAGAGTTAATTACCAGGGAAGATGCAGGACTCAGCCTCATTGCTCAGCCCACCAGGCACAGTCATCACTCATTTGCACAGTCGTCTGGTGGGATGGGAAGTGCTGGTATTGCTTGCAGTGTGTCACCAAGAAGAAGATCGATCGATTGGTTGCTCGATTGACTGATTTTTAAGTAATGGACAAATGCAGGTTGAAAAAAGCTCATTTTGCTGGGATGACCCACAATGGGCATCTTCACATTCCAGTCATGGTGGTATGCTCAGGGCAGCCTGGCAGTCAAATTTAATTCAATATGTAATCATTATTAGTACAATCAGAGGAAGCTTCTTTCTAATCTTTGAGAATATAGAAAAAAAGAATACAGGAAAAAGGTATATATAATTCTTTCATTATGGTCAACCAAAACCAGTTCCAATGTCAAAGATTCACCAACCATGAGTGTTTATTGATCACTCCTTGTGCATAAACACAGCGACAAATACCAAGTGGAGTCAGCTTCATCCAGTCCTCACATTGTGGAAGCTTTTGAAGAAAGCTGTAGTTGCTACAGTCCCATGGAGGGAAGTGCACCTCGGCCACCCTCTCTCACTGTTGGTCAGGACCCAGAAGGGCAATGGCGGAAGGGTCTCATGCACTGGGGCTCTGGGGAGATGAGGCTTAATGGCAAAAGATATCCTGGGATGTCTCTTTAAAGCACTTCCCTTTATGCTAATTAGCTTTGATAAGTTTCTGTGATATAGTGATTAAACAGAAAAACACTTCAATCCTAAGTGATAATGCAAGTACCCTTTGTAATGAGTGATGGATGGATAAATGGACAAATGAATATGAATGAAGAATTTGAATGAATTGACAGAGAAGCATTTTTTCCCAGAGAACTTTGGGATAATGAAGGGTCACTAAATGTTAAATGCCTGAGTTGAGAGTAGAAGTAAGCCTTAAGCAACAGGATGGGGCAAGGGAAAAGGAAGGACATTGAGGCCATACAATGCACAAGAACCAAGAAAAGGTAACCAAAAGTCTTTGGGGAAACTGTAGACTACCCTCTAACCCAGCTAATGGAGAGTTTTAAAGTCAAGACTGGAGGGTTAGAGGGTAGCACAGTTGGTAAAATCTTTGCCATATAAGCATGCGAACCTGAGTTTGATTCTGAGAAGCCATGCAAAAAGACCAGACCATCAGGCATGGCGGGGATATGCATATAACCCCAAGATCAGGGAGACAGAGGCAGCAGGTACCTGGGACTTGCTAACCACCCATCTCAGCCTTACTCAGAGACCCCCTAGGCTGGTAAGAGACCCCCCATCTGAAAAGTCAAAGGGGTTGGTACCTGCACTAGAACAACATACAAGCTGTCCCCGACTTCTACATGTACACACACATGAACACACATAAGGAAAAATGAAGACTGGAAAGGAATTTGGGGTCACAGCAGGGAAAACTAAAGGAAAGATAGGAACATGAGTTCCCAGGGGGAAAAAATCCTGAGATATACATAAAGCATGGAATATGATTCCTGGGATCCACACCCTAATAGAAGAGCCACCCGAGGAAGCAGAGCACCTGTACCTTCTTCTCCACCCTTCTGACTACCGTGACTTTGTGCCAGGGAGCACTCAGGGAGCACTCATTTCTACCACAAGTGTCTTCCCACCTAAACAACTGACTTCATAAGAGCATTAAAGAGGTTACAGAGACTATACATATATTTCAAAGGTGCTTCAATGTTCCTCAAGGTGAGTCTCATGGGGCTCTCTTCTCTCTCTCGCTCAGACTGGGTTTGCCCTTGGCTAACCCGGCAGCTGCCTGCTCAACAACTCACTCTACATTTCCCCCTCCCCTCATACTGTCCACCTTCTCATTCAAGTGAGCTGGACTGGAAGGGTGACCCCTCCATCATGAGGGCTAAGGCACTGTGACTTCAGAGGCTAATTTACTGTGTTGCTTCCGTGTATAAGAGCTGTTTTTGAAAATGACTTCAAGGTGGAAAAAAAAAAAGCAACATTGTCTTATTAAATTCTATGCTTATCTTTAAAGCACATATCAAATCTTAAAACTCCTAATCTATGCACACAGTTATCTCAAAGCGGGCAATGATGTTTAATCGGCCAGCTCCTCCCAATGCAGCTGTCTCTCCAAAAGCAGCCAGGTTGCAAGGTTTGGTCCATAGCACCCACTTCTTTGTGTGGAGTGTGTGGCAAGGCAGGATTTAAAACATCCTACCCTCATAGCCAACGTGATGGTTAATGGAAACATGAATGTCCTAGAACACTCGGGCTGTCCTGTGAATCTATTGACCTGAAAAAGCCTCTTGGCCAAATTGCTTTTTCTAAACATCAAAGCCCATCCCTGCTTGTTCTCATCCTCTCTGGTTTCCTAAGGTCTGTGCTATGGCAGGTCACCTTCTGGGTGACTCCAGGCCCACCTGCCACTCCTTTTCTATCCTGGGCTGTTCCAAACAAAATCAGGAAGTCTTAAACAAGAAGCAGATGGTGAGGGAGAAAAAGTCTGCAAAGGACATTTCTGCGTTACATAATGCTGGGCATGAGACCTGCTAGCATCAGCCTTGGGGATAACTACTGGCAGAGCAAACCAGCACCCCAAATATTCATAAAGAAAACTTCTGTATTTTTATTTGAGATTATTATATAATCGTGTAAGTTAATAACTAAGACTTTGGTAAATAACAGGTTGGAGAAGATCCATATTTTTAATGTGTATCTGCATATGTGTGCATGGTGTATGTGTGTGTGTGATATGAATTCACCTTCCTGCGTTCGGATGTGTGCATGTATGTGCATGTCACAACACACATATGGAGGTCAGAGGACCTGGGTGTTGGTCATTGCCTACTCCCTTGTTTGAAAGAGTTTTTCTTTGCCATTCTCTGCCACATACACGAGGCTAGCTGGTACATGAGCCTCCAAAGAGTCTCCTGTCTCTCCTTCCCATTGCTTGCTGGAACCCTGGGGTTACAGATGTGTTCTTCCTCAGTCAGATCCTCATGCTTGCACAATAAGCACTTCACCCACTAAGCCAATGGACCAGATTCCTTAAGACACTTACCATTGATTTACTCAACAATTGCTCATGGAATAGCAGACACCTTCCAAGCCTTGAACCAGGCCCCATGGGACAAGAAATGTATAAGTAACTAGTTTAGCTCTACTCTTTCTGGTTCTTCCCACATCCATGTAAGAAATACTGAATTGTGACTAAAAGGGTCATAGCGCTTGTTTGGACCAGAACAATGCAACATGATTCTGGGCAGGATTATGGGATTGATTGACGCCTGAGCCACTCCTTTCTTGAGTGCAGTGGTCCTACAGGATCAAGCTTGATCAAGTGTCTATCAGTTCAGGGTCTGGGTGACTACAATAAGCCTGGCCTTTCGACTCAGCAAGCCCAGGAAAGAAACTGTTGGGCACAGACATGTGGAGCACCCCTTACTACAGCAAAATCTGTAATACATCGCTGCTCAAAAAGGAGCAAAAAGACACCCACAAAAGACTACCTGTCCCCTCTGTCTTCTAAATCTGGCAACACAGAAATGTAGACTTTTGTTCAAGCCTGAGGCACAGCAGGGTGTGAACAGCACCTCAGGAAGGAGGTACAGGCAGGATGGATAGTCAAGAAGAAATGCAAACAGAAGGCCCTCCCTCATTGGTGGGGCCTCAGCAGCCATGGAGAATCCACCTGAAGAGCTCAAAGTCTGTAAAGAAAAGGCTGCCTCTAACCCAGCCCAGCCACTTAGGGAGTAGAGAGCACCCAAAAGAAAGAGACAAGCAAGTAGAGGCTACATGAGCGTCCACAGAGGCATTTCCCTTAGCTCCGTCACTCACAATTAGGCCTGCATTTCTTTGTCTCTCCAGAAGCTCTCTGAGGGTGATTCATGGCTGTCTCTACCCATCACTCATCCCTTGGCATTTCTCACAGTCCTCTATTAAGTGCCCAAGAATATCTGGTGAATGAAGAAGTGAGAACCAAGAAAAGCATTCGAACCAAAGTCATCTATGCCAACCTAGAGCTAGAGCCACCTCTGTATTACCCCAGGGGAAAAAGACTCCTTGTGGAGAAAAAAAAAAAAAAAAGCCAATGAAATGCAACATTTCATTATGAGTTATCAAAGTGCATGATTAAAATTCACAATAAAACCTAATACTATACTGTGGATATCTTTGTTCTTGGACATGCAATTACATGTGTAGGCAACTGTTTTCTTATATGGAAAATTGTATGTGAGATTTTTTTCTATTAAAAGGCCACACCCTTGGTTCTATTGCATTATTACATTCTCTGTTATTCCATCACGTGGTTTCTCTTCTTGCTGTAACCCCGGACACACCCTTTATTACTGCTGACAGAAAAATCAGTTGTCAAAATACCTCCATCCTAGCACCATTTTAGTAATCTTGTCTCTCCAAAGCCTTTGTTTCGGCAAGAACTGTTCTACACCTAATGATTTTCCAAGTTTTCTAAAGGATTAACACTGGTGTCACTCCTGGTTCTAAAGTCACCTTTCAAAGCAAAACTACTCTAGACCGGAATGGCAAATGTCTCAAGTTTCTTCAACCCAAGGAACACTTGGGGCCAGCCCTGTGTGGGATTCTGAGTCCTAGGAGAGCATGGCAGTGCAGAGGTCTGGGTCCTGCTCCATCTGAAGGCGAGGTTTCCCTGTACTCTGTCAAATTATCTGATCTGCTTAGGCTGATCAGGACAGAACTAGCCTTGGAAAGATAAGAACAGGCCAGAGTTTTGTTTGTTTGTTTGTTTGTTTTCTTTTTTTTTTTTTTTAAGGAACCAAAACCTGAAGATAAGACGCAGGAGAGTCTAATGGTTCATATCTATATGGGTAGAAACTTAACTGATGCTCTGCCTTCTCCAGGCTCTTCCTACCCCTTCCCAACATCCCTCTCCATCACCTCTCAGCAACTTAGTGCCAGCCCACTCTGCTCTTGGTATGACAAATACTATTACAAGGATGGGAGAGATATATTACTGTCTTCTAAGACTATCACTGTACTTGGCCAATGCCCTAACTGAGCATTGGTCAAATTTCTCATCAGCTTCACAATTATCAGCCTCCCTACAGAATCATTAAATGGCACCCCCGACTGGAGACAAAAGAATGCCTTGTATCCAAGCCCACATCCAGGTACAACTGCCTGTGGACAGGCAGCATCAAAATTCCCACCATCCAGTGGAACTAACACACTCCAAAGAAAGCTGCTCCCAGTGACCTCTCCAAAAAGAAAGGATGAAGTCATGCAATCTGTTGGTGGAACAAGACATTCAAATGAAGTCCCAAGGGAAGGACAGATTTTGTTTGCTTGGTTGGGCAGCCCCCACTCCTTCACAGATGGGAACGCTGGGGAAGCAGAGACCACCCAAGCAGCCCAGTGTCAGCACTGTGAGCCCAAATGACCCAGAGACACCCAGGCAGTCAACCAGACTGTGGGGATTACCTGAATCTGTCACGCGTCCCTTTCACCCCCTTCTGTGTGATGACATCAAGTAGAAACCATATGCATTTGGGAGGCAAGAGGCTGACAAGCAGGAAGCACGTTCGGGACCCAGCTTTGTTCAGCCTGCAGTGAAATACATGCAGTAAGGGTTAGATACACAGACAAAAATCCAAGCACTCTCCAGGGCCACTGGAGGAGGAGTGGGTGTCTGGGGAGGGCGAGACGGGGAGACGGAATGCTGGCAGGGCAAGGATTGAGGGGCCTTGTGGCTCTCCCCAATAAATAACCACCTCCTAGCTCCTCTGCAGTCTTCCCCCGCCCCCAAGTTCTCCAGTGGTAAAGCGGCTACCAGCAACAGCAATCCCACAAAAAGATAGGAGTCAGGATGGAGGATACCATCATCTCCGGGCAAAGACACCGCTACCAAAACACACTAGTTAAACCCACACAGCTGGCAATGCGGGGCGCATAGTCACCAGCCCAGGCACACACACCAGGCTGCATCTGCAAGAATCCTTTCCTTGCCCAGGCCAGTACCTCATCAAGTCACTGTCACTGTTTTGTCAATTGCTCCACTATTTCCAAATCTATGTGGCGCTCCCCCCACCACACCCCCGCTGTAGGCGGGATTCCCAAAGCAACACTGTCAGAGCAGCTCCCTACAAGTCTGGCTGGCTTTGTCCTGCGGCTGTCCTTCCAGGAGCGAGCGCCCCAGGTCCGTGGGTCCGCACAAAAGACCCCCGGTATCTGGCCCTTCACTCGGCCCCCTTTTTCCAAGAATGGCTCGGGGGCAACTTCTAGCAGGGTATGGGGAGTGGGAAGGCAGGACAGGATTGGAGGGGACGACCCTGGGCTTGGAAAGGCTGAGGGGCACAGCACGGACGCGCGCGCTCGCACCTCAAGGGCGCGCGCAGCGCATGCACAAGGCGAGCTCCCAGGACCAGAGCTCCAGGGGGCATGCCAGGACTCGGCGGAACCAGAGGCAGCTGCCATGGCCCCATAGCGCTCCCAATTCAAGCAATGCCCGGGAGACACACAACTCCCGGGACGACCACCCTAGGAGACTCCACTCCAGGTCTGCACTCCTTTACCCAAACAGGCCACCCCAGTCACAGTCCAAGAGGTACCCCCAAATGTATCCCTACTGTTGCCCTTCCCGGTGTTCCCTAGAAGCCGGCATCCCCGCGCGCCCCCTCTGCACCCGGGACCTGGGAGCAGGAAAACAAACCGAAACTCACTGACCTCTCTCCGCCGCGGGCTCCGGCTCTGCTACGCTGTCAGGGGCCACAGCAGCCTGGGCAGCATCCCGGGGGTCCGCGCCGCCCGCTGCGCTCTGCCAGACGCGCGCTGGGGGCTGGCTGTCGCCTGCTCCTCCCGCCGCGGGTTGCGGGCAGAGTGGCGGCGGCGCCTCCCGCAGCCCAGCTCCCTGCCGTCCTTCCCTTTGCTTCAGGCGGCGCCTTCCACCTGCCCCGCCGCCGCCCTCCGAGTCCCGGATCCGACGCCCTCCGCCCGGAGCTGGGCACCGAGCGGGAGCTTTGTGTGTCACCCCCAAGACCCAAGCGTTCCTGAAGGGGGCGGGAGGCTGAGCTTCGCTCCACGGCACCGCCCCTCCCCGGCGGCTCCACCCCCTCCCTCGCCCCACCCGTCAGCCTGGCCCGCACGTCCGTGTCTGTCTGTCTGTCTCTCTGTCTGTCCCTCTGTCTGTCCCCAGTCGCCAACCTCCTGGGTGTGCGGGGAAGCAGGGACGCGCCCTTGACGCGCCGGAGGCCAGCGAGCACCTGGACGCCTCGCTTTCCGCGCGCAGAAGCCGGACCTGAGCGGGATCAGGTGTGACCTGGAGCCCGCGCGCCCGCAGGCTGGAGCAGCTGGCCTGGCGGAGGTGGTGCCCCAGCTGTGGCTCGGGACGCGGTACCGCGGGGAAGAGGGAGGAGTCTAGACTGTTGCCTTTCCCGCGGATTCTTTTTGGGGCTCCTCGAAAAGTTCACTAGCCCGACCAGGGCAGGAACCTGTCAGCGTGGAAGGGGCTATCACCCGAGGAGGCCCACGGGGACACCTCACACCTGGACCTCCAGCCTGAACAAAATGCACAGGATAGGGAGGCAGAAAGCGGCAGGTGTTATGGGCTGTAAAGAAGCCTAGGGGGCCACCAAGCTCACCCGATTGCCCACGCTAAAGCCCAACTTCTGGCTTAGTGGTAAAATGCTTGCCCAGTATGCATGAGAGCCCACGCTTATCCCCAGCACCTCCCAAACAAGAATAAAGCCTTACTCCCACCTCGCGGGCATGCTCTTAATACCTTGTAGTTCCAGAAAATCTATAGGTCTCTCCCTGCTTCTTTGCTCAGCATACAATGGGGAAATTGGGGGGGGGGGGAGGGTCTGGGACACCACCATGCCTGCGTTCTGGAACCTTTTGGGATCCATTCCATCGTAAAACGTCCTGGATCTCCATCTCCACGGCTCACCTGAAGGACCCCTCTGTTACCACACAGAACAGATGGCCTTTCCTGGGCTGCGGTGCCCATGCTTCGTCCTCTCAGCCTTCCTAATGCTGCAACCCTTTAGCACAGTTCTCGCTGCGGTGAGCCCAACCATAACATTATTTTCGCTGCTACTTCATCACTGGGATTCGCCACTGTTATGAGTTGTAATGTAAATATCTCTTTTTCCGAGGGTCTTAGGTGACCCCTGTGAAAGGGTTGTGGGCCAGGGTTAGTGGCCCACAGGTTAAGGAACCACTGCTAATGAAACAGTGGCCGCAGCTGGTCCTTGATTGCTTTGCCGCACGCTTAACCACTTGTGGATGATGCTCCAAACAGGCTATTAAACACATGGGAAAAAATCTGCATCCAAGAGACTGGTAAAGTTTGTAGGGTATGTGCACTCTGTGATCCCAATAAGAGTCCTGGAGTCACCAGGCTGGCTTGCCCTGTTCTTCCAGTTATAACCCCCATAGCACCCCATAGAAGCACCATGCTCATGCCTTAGGAACCTGAGGTTACTTTGTATCAACATCTTCAACTTTAATACAGATGAAAAAAAAAAAATCTAGTCTCTTGAAGGTGGCGGTGTACACCTTTAATTCCAGGACTAGAGAGGCAGAACCAGTAGGATCTCTGTAAGTTCAAAGCCAGCCTGGTCTACAGAGTTCCAGGACAGTCAGAGCTAAACAGAGGACCCTGTCTTGCAAAACTAAAATAAGAAAATAAATAAATAAATAGTCTTTTGGAGACAGGGTCTTATACATGTAGCCCCAGGCTAACCTGGAATCTACCAGGCAGCACAAACAAGACTTCTAGGCAAATCTTCCAGCCTCGCTTTCCCAAGTGCTGGATTTACAGGCATGAGCCACCACGACTTACGTGGAAAACTAATTTTAGTCTTACTTTGTTTACAGGGTGCATGCCTGCCGCAACACAGATGTGGAGAACAATTTGCACTTGCAGGACTCCATTCTCCTTCCCTGGGAGATTAAGCTCAGGTCATTTAGCTGGGCCCAGGCTTCTTTATTCACTGAACCACGTGGTGGTCTCTGGGAAAAAAAATAATGAGAAGCTAAGCAAGATATTAACAACTCAGATGTTGGTCAGGGGCTTGGAATAAAGGTGATTCATAATGCCCCAACATTTTACCAGTAGAGCTCAGCCCAGAAATATTATTATGCATCAGTGCCTCTCAAGATTGCTTTTAAGAAAGTAATTTCAGGATTCAGTAATTATTCTAAAACGTTTCAACACCACCACCACCCCCCAATTGCTTTGTAGACAATTCTTTGGAGTAGGAAATGCAAGGATCCGGCATGTGGGAGGTAAAAACACCTCCAACTTTATTCATTTCCACTGACCAGGAATTTAATTCACAGAGCATCATGGGCGCTCTGCCTTCTATCCAGTCTTGTAACGCTGTCACACAGAGAAGGTTAATTAACCGGGGCAGGCTGCAATGGGACAGCTCCTAAGACACACTGGAGGCCAGAATCTGGACAGGTGGCTACGGTCTAAGTCGGGGGAAGAACAGGTAGAACGTGTTCTAACAAATTCATCTGTGAAACAGCCAGGAGCAAGGCAGCTAAGACCAGTCTGCAGGCCGGCAACAGCCTGCCAGAGAAGCTGCTATCACTCTCACAACCCACTGCGCATGTGTGAGAGAGAACAAGTGGGCAGCTGAGGTTTGGGGAGGGCCAGGGTTAGAGGCACATGCACAGAGCTGGAGATAAGATAAAGACACTAGTAGGGAGGGGTAAAGCGATCCCTGTGCAGACAGAAGGACCTGTGGTCCGTCTCCCCAAACCCACATCAAAGTCCTGCTGTCATGGTGTGCATGTCTCACCCTTTGTAATCCGAGCACTAGGATCCTGGTCTACCTGGGTACGCAGGCTAGCTGAATCAGTGAGCTTGTCAATCAGACAACTAAGAGGCATTTTTAAAAACCGAGGTGGATGGAACTTGAGGTTAACCTCTGGCCTCTGTACACATATATGCATTTGCACACACATGATTCAAATATCGATGACAAGTAATAGTCATAAAGCACGGTCCAGGGGACCACACATCGAAGTTGCTGCAGTCGGAGAACTCACTTTCTGATCAAAGAAACAGATATTCCACAATGAAAGAGCACGATGAAAAGGGTGAGAGACAACAAAGTCGGAAGAGAGTCGATGACGTCTGCATGTTGGGTGACACGTTAGACGGATGGCAGGAAGCCTCGCCCACGCTGCTTTGGACCTGAGATCTAAGGGCCCTGGGGGAGCACACAGTGTTAAAGCAAAGAGTAGGGAGAAGGTATGCATGTGGCCACGGGTCAGGACACTGGTGCTTGAAGTGAAGGACCCGGATTATACATTCTTATCTTTGCACCTGCAGTGTGGAGTGGAGATCCTCAATAAACGTTAATTGAGCAAAATTCTTAAATTCTGAGAAGCTAGGGTGGAGCTAAGATCAGTTCGATGCCCAGGCACAGCCTCTACCAGGATGACACTGGCATAAAAGAATGTGATGAGCTTATAGATAACTTTTGTGACCCTCTTCCTGGTCTCTGAGGGCAAGGATCATCTTTCAACTTGTACCATCAGCAAGTCATCCAACGAGGAAGGATAGCAACAGGAGGGAGTCAAGAAGGAAGAAAGAGGGGCTAATATGAGCAAACAGGCCAGCTCTGCTCTGTGATCCTATTCCCCCCAGGCCCAAATGCAGCCCAATACTGAGGGTGAGCTTCTTGTTCAACACATAGCTGGCAGATGCTTTGCAAGTCGCCCTTTGCAAAGTAAGATCTTTACCCCTCTGCCTTTGTCTGGCATCCTAAATCCTAAAGAGAAGTTTCATCTAAATGACTAAGGTGTCAACTGCCAAATCATCTTTCTTCAGATTTATAACCCCAGAGCAACTGGTGACCTTTAGAAAACATGAGGGTGTGAAACATCCCTCTGCATTCTTTATTTCTGTGCTGTAGCTAACATGAAAGGTGAACATCGCTCGGACACCTTGTTTCTGCTTGTTTTTTATCAGCACCAGGGATTAAATAGAGCTTGATGCATGCTATGCAAGTAGTCTACCACTAAGCTAAGCCCCGCCCCTGCTCCATTCTTTAACTAGAGAGAAGTAATATGCTTGTAATGAGCCCCAGGAGCAAAAGGAGCTGCAGGTCCTGGACAGCAGGACCTCACCCTGTAGGACAAGATCACTCACTACGCTGCTTCCACGATCTCCATCCTATGTTCCTCATTCCTTCTAGAAAAGTCCTGGGCACCAGCATCGTCCCATCTTCTCAGATGTCAGCCCTTGAAGAATACAGATTTCCTTCCTGTAAACGTTGTCTCCTGAGCACTGACGTCCATGTAGTGAGCATGTGGGCATGTGAACAATATCACACGTTTAAATTTATTTGTTAAAAAGTAGACCTTGAAACTAGATCATCTAAATCACAATTATATTTGTACAACCTAATATTTTTTAAAAATCATATTTATTATTGTGGGTGCCATAGTATGTGTGGAGGTCAGAGGACAACTTGCAGACGTCAGTTTTCTTCTTCTACCATGTGGGTCCTGGGCTCAAACTCTGGTTATCAGTCTTGGTGACAAGCTCCCTTACCCACTGAGTCCTCTCAGAAGTCAACCCATTTACTTTAATAACAGGGAAGACATTCTACATTATAAACAAGTGTGTTTTAAAACCTGTCTGTAAAAATCACAGTTAAATTACAACCTAGTTGTTTCAAACCATCAAAGTGGAAAGTGACATCTAGACAGGTTTCATAGGCTGTCAGTGCAAAAACAAAGAGCCCTCCTTAACAAACATGGGAGCCTCCTTCCCAACCAGTCTACCGTTTACTTTCTCTAACATGACACCAGTTACCATAGAGCATACACACTCTAAAATCATCTGAAGACTCTTAGGCCTTGAAGAGCCTAACAGCATTTGCTAAAAATTAATGATAAATGGCATATACATTTCAAAACTGCTTGTTACTCAGGCCTCTGTTAAAGGCAATCCCAACAGACCTATCATTCTGGCAAGGGATTCTGAATGAGATTCTATATTTGACTTATTGTCTTACTTTATGTAGACCCAGTGCTATCCAAGGACAATGACACCTCATCTCAGGGTGGAGGGAGATACTAAAGCATTTTGAGGACCTGGAAAGATTTTCATGGAAGCTACATCTAGGATTGCTTTCTAAAAGCAGTGATGTGTTGAAAGAAACATCTTTGGCTTGCACAAAACACATTCCAAAGCTGAGATGACATGGTGGTGATCGAACCCTTAGTTAGGGTTCTGACTATAAGCAATCAGTATGGCTATTACAGTTTCCAAGCTGAATGTCCAAGTCTTCCGGTAACCCTGTATAGTATGGTACAGGGCAGAATACGATCTTCACTTCCATTCCTAAATTGCATCCCTTGCTACTCTCCCTGTTGAACAGTTGGAATATCCTTGTGTGACTGGAGGGTGTAGCTTTTCTCTCCTCCCATTGTCCTAGCTTCCCTCTCTCCAGATGTCCCCCATCTTCTGTTCACCCATGTAGTGGCTACAGTTTCCCGTCTCTCCTCCTGTCACCTGCCAGGTTGCTGGCTTTCATGTGTTTTTCTTTCTTTTGGCCACCGATCCCGCCTGCTTTAGCAGCCAAACAGTGAAACTGTGGTGCCCAGAGATGACAGACAAGGAACAAAAGGACCAAGGAGGTCTGTTGTCGATCTTGGGGGTCACAACCCATGTCGCAAGCCAGGTGCAGCCACTTACTCGAGCTCAATAAGACAAGTAAAAGAGCCAAATTAAGAGATGAGCAGAATGGCTGGAGAGATGGATCCGTGGTTAAGAGCACTGTCTCCTCTTCCCAGGAGACCTAGATTCAATTCCCAGTACCCACGTGGCTGCTTACAATGGTCTGCAAAAGTTCCAAGGGATCTGACACCTTCACACACACACACATGCAGGCAAAACACCAATGCACATAGAATAAATACATAATTGTTTTTTTAAAAAGGAGAAGAGCAGAAAAGGGAAATGTATCCAGTTAGACTCCACTGGGAAAAGGAACAAGGGGATGTGGCCACCCGCACTCCCCACCCCCCCAAAGCAGCTTCCTGGTCCTGGAGTGACAGTAAAGTTTACATAAAGGGCCAAGGAAGTGTGCATCTAAGCAGTCCTGCTCTGGCCCACACTGGTCCCGCCCTGTGTGGGCCTCATCCTCGTCCCCTAAGGCAGTCTGACAAGTCCTTAGAGCTGTGTGAAATCTCTTTCCAGAAGACAAGCTGTCTGTCTGTCTGGCACCTCTTCCTTCTCCCAGCATGAGATTCCTGGGGAAATTTTCATTCCTTTGGTGTCCACTGTTCTATAGTTTGATGCTCAGACTGGGAAACATAGTGTCCCTTTGGTGTTTCTTCATCTGCCAAGCCGCTTCCATTTTCCACAACTCCAGTTTGCACCTAGTAACTTGCTTGGTTCCAGAAGCTAACTAAACTCCAGGCAGGCCCCCGTCTTCTGTCGCCTGAACCTTGCCTAAGTAAACCTGTCACCCTGTACCTGCTCCAGGTACAGGGCAGGCTTCAGCCAATCCCTCCCAACCTTCTCTGTCCTTAGCTCTATGCCCCTCATCACTCAAATCCAGCTGAATCAAAATGCCTGTTTCTCTTGCACCCAGCCTAGAGGAGCTAGTCAGAGTGCCCTCTAGTGGTGAGGAGGAGAAGTGGCGCCCTCTGAGCGAGGCCCTAGATCAGGCAGGTCCCCCTCAGGGCAATGCCCACTGGGACTCTCCACGTGCTTTCTCTTCTTCTGTTGATTGCATGTCTTTTCTGTGCTATTAATATCTTCCCGTGTTCTGGGAGAGGAGACAGTGAAGACTGCTCCTGGGGTTCTTAACCCTGTCTCCTCTTCTGTCTCCAGAAATCTCTCATAACTTGTGGAGCTTAGTGGGTTCACATATGTTTCTGTTCATTTATTTGGTTTGGTTTGGTTTTCTGAGATGGGGGTCTCATGTAGCTCAGTGTCTTCATCACTGTTCTATTGCTGTGAAAAGACGTCATGGCCAGGTAACTTACAACACAAGCATTTAATTGGGGGCTGGCTTACAGTTTCAGAGGATGAGTTCATGATGGCCATGGCAGGAAGCATGGCAGCATGCAGGCAGGCGTGGCTGGAGCAGCATCAGCGAGCCTGCATTTCATCTGCAAGCAGGAAACAGAGAAGAAGAAAGTGAGTCTGGGCCTGGCTTGGGCTTTTGAAACCTCAATTCCCACCCCTATTGACACATCTCCTCCAACAAGGCCACACTTTCTAATCCATCCTAAGCAGTTCCACCAACTGGGGACCAGACATTCAAACATATGAGCCCACGGGGCCATTCTCATTTACCACCAACACCCAGGCTAGCTTGAAATCCCCTGTCCCCAAAGATAACCTCCTTCCCCCAAGAGCAGGACTCATAGGCACGCACCATCATGTCTGGCTTTCATTTCTTATTTTGAAGGACACAAATAATTTGGCTACAGGACAAGGCACCATCCAAGTGAAAAACCCCACATCAGTTAGTTCCAGGGCTCCGCTTCTGATAAACATGTATTGATGCTGGACCCGACTGGTTGCTAATCAGCACCTGCAGTATCTCTGTGCATGCCAGAACCTCTGCTTCACAGATGATGCCTCTGATGCCTGAAGGACTTGGGCAAATTTCATAAGGTGTTATGATAGTAAACAGCGAACATGCAGTTGTCCCAGCTCAGCCAAATATGAAACACTTCCCTCAGTCATCACCCAGAGTTCAGGCAATTCTGTGTGGTTGGTCTGATGTGCATCAGGGTGGCATGTGACAGACACTGTCTCCTCCTACCTGGCTCTAAGAGTTCATGCGTGAGTTGACTGTCCCCTATCCATACTCTCAATGTTTCTTTGTCCCTTTCCTTATGCAGCTACCCTGACTTCCATCTACAGCTGGGCAAAACCCAAATACAAAATACTTGCAAGATTTCCAGGTCCATGTTTTACTTCTGCCTATGTTGAGCTTTGTCTGCCTTGGATGCTCTTTCTCTCCAAGCCTGCCTTTCCCTCTGAAGACTGGCACTGAACTTCACACACATACATACACACATACACACCGTGGCCTCATGAAGATTAAAGGGCTGCTGCTCTGCTCATAGACCATGCTCCACACGTGTATGTAGAAGAATGACCTATTTGGGGATTTCTATTTGCCCTTCTAGGGTCAAGCCTCCTACAGCCCCTGCTTGGAGAACTGTCTCCGAAATGTTTCTTCACAAATCAATTACCGCCCAGCTACTGCACGTCAGCCAGAGTGGGATCTAGAGTTATTTCCAAACCCATCTAAAGTGAAAAGGCTGGAGAAGGAAAGGAGTGTGAGGGGGCAGAGTTGTGAGTGACATGAGAATCCTCAGCCTGGCTTTGCAGGAATATGGAGGAGTCCCAGTATCAATGTTTGTCTTCCAACTCTTTTATTGTATCTATTTACTGATGTGTGAGGCATGGGTCTGCTGCAGCACATGCATGGAGACAAAGGACAACCTGCAGGAGTTGGTTCTTTCTGACATGTGGGTCTTTGGGCTTAGTTACATGTTGTCTTCGTTAGGGTTCCTATCGCTGTGAAGAGACACCGGACCACAGAGACTTTTTTATTTATTTATTTATTTTTTAAAAAATACAATGTTTGTTATTTTATATGCCAATCCCAGTTCCCTCTCCCTCTCCTCCTCCCAGCCCCCCCCACCTCCCCCTCACTCCACCCCTATCCAATGTTTCCAGAGGGTGAAGCTTCCCAAGGGGAATCAACAAAGTCCATCATTTGAGGCGGGACCAAGGCCCTCCCCCCTGTATCTATGCTGAGCAAGTGTCTCTCCATGGGGAATGGTCTCCAAAAAGCAGGTTCACGCCCAAGCCACACAACTGTCACCCACATTCAGGGGGCCTAGTTTGGTTCTATGCAGGTTCCCTGGATGTTAGTTTGAAGTCAGGTCAACTGTTTGTGTTTCTGTGGGTTTCCCCCATCGTGCCTTGACCCCTCTCTTCCTCCCTCCTCCCTTCACTCCTCCCTCTCTTCCACTGGACTCTGGGAGCTCTGCCCAGTGCTTAGCTGTGGATCTCTGCTTCTGCTCCATCAGCTCCTGGATGAAGGGTCTATGATGACAATTAAGACAGTCATCAATCTAATTACAGGGGAAGTCCAGTTCAGGCACCCTCTCACTATTGCTTAGAGTCTTAGCTGGGGTCATCCTTGTGGATTCCTGGGATTTTCCCTAGTGCCTGGTTTCTCCATAACCCCATGTTGGCTCCCTCAATCAAGCTATCTCTTTCCTGTTCTCCCTCTCTGTCCTTCCCCAACCATCCCATTCCCTCATGTCCTCCCACTCCTCCCCTCCCCTCTCCCCTTCAGCCATTCCCCTTTCCCCCACACTCCTAATTTACTCAGGAGATCTTGTCTGTTTGCCCTTCCCAGGGGAATCGCCGTATGTCGCTCTTCCTTGCATCCCGCTTCTCTGGGATTATAGACTGTAGGCTGGTTATCCTTGTCTAATATCCACTTTTGAGTAAGTACATGTCATGTTTGTCTTTCTGGGTCTGAGTTACCTCTCTCAGGATGGCTTTTTTCTAGTTCCATCCATTTGCCAGCAAATTTCAAAATGTCATTGGTTTTGTACCACTGAGTAGCACTCCATTGTGTAAATGCACCACATTTTCTTTATCCATTCTTTGGTTGAGGGGTAGTTAGATTGTTTCCGGGTTCTGGATATTACGAATGATGCTGCTATGAACATAGCTAAGCAAATGTCCTTGTGTTAAGAGTATGCATCCTCTGGGTGTATGCCCAAAAGTGGTATTGCTGGATTGAGGTCTACTGATTCCCAATTTTCTGAGAAATCACCATACCACAGCCACTCTTATAAAGGAAAATATTTCACTGGGCTGGCTTACAGTTCAGAGTTTCAGTCCATGGTGGAACATGGTGGCATGCAGGCAGACACGGTGCTGGAGAAGGAGCTGCTACACGTTGATATGCAGACAACAGGGAGTAGCCTGTGACACTGGGAGTGGCTTGGGCAAGGAGACCTAAAAGTGTGTCACCCCACAGTGACACGCTTCCTCCAACAAGGCCATGCCTCCTAACAGCACCACTCTCTTTGGGGTCTGTTTTCTTTCAGACCACCTCACAGGTACTTTTACCCACTGAAACCATCTTACCTGCCACCAGTACTCAATTCTCAGCATGGGGTCCTTGCTCTGCCTCTTGGGCTGATTGCTGTGCTTCAAAACTCTCATGTTGAAGTCCTCAGAATGTGGGCATTTTTAAAGACACAGCCTTTGTAAAGAGTAGATCAAATGGAGCCTTGAGGTGAGCCCTCACCCAGACTGAATGGTATTAACAAAAGAAAGGAAAAGTGAACACAACAGAGGTAATTCAAGGAGGGGCACAGACAGGCCCCGGCAAGTCAAGAAGAGGGAACTGGAACACAACCTTCTCACAGCCCCAGAAGGACACAACACTGCAGAGCCCATTCCTATACTAGGGATAAATACTGATAATTGGGGGGGGCAGCTGGCACCATTTAAATTTTTAGGGGCACAACTCTGATGGGAGATGCCATTCTGTAAATATGTTTCTCATACTGGTTAATGAATAAAGCACTGTTGGCCAATAGCAAAGCAAGATAGGCAGGACTAGGAGACAAGGAGGATTTGAGGAAGTAGTAAGGAGGAGTCAAGATGTAGAGGCTGGAGAGAACAGAGATCTGGGCCCTCTCTCTGGTAAGATGAGACCACGTGGAAATACTTATATTAATAGAAATGGGTTAATATTTAAGACAGAGCTAGTAACAGGCCAACAGAATTGTATCTAATACAGTGTCTCTGTGTGTTATTTGGGGCTGGCGCGGCAGAGGGACAAGACTGGCAGGTGGGAAACTACTCATAACACAACTCAACCTGTGTTGCTGCACCCACAAAGTCATATGCCTGTCAGTACCACCCAACTTGAGAAGTCACTCTGTTCTGAAATTCTGTGCCTGTTAAACAGGAAGTCCCCAGTCTGTCTCCCCTGACCTTAGTGATCACCTCTGTCTGTCTCTATGACTGTAATTTCTGTTAAGCATATCACGCAAGCAGAACCATGTATTCCTATCTTTTGTATTTGGCTTATTTCATCGAGTCTAGTGATTTCTAGAGCCATCCACCTCGTAACATGTGTCAGAATTTCCTTCCATTTTAAGGTCAGGTGGTATGACATTAACAGACCACAATGTATTATTATCCACTTGTCACTGAGGGACATTTAGGTATTGTCCATCTGTGGTAGTTTGAACGCAAATGGCTCCTGTAGGCTCTTATGCTTGAAAACTTGTTCCTCGGTTAGTAGAACTTTGGGGAAAATTAAGAAGTATGTGTGCCCTTGTTGGTGCCCATGTCATTGCCAGTTAGTTCTCTTAGTTCTCTCTCCCTCTTCCTCTCTCCCTCCGTCTTCATCTTCCTTTCCCTTCCTTCCTCCTTTTCTCCCTCCATCTGTCTCCCCCCCCCCACACACACACTTCTGCCTTGTATTTATGGAACAAGATGTAAGCTCTCAGCTCCTGCTCCAGCACAACGAAGCCATCCTCCCCACCATGATGGTCATGGACTGACTTGCTAAAACTGTAAACCCCAAATAAATGCCTTCTTTTGTAAGTTGTTGTGATCATGGCATCTTGTTAAGCAACAGAACACCCTCTTTTGCATGTATGACCAATGCTGCCCTGAACGGGGTGTCTCTGCTTTCAAATCTTTCAGATGCACACCGGGTGTGGAATTGTTAGACCTAGGGGGGATTGTTTTAAAGCTCCTGGGAACCGCTGTACTGTTTCCTACTCTGCAAGAGTAGTCTCTGCACATTCTTAGGACACTTGTTTTCTGTTGTATCGATGGCAGTACCACCATCCCAATAAGTAATACAAACCATTTCACTGTGGCCTTAATTGTCTTTTTCTGAAGACTGGCAATCTTGAGTTTCTTTTCACATGCTCTTTGCATATGTTCTCTGAAGAAATAACTGCTGGGAACTGTTGCTCATTTCTGAAGTGTGCTGTTCATTGGATTTTGCTTTCACTGAATTTTAGTTCCTCTTCATACACTCTTGCATTTCATCTTTTATCAGATAAAAATCCAAACATTTTCTCCAGTTCTATGAAGTGCGAGGACAACCGCGTACCACACAGAGCAGGGTGGCTGCTTCTCTCCCAGCTGACCCTCCTTCTGAGCTGTTAGAGGGAATTTCAAGCCAGGAGTCACCTAGGATCCAGTCCAGAGAGTCTCAATTAATTGGCCTTAGTGATGTCCAAGTAACGAAGATTTCAAAGCTAACCCGAGTATTTAATTTGCAGCCAGGTTGAGCACTTCTGGGCTGAGGCATGGCTTGGTGAGAAGGAAAGGGCCTGGAGACCAGAGACAACGGGCAGGAAGATTGGTGAAGCCTGGGTTGGGGAGATGGCTATGTCAGTGAAGTCCTCGATTCACAAGGCTCGGAGCCTGAGATCAACCTCCAGAAAGCAAGCTGTTGCTTTAAAGTAGCCAGCTGTGATGGTCTGTGCTTGTCACCTCAGTGCTCAGGAGGATGCAGGTCAGCTTCACATTCGTTCCTCCAGCCTCCAGGTTCCGTGCTAGAAAGATCAGTGGCCTGACAAAGGTGTCAGTGACCTCTGGAGCTAACTGGCCCGCCAGCCTAGCCTATGTGGCTATTCCAGGGCAATGAGAAACCCTGTCTCAAAATAAAGTGGGCAGTGAGGAGAGGGAATGGGAGGCGAGGGCTCAGTGGGGATGGAAAATAAGTGAATACATTTAAATTTTAAAAAAGTGGGCGGTACCTGAGGAATGGCAGTCCAGTGACACACCACCTTCTTTACTTAGTCAGTAGCAATGTGTCACCAAGTGTAGCCACACTAACAGCTGGGAAGGATGAGGTTCCACCTTTCTAGGTGAAGAGGACTGGAGAACTGATGGTATATCTAAAGCTATGGTTTTCACTTGGTAAGCATTTACAGAGCGCTCGCCACC
The DNA here is from genome assembly GCF_943737965.1 of Phodopus roborovskii. Taxonomy (NCBI): domain Eukaryota; kingdom Metazoa; phylum Chordata; class Mammalia; order Rodentia; family Cricetidae; genus Phodopus; species Phodopus roborovskii. The sequence goes on along the minus strand of NW_026126583.1, from coordinate 5,069,485 downwards.
GCACTCACCTGCAGTTAATTCCCCAAGCGGTAAAGAGAGGCAAGTAAATAGGAACTAGGGCTGCACTATACAGAAAGTGCTAAAACAGAGATGAGAGACGGAAGCTGTGCCACCTGGACTTAGGACGGAGCCCTGCGGAATGTCCTACCATAGTTTTTCAGATCCTCAGTTTACCATCTCGTGTGTGGCACAGCCCCTCTTAGTACTGTAGTTTGGATTCAGGCACACACCCTGGACTTCGTTGGTTTCAAACACACGATGTGCACTTACGTACCACACACACACACACAACACAGAACACCTGAACCCTGCTGTGTTCATTACAGTTGTTACTGGTTTTTGGGTTTTTTTTTACCATTCCTGCTCTTATAGAAACCTAATGCTTTAATTATGGAAAACAAATAAGTTTAATGTTTTTATCACCATTCTTTAGCATGTGTCAATAAACTTTAGATTGCATTGTGTTAGAATATTTGATTTTAAAAATTGTTAAAGTTGTTGACGTAAGTTTCATTAAAAAGAAAAAAATTGTTCAGTATCGCTCCTCCACTGCTGGTGGGAATGCAAACTCACACAGCCACTTTGGAAATCAGTATGGCAGTTCCTCAGGAAAATGGGAACCAGTCTACCTCAAGATCCATCAACTCCACTCATAGGCATATACCCAAAGGATGCACATTCATACAACAAAAACATCTGCTCAACTATGTTCATAGTAGCATTATTTGTAATAGCCAGAACCTGAAAGCAACCTAGATGCCCCTCAACCTAAGAATGGATACAGAAAATGTGGTACATTTACACAATGGAGTACTACTCAGTGGGGGGGGGGGAATGGAATCTTGAAATTTGCAGGCAAATGGACGGAACTAGAAGAAACCATCCTGAGTGAGGTAACCCAGTCACAAAAAGCCAAACATGGTATGTGCTCACTTTGGATTTTAGACATATAGCAAAGGATCACCAGAATACAATCCACACCTCCAGAGAAGCTAGGAAACAAGGAGGACCCTAAGAGAGAGGTACATGTGACGGGAAAGAGACAAGAGCCCCTGAACAAATTTGGAGGGGGGGGAGGGAGGAGGAAGAGGATGGGAGAATGGGGGAGAACATGGGGGATCAGGAAGATTGAATGGAGAGATAAATAGAGGAGAGCAAGAAAAGGGATGCATCAATAGAGGGAGCCATTATAGGTTTAAAGAGAAATCTGGCACTAGGGAATTGTACAGAGATCCACAAAGATGACCCCAACTAGGAATCTAGCATTAGTGAAGAGGCTGCCTTCAAAGCCCTTCCCCTATAATGAGAATGATGACTACCTTATATGCCACCCTAGAGCCCTCATCCAGTAGCTGATGGAAGCAGAAGCAGACACCCACAGCTAAGCACTGAGACAAACTACTGGAATCCAGTTTCAGAGAGGGAGGAGTGATGACCAAAGGGGTCAAAACCACACTGGGGAAACCCACAGAAACAGCTGACCTGAGCAAATGGGAACTCATGGACCTCAGTCTGACAGCTGGGGAACCAACATAGGACCAAAACCAGGTCCCCTGACCATGGATGTCAACTAGGAGGACTGGGCAGTCTATGGGTCCTCTGGCAGTGGACCAGGATGTAGCCCTAGTGCAAACAGACTTCAGGAGCCTATTCCCCATGAAGGGCTCCCTTAGCCTAGAGACACAGGGGAGGGCCTAGGCCCTATCCTAAATGGCTTGACAAACTTTGATGGTCTCTCATAGAAGGCCTCACCCTCCCTGGGGACTGGATGGGGAATGGGATTAGGGGTGGGGGGAGCAATGGGAGGCATGGGAGGATGGGAGGGAGAGGGAACTGGGATTGATATGTAAAATAAGAAAAAATATTAAATAAATAAAAAATGTTCAATAAATTTTGACTTAGAGTTAGTGCAGAATTTCCAGTGACTTCTGAATTGGCCTCAAATATACTTCTGCTGTTTTCTACTATGTATTCATGTGATAGAGTGTTCTTAGCATTGACAATTATAAAATCAAAATATCGATTGACTCTGCAAAACGTTAAAAGGCTTTATGCCCTGCAGCCAAGATTAATTATGTAAAAAAATAAACAAGCATGTCTCATTAGTATGCAAATTTGCTTTCATCTTTAATAAATGATAAAATCACATGTATAGTAAAGAATCATTTTAAAGTAAATGTATTTATGATTTATTATCAGTAAACATTTGATTTGTCTAACAAGGTTTCTAGGCCTGGGGACAGGAGGAAGATGATCAGGCACAAAGGGGCCATGAGCGGCCAGAGCCTCAGCATGTGAACCTGAGAGTCTGGGGAAGTCCAGAAAACAAGGATGGTGGAGGTGCCCAGGGGGGCAAGGGAGCGCAAGCGAACCCGGGATGCGAGGAACCTTGAACTTCACCGAGGGGACGCGCCGTTAATTCTATCCGTCATATTTTGTGACAAGCTACTTCTGTTTTGGAAGGGCGGGACAGATAAACGTTGGACACAGACATTGTGCTTACTAATTGTAAATTAGAAAGTTCTTTGGGTTGCATCTGAAACCATTAAACATTTGGAGTCCCAAAAGGGCAGACATAGCACACAGGAAACATCTGTGTCTCTGTAAGAAATATCATTAAGGTGGGCCCCCAGCATACATGATTCCTAGATGGAGAAGTAGGAGCCTGGGGGAGCGGGAAAGACCTGGCAGCTATAAACCACAGTCCTCTTGGGTTCCAGCTGGCAACAAGGGAACTTTAAAGCATTGCCCAGGGCCGCCACACCCAGCTCTCCAGGGACTGGTCTTGCTTTCTGCTCTTCTGCTATCTTGGCCAGAGATGCTGTGCAAACCTAACAGGTACCCTTTCTCCTCCCAACTTCATTCTCTTGCCAAAGCACTTCGGGAGAAGAAAGTGGCGAAGTGGGGCGTGTCCTGAGATCTCAGACCCCGCCTCCGTCCCTCAGGCTGTCATGTTCTCCTGCCTCTGGTGCCCTCCCCAGAGTAGAATTCAGAGAATGCAATGGAATTCAGAGAATGTTTGAATTTTAGGAAAATAAGGGCCAGGGCTTGGGGAGATGCCTCCATAGCTAAAGTGTTTGTTACACAAACACAGGGACCAGAGCGGAGACGACTCACACAGCCATGGAGAACTTCTGCTATGAGTTAGAGTTGTGCTAAGGGGTACGAGGGGGATTTAAGAAGAGAGATGACAAATGTGTGATTGGGGGACAGACAGCAGGAGTGTTTTGGTGGCGCTGGGCATGTGTCTTTCAGAGAACTGTGAAAGCACATGTATGCGCAGAAGAGAAGGGACACTTCAGAGAAAAGAACGAGGAAATGGAAGGTCACACCAGGACTAGGGACAGCCTACCATCCACATCTAAACTGCACTTTAAGTAGACCCTTCAGTGGGAAATGGGTCAGGACACATGAGCAGGTCATAAGACTAGAACACACTGAGTCCATCCTGCATCTCACACAAGCTCTCAAGACAGCCCTTCGCCTCAGACTTGCTCCCTGATTCCATGTAAACGCCAGATGGAATGGCCATCTGCAACTCCATTATTGGAAGGAAGAGCCTCGGAGCAAGCTGGCTGGTGAGTCCAGCTATATTAGAGAGTTTGAGTTTAATTGAGAGACTAGTCCTCCACACAGAAGAGTGATGAAGGAAGATTCCCAACATCAAGCTGGGGCCTCCACACTCTCACCCACAAATGTCACCTGCCCACGTAGGAATACACACACACACACACACACACACACACACAGAAGCCAAGTCTGCAGCTTATATGTGTAGCTCTCTCTCTTCTAAATATTAATATCACCACACAGATAAGGTAAGAGCCAGCACTGCTTCAAAGACACACCAGCAGTAAGAGAATGAAGAGTTTCCTAGGTTGGTTCGTACCTGTGAGGTATGAATATTGGGGAAAGAGACACTACAGAGCCTAGGCATAGTTGACTAATTAACTCTAATGGATATAATAAATGTATGTATATAAATGGATGACAGCTATGGAGATACATACCCATCTCTCCAATGGATACTATCTCCAATACATAGGTACATTGTTATATTGTATTTAGTATATTTAGTATATTATATTCATGTATGTCACATATATATGGAAAGAGAGAATATATATGCACACACACACACACACACACACACAATTTGACTGGATTTATCCCACACAGCAGATAATGCCCATCCTAGAAGCTATAGGCTACCAAGCAAAAAAAAAAAAACCAGTGCCAAATGTGGGATGCCTCACCTTCACCTCAAGGTCTTGGTCATAGACTTCCTCCCTAGAGACCCTCAAAGCACTGCCACTGCTCATGGTAAGACCCTATTGCTGAAGATACCACACACTTTGATCACAGGTCATGAAGAAATCGAGTTAGTACTGGCCAGGAAGTTTTCTCTCTGCTAGCTAGCTTTGATAGCACTGGGAGGTGTTATAGGGGCTGCTGGAGGCAAAAATATCTGTGATAATTCACCCAGTTATAAACCCTATGAACTACAGTAAAGTCCAGAGTGGCGTGTCATATACCCATGGGTACAATAATGGCACAAATATTATTGGTGGTAAGCAAACACTTTCTGGTTGGATATAAGGCCTGCTCCACAGAAGGAAACTCATCCCTGGTCCTGCAAATAACGTCAAGAACTCATGTGGGGCCTTAAAGGCCTCAATGGTGAACTCACTATACTGTCATTCTACTACATTTATAAACTTCCCTCTAATTCCATCTCCCTATATCCATAGATCCATGCAGCTCTCAGATCTCAGCAGAGGAATTTCTTTGTGTAATTAGATGGGGTGAGCACAGAAACTCCCACCTGAACAAAGAGCAGAGAGTAAGTGACAACAGAGTGCTCAGGCACAAATGCAACATCTCTGTCACCTCCTCAAGGGCTTGGGGACCCTGCAGAAGGAGGGGCAGGGGGTGGGGAGAGCCAGAGGCTTGGGGATAGCTGAGTGGAGCAGCATCTTCTGCATACAGCACGGCCCTTGTGTTGAAGATCTCACAGCAGCTGTGACTGCCGGCACAGGGCAAGTTAGCCAACATTCTAGCCAGGAGCAGTGACAAGCCCACAAGCCCCCACCCCTCAAGCTATCAGCAGTTGATGGTTTCTGGAAAAGAAAAAAGACTGTTTTCTTTAAGGGTATGGCCGCTGGTAGGTCAAGCACATTCCGGTAGATGGTCCCAGACTCATAGTACATAGTCAGCACCGATTAGAATCAATGGATTTTAGAAAAGAACTCTGAGCTGGGAGGAGAGGATGGATCTGGAAGGAGTTAGAAGGAGAAGTGGGGGATAGATATGATCAAAATATCGTCACAAAATATTAGACATGCATTATGAACACACACGTATGAAACTGTTAAAAATAAACCTATGTAGTTTTTAATTAAATGTCCTTATGAAGGACACCTGAGGTTGACCTCTGACCTCCAGTTGTATTCACACACATGTGCACACACATACACAAGTGTGTACTCAGGCTGCTGCTTGATAGAAAGTCTGGTTCAAATGTTCACCTCTCTGAGCTTAGCACAACCTTGCCCATAGTTACACTGTATAAGTGTTATTTCAAACTAAATCAAATCAAATTCCACTGAGCTAAAATAAAGACCCAAGAAGCAACAGAATGAAACAGTTTCTACTTCTGCCTGAGGAGATTAGGAAAAGACAAAATAAAAACAACACTGAGTGTTCTGAGCAGTTATGCAAACCCTTTTAACAATTCAATTTAATTGCATAGAGAAAACATGCATTTAATTTTAATAATCCTTACTTTTTTAATGCAGCATTTTAATCTTTGAAAGCCTTCCAGGCACTAAATAATTGAATTTTCTAGATTACATTCTTCAAAAATCAACCACATTGATTTAATGTTCCCATTAGAGTAGTTAAATGAAAATATCAACAAACTAAAAACAGAGGTAACATGAAGCTCAGAACTCCTGTCCATGGTGCCCAGGTCACATGCTCCTTAAGATGGCCACAGGAGGGACAGATGGTACCTCTTTCTGTCTCTGGTAAATGGCAACCCTCTGTAACAATGTGCACATCAGCGTATTCTCACCCGACATTCACTGCAAACAGCACTCCAATCTCTCATATGCAGCATAAAAAAAGTATTCAAAGCCAGGCCAGGCTGGTCAAGCCTATAATCATAGCTACTCTGATGTTTGAAGCAAGGAGAATCTTGAGTTTAAGGCCTATCTGGTCTATAGAGCAACCTTAAAAACATCCTGCACAATTTATGAGATCCTGTCTCAGAATAAAAAAATATAAAAAGGATTGCAGACGTAGCTCTGTGGTAAAGTGCTTCCCTAGCATGGCACTTGAAAGGCCCCATGCCATGTCCAATAATGCATGGTAAATAAGAATCTGGGAAACGATAGGCTGGTGGATGTTTATTCAGGGAGAAATCACACCAGAAAGATATGACCACCACAGGTTCCCATCCCAAGGATGCCTCCAGATGCTGAGGTTCAGGACCCCAGACCTAGCCCCCCCCCAAGTCATGGCCACCCCTGTTCCCATGACCCAATGGGCATGGTCAGTACAGCAGGTGCAGGCAGTGTGGATATCTCACTACAATTCCCCTTTTAGTCTAAAGAAAAGATTTAGGCTTGATACAAAACCATATGCAAAAACGGTAAATATCAAGTATGTTCTAGGAAAGGGAAAATTAATAACATACACACTTAAGACCTATAACCAGTGAGGTAACAAGAGCAAATGGCAAGAACTACATATCTAGTCCTAGGGTGAAGGCATAACAGAGATTACTATAGAGTTGTCCTAAGCTGGAAAGTTTAAGTCTTGTACCTAATATTTCTGTCTACGAAGAGAGAATAATAATTGTGACAGTCTAATCTTCAACTTCATCAAAGACATGAGAAGGAAGATAACAATATTAGGGTAGGCAGGAAGAGCAGGCAAGCAGCTTCCAAAAGTTGCATGGAAACAGAAACAGCAGGCTACCTGGACAGTCACCCAAGGTCTCACAGCAACATCAGAGCAAACAGCTTTGGCTAAGGCCTAGAGTCTTTGACAGACCACTACAGAATCAGGGAAGTAGAAAGGCTGTCTTGGCAAGGTTCCACAGTCTTCTATGTTTGTCTCCTGCAAGCACAGTAGGACAGCATGTCAGTGGTTGAGGTGGGGACTGTTCTTTGCCCAAGAAGCAATTAGCCAAGGAGAGAACAGACTCCAGAAGGAGTGACATCAGTGCCCAACATATTCTTGGGAAATGCCTGATGCTGTCAGGAGCAATAGTGTCTCGTGTTAATGGAGTACTAATATTAAAATATTTAAATGCCATGTTCTGCAGTATGAAGTATTTGAAGATCAAAAATCTATGTCTGACTGATCTCATAGGTGTAAGAAACATGGGTGAAGATAATCTGTGATATTCAGGAACATAGCTATATAAATGGTTGAAACTTCTCTAAGTAATTAGCAAGGACAATGATTTTAGCAATATAACTATATACATATATATATATATATATATATATATGTAGATGTAAATCTCTAAAACAGAGGTAGAATTGAAATGTTTTGACCAAAGGTAGAACTGTATAGTGCAACATGATAAAAATATCCTAAATTATATCAATATACAAAATGCCTTGAACATACGTAAAAGTATACATACATAGAATATGATAAAGATACTTGTGCACAACATCTTATACAATGTGACAAAATATAATAATACAAATTATTTTAGAAAGGAATAAAAACTTGATTTTACATAAGTTACAACATATAAGGATCTATAACAATGTAAGTTGTATATAAATAATAATTACTAAGATAATCCACAAGAAGATAGGTTAATCTACTTATATCCCATCTTAAACCATACCTTCCCAACCATACCCTATACTCATCTAAAAGAGATACCAGAGTCTGAGCATCGCTTTCCATACCCAACCCTAAGCAATTAAAACCAACCCAATGCAGATGAATATTAGCTCTTAATGACAACAGTAGGGAAAGGGGCGCCATTTTCTTAAGATTACTTCTTGCTGAAATGGGACAACAATGACTCCATGGGATCCTGTAGGGAAAAAAATTAAGGCAACAAAACTTCTCAGGGGGACTAACTGTAACATTTGTAGCTAGTCTCTGCATGGCAGGGACTCTGGCCGTTCCTCTTAGCTAGTCTGGAGTTGTCTCTAGTATTACAGTCCCAAACCAATTTTAGGGTGATGTTTGTAGACCAAATGCATGAGGTTGAATCAAGTGGAATTGACGAAATAGGGCCCCATCTTTAAAGAGTGGTAAATAATAATCTGGGCAGATGGATGTTTACTGGGGGAGAAATCACTTACACCAGAAACAGATGACCAACGCAGGTTCCCATCCCAAGGATGCCTCCAGATGCTCTCTGTCTCTGACCAGGAAGTAAGAGAGAAAGCTGGGGTTCAGGACCCCCAGACCTAGTCCCCCCAGGTCATGGCCACCCCTGTTCCCATGACCCAATGGGCATGGTCAGCACAACAAGTACAGGCTGGGTGGATATCTCACTTCACATCTTTCCAGAGAGTTCAAAGACTGCTGTTAGGAATTGTTGTTGTTCCTTGTGGAAAACTTAAATATTAATATCAACATAAAAATTTCAACTTTTATAGGTATGTATACTGGAGAAGGCAACATTAAGCATGAAAATAAGTGAGGGAAATTAGGGTTTCAGAGAGAAAACCGAGTTTAGACAAATGACATTTCCTAGGTTTTGTTTTCTTCTGTCTTACATGAATTGGCTTCTTGATATAAGGCAGAAACTCTGGATTTTATTTTAACAACATGCTTGATTTATAGGAGGAAAGCCAAATCCAACTCCAAAGCCAGCATTGGTTTGCATGAATTGAGACTAAAGGAGTACTAGGAAGTAAAAAGAAGTGGTTTCTTTTTGTGTAGAAATAGTTCACTAGGATTAGATATTGGTACCATATGTTAGATTCTTCTTTGTTTGATGGTTCTTTCGGAGAGCTATCTTCTCTTCTTTGGGTACCTACATGTTCAGTGTCTTTTGGCTGTTTGAAGATGGGTGTTTCTGTTTTTCATAAAGATAAGAACAGAACATTTCCCCTATCTTTGAGAGGTCTCCATACACTCATGGGAAATACTATGGTGGATGACTTATCATTTCTCTTCATTAAGATGTTTCTCTTGTTCAAATCAGATCTTGATCAACTTAGATGGTATCCACAGCGTTTCTTCTCCTGTAGATACAAAGGCAAAACCTGTACCCCAACGTAACACATATCCAAATTCCAAAATATTGTCTGTGTTTGCTTTCATTGAAATAGAGTTGGTTACAAATGGTTAATGATCACAACCAATCTCTTTTAAAGGTAAAAAGGGGATTATGGTATAGAAATACATACTTTGTTTTGGAATGGATTTTCATTTATTGATACAATTTAAGGTCAATTTTGTGATATGTATATTTCTCCTCTTAAGTACTGTATTTATATAGCCTATTTATAAAATGTAATGTATAAATAAGTGCAGATTGTAGATAGTTACCTATGATAGTCAAAGCTTAGAGTTAGGTTTGTTAGGTTTTTATAGAGATATATTTCAAATGTACAGGCATTCTTAAAACCTTTCAAAGACCTGCAGAATATGGCATTTAAGATGGTTTAGGGTTTTTCTTGACAGTGAGACATAACTGCTCCTGGCAACACCACCTGCATCATGAAGGAAGATGGACATCGAAAAAATTCATTATGGACTTTATTCCCAATATGTCAAGACTAGCCATTTGGGAAAGAAACTGCTCTTGTCTGGGCTGGTTGACTTTATGCTGTATAAACTGGACATGCAGGACCCACAAGAAAATGACTGCTGAAACAAGATGGACATTGCTGCAGGGCTCCTGGTTCATGGAAGAGTCTGCCAGACAGTCTGCAGGACACAGAGAAAAGTGACTGACAAACTGTCAATATAGGTGGTACAGTTTGAAATGTCCTGCTTTGCAGCCAGACACACTATGGCCTATGTGCTGAAGATGGAAACCATTTCCTGAGCTGGGTAATGGGGTCCTGGATGGTGTATGTAGAGACAGAACTGAAAACCATCTCCTTGTTCATGACTATGGATACAATGTGAGCAACTGCCTCAAACACCTTGACTCCTCTGTGAACCACGACAAAATCTTTGTCACTTAAACAGTTGATTTCAGGGTCCTTTCTCACAGCCACAGGGAAGGAAACTGGAACAAAAGTGAACAGGATAGAATGTCCAGGTGAACTTTGTGTGTGTGTGTGTGTGTGTGTGTGTGTGTGTGTGTGTGTGTGTGTGTGCATGTGTGTTTGCTTTTGTTTTTTGTCAATCTTGTCATCATCATCATCTTTATTGTCATCATCAGTGGTATTGCTGCTAGGTATTGAATCTGGACTGTTACTAACACTTTCCCACCAGAGCCACATCAGTCCCAAAATAACACAGAGAGACTCTATTAGTTATGAAGCTGTTGGCAAATGGGTAGAGCTTCTTGTTGGTTAGCTTTGTCTTAAATATTAACCCATTTCTATCAATCTAAATGTTTCCATGTGGTCTTATCTTACTGGAGAGAGAGTCTGAAACTTTTACTTCTCTCATGTCCTACATCTTGACTCCTCTCTACTACATCTCCCAGAATCCTCCTTGTCTCCTAGTCCTGCCTATCTTGCTTTCCTATAGGCCAACAGTGCTTTATTCATTAACCAATAAGAGAAACATATTTACAGAATGACATCTCCCATCATCTCCTCTTTTCTGTCTAAAATAAAAGAAGGGCTTTAACTTTAACATAGTAAAATATATATATATATATATAAAACCAGTTATCAAATAAGAACTATAGTTAACAATATTTAGTCCATCAACATTTAGCAAGATTTAAAGAAAATATTTCATCATCTATCCTATCTTTGTGAGTCTACAGTCTTATATGTAACTTATCTTTAATCCTAACTAAGGAAAACTATAACCATAACTGTCTGTCTTCAACTCCATCAAAAACCACAGAAGGATAATATATAAACTCTAGAAATGACAGAGACAACTCTCTTCCTGGTCAGGAAATGGTGCCACCACCATGGACAGGACTTCTAACATTAACTGATGAAATCAAGATAACCCCTCCGTAGCCATGCCTAGGTGGCTCTAGATCATGGCTAGCTGACAACTACCACTAACTTTCACAACTGTCTATGGTCTTTCTTGATAAACTAAAGAACTCCAGGGAATAGTTTTTGTCTCTGAAGGACGTGTTTGATAAGACTCATCTTGTCAGCAAAGGCTGTGAACAAAGCTCCCAGTGTCAAGAGCCCTCAGAGAAAACTCAGGAGTTCATCTCTAGCTTCTTCAAGAAAGACAAGCCATTAGAAAGAGTAAATTAAGAAATATACAATGGGCAGTGGTGGTGCACCCCTTTAATCCCAGCACTTGGGAGAAAGAGGCAGGCGGATCTCTGTGAGTTTGAGGCCAGCCTGGTCTACAGACTGAGTTCCAGGGCAGGCTCCAAAGCAATATAGAGAACCCCTGTCTCAAAAAACAAACAAAAAAGAGAAAAGAAAAGAAAGGAAAAAAAGAATGGAGAGAGAGAGAGAGGGGGGGGGGGGCGGGAGAGAGAGAGAGAGAGAGAGAGAGAGGAGCATTGAGTTAGGTAGGTAGTTACAGACTGGCAATGCAATACCCTCCCCCCCCACACACACACACTCAGAAGTGAAAATCTAGCTGCTTTATGACCCACTCCAAGAGGCTTGGGGTGAAAGGAGTTTCCAGAAGTCAGGGTAGAACAGGAAGAGAGAAGGAAGCCATGGACCTTTCCACTGTATCTTTAAGCCTCAGTTGAGACCAGAGATAGGAAGGAAGCTGCTCTGCCTCGAACGGAAGACAGATTTGATCAGGACTAGAAGAAACATGTTAACTCCTGCAAGTGCCCTTCATCTTTAAAGACTGTCTTTAAAACTGAAGGCCATTCCAAGGTCAAGGGATCTGCCCAGGACACTATCCTGGGTCAGGCAACAGAGGAGAAAGACTGAAGAACACAGCCAGGAGGGGAAAAATAAATACCCACATGTGTTGTTTGTGCCCAGTGAAATTATTCTACTTAATAAATAACAGCATCCTTAAAACGTAGGCGTGCTTGTCCTTACATGGCCAAAAGAAATATACTTCCCCATGGTCTACCCTCTTAGTGGCGGTAATGACTCGATTCCATTAACAACATGGCAATCCCAAATTCTGTGCAAAAACCAACTGTAACTGTTGTTGAAAACTCTTAGACAGCCACACAGATATTGAGCAAATGACCCTGTATAGCTGCAGCATGAAACTTATCTCCCTGTCTTCTCACACAATAGCTCTCAATAAAACTAAATGATGAAACGGAGGTCACGCTGTCATTAACATAGCATTACAACGTGTTTGGATGATGAAAACCTGGCAGCCAGTCCATGTGTTGCTCTTGTTTTAAACAAACACTTGACACAGGCCAAGCAACTAATCTCAAAGATTACTAAGGACAAAGTTTAGCTGGAGAAATAAATTTCAGCCAACCCCTCAGAGGTTCCAAACTCCGACACCTTTTAGAAAGAATGAGATACTGGAGTGATGATTTCCCCCTCTCCCCCACTCTGGGGACTATGTGATTCTCTCCCCTCACTCAGAAAGCTGTGTGATGCCATCCTCTCACTCAGGAGACGCCGTGATACCTCCTCCTCTCTAAAGAGACTGTGGAAAGGGATCTGGATTTTGAATTACTTAGACCTTCAGGGTCCAGTCTTCATCTAGCCAGAATCTGGAAGCATTTATTTATTTGTTTATTTATGTATTTATTTTTATTTATTTATTTGCATTGTTTGTGTATGTGGTTTCCACACCTGCCCATGAATGTTCAAGTGTCATTGCACGGATGTGTCCATGCATGTGCCTGTGTGTGTAGAGGCCAGGGGTTGACATCAAGCGTCTTCTCTGATCACTTTACAGCTGGTATGTTAAAGAAGGTTCTCTCTGAGTCTGGAGCTTGCCAACTTGCTCCCAGGATTGCCTGTTTCTGCCTCCCTCAAAGTTAGACTTAGATAGGGGCCTGAACTTCAGTCCCCATACTTGAGCTGCACAAACCTGACCCTTCAAACCATCTCTCCAGCCCACGGAAGTATTTTCTGTCACTGGAAACTGCTTTTATTTTTATTGGAAGGATCAGTAAGCCTGACCAAATAAAAAGAATCAACTAGGCAGGAGAATGCCAAACAAATTCTCCCATGAAATGTGGAATGTTTTGTGTTTATATGATAATGACAGCATTTACAATAATCAATGGCTCACTATTTGATTTTGCAGTCCCTCCTCACCCCATAAAGCAACAGCAGCAACTTGTTTTGTAGGAGTAAGATTATCTGTCTATTCACAAGACTTCTGCCCATGTGAATGGATTCTATTATGGGTAAACTGGAGACAAAATGGGAATTTTAATATGATTATAGGTCAGTGGTTTTTAAATTGTTAATGTATAAAGCATCCCAGAGGCATATGCTGAATATATAGTCCATGAAAGAAACAATTAAATAAACAAAAAGCCATCTACAAGCTGGAATGCATTTTGCGTTCTATGGAGTGTTCTAACATGTGTCCTCTAGCATCCAACTTAACAGGGCTAAGAGGACAACACAAAAGAAGGCAAAAATTAATTTTGCTTTATAACCCAGAAGAATGGTGTGTAGAGGAGCAGTCCAAATTGAAAATGTGAGCTTCGGGATAAACAACAATGCTTAAGGGCATGGACACTTCTAGAAGATCAATCACAGGGGTAATAAAATGCTAGCAATGTGATGCATTTATTTATAGCTTTATTTGTGGTACTATACCTATATCATGAAGGTCTCTCAGTGAGTGAAAACCATCCTGAGGTAGAAGACTATTTTCAGTCTCTACTAGACAATATTCCCAACACACACGGGACTCTGGGGAACCTCTAGTTATTCGCTTATCTTTGACAGTTCAAGAGTCCTTGGTCATGGTAACCAACCTCCTAATCCCTTGACTCCTGGGCCTACAGTTTCTCATCTAGGCTACTGGCTTCTCACACTACAATGCCTATCTGATAAGAGCACGTGAGAAAATACTCCCAGCATGATGGCCAGACAAGATGGCTCACAAACATCAGAAATGAACGCAGGAGGCTGACCACTTTTCTGATTTCCCTAAAATGTGTGTAAAACGATTCACTTTATTCTCACATTGATACCCATAGTGACCATTAAATTCCATAGATTGAAAAGGTCAGTCCCTAAACAGTGCATGGGGTAAAGTCTGATGAAATGTCTCAGGGGCAGAAGCCTGGGACATTTGAGAGACACCAGACACTCTGGATATGGGTGTGTCTGCCAGCTCAGGAGCTCTTTGAATTGTGGTGCTGGGGGATTTTAAAAGATGTTTCATTGTATAGGCCTACTGTTAAAGCATTAGCCATGATATCTGAACTCAGTCTCCAGCCCTGCTTGCTGGCTAAGATGGAGCTAAGATCCTTCTAATAAAAGCTCGCTCCGCTCTTCCTGGCAATCTGTGACCATACTGTAGCTTGCTAGATTCTAGAGCAGAGCCATGTGGACAGGCACATGGTAGTTATGCCAAACTTTATCTTTGCAAACCCTTTCCTAGCAAATCAATAAATTAATTGCACAGTTGAGAGTTTTATATCTGATTGGAGTCCATAGCCCTTTATTATATTAAATCCAGTTGAAATTCTGATTTTCTGATTTGACTGTTCCTGTTAGATTCAGCCACACATGCAAAACTCAGCAGAAGGGTATATAATACACAGTGCAGATGTTAAAACTGTTTCTACAACAAAGTCCTCTGATTAGGTTATTTTTCAAAATATGCTTAGCCAATTTGGCATGTTCCGGTTGTTTCATGCACATATATGGAAAGACTGTGCACTTCTGTGTCTGTTTAATGTAACCCTCGTAGAGAATATGATCCTAGTGGTTATTTCCTAGGGAGCGACATTATTCATAATAAAAACGGCATTTTCTATGGCTACAGTAGCACTGAGATTTAGAAGTTATTTAACAATAAAACTCTGGGGAGACCCTAAAGGTTCTGCTAGGCTATAAAATGTGTTCAATTTCATTGTAAGTGGAAAGCAGATATTTTTCTTTGTACAATACTTGTTCGACTAACAGATTTTTCCCCTTTGATTTAGGTTCACATAAGATATGAACCAACAGGACACATGGATACCTGTGGTTCTATTGACAGAGTGGGTCCTTTACTATTTAAAACCTTTTTTAATGATTACTGTGTGTGCACATGGAAAAAGTGGGGGAGGTGTTTGTGATATAAAAGGAAGACGGAGCACAAGTCCGTGGGGTCGATGCTCTGCCTCTACCTTTACCCAGGTCACAAAGCTTGCACCACAGGAAACACTGGCCACTGAGATGTCGCTTACCAGCCACACTTGCCCACTTAAGAACAAAAAGAACAATAACAATAACAACAACAACAACAAAACTGGCTCTTATCTCAACAACATTAAAAATAGTCAACAGGGGCCCAGAGAGACAGTGTGTTGATAAGCTGCATTCCACACAAGCATGAAGACTGGAGTTGAATTCCCAGGACCCACACATTTTTTTTTTCTTTAAAAGAAGGTACCTGATCTTCAGCCCTGGGGAGACAGTGATAGGGAGTTCCTGAAGTCTGCTAGGAACCTGCCAGCCTACTCTAAGTAGAAACTTCCAGGACAGTAAGAAACCCTGTCCCCAAAACCAAGGTGACTTGAGCTGCCAGTGTTCTCCACAAGAACTAAAGATGAACAGAATCCCTCCTACCAGGTGCAGGAGGCCAAGGGACTCCCTGAACAATAGATATTATAGATTCATCCTCCTTGGCCACTCGGGTGTTGAAGGTGGGTCCCATCACTGAAGATAACAGTACACAGATGACAAGAGCTGGATCTGACTGGAAAGGTCTTTACTGCCTTCCATGGCTCCAGAAAATACTACAAGCTGATGAGGGAGAGAAGCTATTAAACTGTCCTCTCCAGCAGTCATACCTCCGAACCACGACAATCACCATCACAGCAAGGTATGCAAAAGGTGCAGGCAGCGGCACTCATATGTCAGTGATAACCAGCAGCTGTCTAACTGGACCAGAGCCCCACTCAACAGGAGGGAAGCCACGCCTGGTCCTGGAAACCTAGCCAGCTTCCAGGGCTGGTGAGGTCATGGACCTTAGGAAAGAATCTACTGATGCCACTTTGCTGGACTAGCATGATTCCTTAGGACATTCTAAACCTTACCCTCATATTCAAGAGAAGTGTAGCCATCTGTCCTCATCCAAAAAGTCACTCTTTACAGAAAATGGAGACAACCACAGAAAACCACAGATGGACATAATGCAGAGATCAATAGATTTGGGGGAGACAATCCCCAGTGGATACACCTACGTCACAGCTCCTGCATCTGTGGCTCCAGAACATCTCTGAGGGAATGGAAAAATTGTAAGAGCAAGAGAGTCTGCTATGACAGTCTCTCCCAGAAACAGCAGCATAAACAAGACTGCAACAACAATGGCAATATCAATCGGCACATTAATTGGGAGGTAGATAATTTCATGGGATTCCATCCCTAGACAAAGGACTACAGGCAACTAAAGACTGCTGGGAGAGTTAGCCTCTCTCATGGATTAGACCCTCACTGATTGTCCAATGCAGAATGGTTAGCCTTGAAACCATAGATATAAATCACCAATAAAATGCAGTCAGCAAGGTGTGTGTGTGTGTGTGTGTGTGTGTGTGTGTGTGTTGTGCAACAATATTAAACAAAGGGAAAATGGTTATAAGCTTGAAAGGGGACTATGGGAAGTTGTGAGGGAGGACAGTTGGTAGTCACAGAAGGGAGGAAAGGGAGAAGGGAAGGTAAAATATAATTCTGTTCCAACTAAAAACATATTTTTTAAAAAGGTCTTAGATGGCTTTCTGACCTCTACATGTGTGCGTACACACACAAGTTGTCAACAGTAGTGACGAAATGAAGCTGGTCTAAGTCTGTTTACTTTATGCGGTAGTTTGAATGTAATTGGCGCCCATAAGCTCACAGGGAATGGTACCATTAGGAGGTGTGGCTTTCTTGGAGTAGGTGTTGGAGGAAGTGTGTCACTGTGGGTGCAGGCTTTGAGGGCTCATGCACACTTCAGCCACACCCAGAGAAAGCAGGCCTGGAGATAGCAGTATCAGAGCCTGGAGTGATACAGCTGCACGCTAAGGATTGTGGGTAACCATAAGAACCAGGAAAAGACCATTCCCTAGAGCCCTCAGAGTGACCATGGATGCGACAACTTCTTGGACCTTTCAGCCTCCACAACTGACAGCAAATGATGACTCTTGTCTAAGCCACCCAATCTGTGGCTTACACAATGAAAACTTGCACAATGACATTCCACCCTAAGACAGGTTGCAGTGACGCATATTCAGTGAACATCCATAGCTACTCACACACATGCCACAAAAGAACATTGATTATACAGCTGTCATTTTCTTAAGTGGGACCATTCCATGCTCACAATGGTGCAATGAGGACTGGTTCTCTCCATTGGAAATGGAAAAGAGGGGGTTGGAGAATCTTAAGGAAAGTGGTAGAAACAATAAAATATCAAATGCTAAAGTTGGAATCAAATCTGAGAGAATGGATCCCCCTACCTGATGCACACTTTCATGAGCACATACACACACACACACACACACACACACACACACACGCACGCACGCACGCACGCACACACACGCACACACAGGCACACACACGCACACACACACACATGCACAGACATGTCACTAATTTTAAAAAGCCATGTGGTAGCACCAGCTGCACATACGGTGAGCCTGACTATCCACTGGAAATACTCTAGTTGTGCAGCATGAAACCCTGGACTGGACAATGGGTACAGAATGACTGCACACAAGAGAAATCGTCATGCATGGCAGAATTGTTTCCTACGTCAGGTACCATCACCCTATCACCCCATGTCCATTTATTCATCCATTTGTACAAGGAGCAGAGGCGACACACCTTCACATGCCAGCCACTCCCTTGGGGACATCCACAGGCTGATTAAAATGTAACATACTACCTTTGCTTACAGCACTCGCAGTAAAACTGTGTGAAGAGGTAAGAAGGCATACACAGATAGGAGAATGGGGCACTGGCGTGGCTGAACTGAGCTCTGGTGGGTACAGCAGGTGAGAGAGCCTGGGAGGAAGCCCTCCACTGCCCCTGCATTTAAACAGCCCCAGCCTTCCTCACCATAGAGTATTTTTTGTTTGTCTACATGAACAGTAGTCCCAAGAGGCTTTCAGTGAACACCGCTGCTGATGCTAATACTTTTATGTGTAAATTCCTCTTAACCAGGCACATCCTGTGCTCTTCCCCCTCATATCTCAGCCAAGGCTCCTGTCAACAGGTGGGGGCCCTGCGGACAGGCTACTCCACCCACCACTGTCACCACCCATTAGACTCTGCAACCTACAAGACTCCCTCCACCCCCAAACCCATCATCCTCCCCATGGCCAACCATCCATCCCATAAGATCAGCAGCTCCTGGAGACATAAACACCACCTGAACCCATTGAAAGAAGAGCCACAGTGTGAATGGTCCCCTCCAGCAATATCAGGAGACCCTTGGGCACAAACACCACCACACCAGTTGGAAGAACAGGTATAGGCAAAACCTACACCAGCTGGAATAGCAGACCCCATAGACACAGGTGAGGCCCACACGGGCCAGAAGAACTGGACAATATGCTGGATCTAGACACCTAGGCCCCAAAAAGTTCAGCTGAGACAACCCAACTTAACCTGACAACCAGACAGCTACCAGAACCCTCGGCCATTCAAACCAAAAGACAGCAAAGGAAACAGACAATAAAGGAACAAAGACCCATCCAACAAAGACATCACAAGAATCAACACCCATACCTATAATTATCCCAAACCCAGATGGGTAAAGAGCAGTGGAAGACTATATTAGCCCAGAAGTGGTGGCATATGCCTTTAATCCTAGCATTCTGGAGGCGGAGACAGATGGATTTCTGTGAGTTCAAGGCCAGCCTGGTATGCAAGAGCTAGTTCTGGGACGAATAAGCCTACACAGAGAAACCCTGTCTTGAAAAACCAAAGAAAGAAAGAAAGAAAAGAAACACCAAACCAAGAATACATTCATCATCATCAAGAGCCATATGGCACCACCAGAAGGTAGTGGTTCCTACAACAGCAAGACCAGAGCATCCCAAAGCAGGTAAAGCAGAAGAAGCACAAGAAAATGACCTTAAAAATAACTTCACAAAGATGATAGAGACCCTTAAAGAGGAAATGAAAAATTCCTTTAAAGAAATCCAGGAAAAGACTATCAAAAATTGCAAGAAATCAATAAATCTCTTAAAGAAAGCCAAAAAAAAAAAAAAAAAAAAAATCAAACTGGTGAAGGAAACATTCAAGACTTGAAAATTCAAATAGGGGCAATAAAGAAAATGCAGATGGAGGGAATTCTGGAAAGGAAAAATCTGGGTAAATGAACAGGAACTACAGATGCAAGCATAACCAACAGAATGCAAGAGATGGACGAGAGAATCTCAGGAATTGAAGATACAATAAATTCACTGGTCAAAGAAAACACTAAACTTAACAAAGTCTTTCCACAAAACATCCAAGAAATGAAGTACACCATGTAAAGACCCAACTTAAGTATAATAGGGAAAGGGGAGCCCGTGCAGGTGAACCGGCTGCCCAGTGTTTGCCAGTGTCCTGGTTCCACATCCAACCACCTTAGGAAATAAACTTGGGCCCGTTTCTGGCTTTCTCAGAGTCTCCTCAGGCACGGGGCCTGCGCATGCACAGGGGAGCCCATCCAGGCGGACCAACCTGTCCAGAGTCCTGCCTCCACTCACTGAAGGAGCCCACCTTCCAGTGCCATGCTCAGAGACTCCTGAGGACTGGGGACTGTGCACAGGGTAACCTGTCCCAGCCGACCAGCTCATCCGGAGTCTGCCAGTGCCCTAGTCCCACCTCCACCCACTGGAAGAGGAGGACTGCACCTGCTTGTGTAAGACCCTCAGAATGAGGAGTCTTCCAGTTTCGGTCGATACCCCAAGAACTCAATGTCCAGTCCAGTTGCTGCAAAACGCAAGAGGCTTTAATGAACAGGAAACGTTTGTGCAAACGGGCTCCTCCAGCATGCAGGCTAGAGAGAAGCCCCCTCCCCTGGGCCCAGGTGTTTTTAAAGGCAAACCCACTAGCTTAGGGAGGGGGTGGGACCCTCTGTCCATTGAGTACGTGACTCTTGGAGGCCAGATGGTCTGCTATTAGGGTCAGCAGAACTTAGGGCCTCAGGTGTGCTAATTAATCTTGTCTGGGCAAACCAGAGTTACAGCTATCTCTTTGTTTCCTAAGGACCCTATTTACCACCTGTTGACTCACAGGAAAGGAGGGGCAGAAAGGAGGGGCAGTGTGAATTCTTGTCATCTCAGGGCCTTGTGAGAGGAAGCTAGCAAATTCCAAGGAACAGATATTGGTTTCCAGGTTAGTCCATCATTAACATTAATTTTTAGGTCTTTCACTTGCACCCACCAGAAGAGAACTTTGGTCCTGTACCCACCAGCTGAAGGAGAGATCCCACTGGTATGCACTGGAAGAAGGGATGGGTAGATGACAGTATAAGAACACAAACAACAGACTGATCAATATGACATCCCCAGAGTCTAGGTACACCACACCAGCAAGACTTAAACATCCCAACACAGATGAAGTAGAAAAGAATGACCCTAAAAACAACTTTATGAAGATGATAGAGACCCTAAAAGAGGAAATGAAAAAATCCTTTTAAAAAATGGAAGAAAAAACAAACCAAAAAAAATGCAAGAAATCAATGAATCTCTTAAAGAAAACAAGGAAAGCCAAGAAAAAAACAATCAAGCAGATGAAGGAAACAATCCAAACAGTTCATGACCTGAAAACTGAAATAGAGACAATAAAGAAAGCATAAACTGAGAGAATGCTGGAAATAGAAAAGCTAGGTAAACTATCAGGAGCTACAGATGCAAGCATAACCAACAAAATACAAGAGATGGAAGAGAGAATCTCAGGCATTGAAGATACACTAGGAGAAATAGATTCATCAACCAAAGAAAATCTTAAGTCCAACAAATCCCTAACACAAAATATCCAGGAAATATGGGACACCATGAAAAGACCAAACCTAAGAATAATAGGTATAGAAGAAGGTGAAGAAACCCAACTTAAAAGAGCAGAAAATATATTCAACCTAAAGAAAGACATGCCAATGAAAGTACAAGAAGCATACAGAACACCAAATAGAGTGGACTCACCCTCCCTGGGGAGCAGAAAGGGGATGGGATGGGGGTTGATGAGGAGAACAGGGGAGGGCATAAGGATGCAGGAACTGGGACTGACATGTAAAACAAGCCTGTTTCAAATTTAAATTAAAACATTATTTTAAAACAGAATAATAGGGATAGAAGAAGAAGAAGTATACCAGCTTAAAGGCACAAATAATATATCCTACAAAATCACAGAAGAAAACTTTCCCAACATAAAGATGTGCATGCCTGTAAAGACAAAAGAAGTTTACAGAACACCAAATAGATTGGACCAAAAAGAGTAATAATAAAATAAAGAAAGAACTTCCTCTTGTCACACAATAATCAAAACACCAAACATATAGAATAAAGAATATTAATGGTTGCAAAGAAAAAGAAAAAAGGCAAAGTAACACAAAAAAGGCAGATCCATCAGAAAAACACCCAACTTCTCATTGGAGACTCTGAAAGCCAGAATGTCCTAGACAGAAGTTTTCCGTGCATTAAGAGACTATCAACTCCAGCCAATTACTATACCCAGCAAAATTTTCAATCACCATGGACAGAGAAAACCAGATATTCTATGGCAAAACCAGATTTAAACAATACCCACAAATCAAGACCTACAAAAAGTGCTAGAAGGAAACTCCAATCCAAGGAAATTAGCTGCACCCACAAAAACATGGGCAATAATAAAAGCAATATATAACAAGCCGACAGCCAACATCAAATTAAATGGAGACTCAAAGTGATTCCACTAAAATCAGAAACAATACAAGGCTGTCCACTCTCTCATTATCTATTCAAAATAGTACTTGAAGTTCTAGCCTTAGCAATAAGACAACAAAAGGAGATCAAGGGGATAAAAATTGGAACGGAAGAAGTCAAGCTTTCACTATTTTCAGATGATATGATAGTATATATAAGTGACCCCAAAAATTCTATCAGGGAACTCTTAACAACTGATAAACACCTTCAATAATGTGGCTGAATACAAGATTAACTTTAAAAAAAAATTAGTAGTCCTCCTAAATACAAATTCAGAGAAACATCACCCATCACAATAGCCACAAATAATTTAAAATATATTGGAGTAACTCTAACCAAACAAGTGAAAGAACTGTATGACAAGAACTTGAAGTCTTTAAAGAAAGAAATTAAAGAAGACATCAGAAAATGGAAAGATCTCCCATGTTCTTGGATAGGTAGTGTCAACATAGTAAAAATGGCAATCATACCAAAAGCAATCTACAGATTCAATGCAATCCCTATCAAAATCTCAATACAATTCTTTACAGACCTCAAAAGAATAATACTCGACTTCATATAGAAAGACAAAAACCAAGGAGAGCTAAAATAATCCTGCACAATAAATGAACTTTAGAGGTATCACCATCCCTGACTTTAAGCTCTACTATAGAGCTACAGTAATAAAAACAGCTTGGTATTGTCATAAAAACAGACAGGTGAGTCAATGAAATAGAATTTGAGACCCTGACATCAATCCACACACCTACAAACACCTGATTTTTTGACAAAGAGGCCAAAATGGTAAAATGGGGGAAAAAAAAAAAAAGGAAGCACCTTCAACAAATGGTACTGGCATAATTGGATGTCGACATGTAGAAGATTGCAAATAGATCCATACCTATCACCAAGCACAAAACTCAAATTCAAGTGGATCAAAGACCTCAACATAAATCCAGTTAACACTGAGCCTGATAGAAGAGAAATTGGAAAGTAGCCTTGAGTGCATTGGCACAGGAGACCTCTTCCTACATATAACACCAGTAGCACAGACACAGAGAGCAACACTCAATAAATGGGACCTCCTGAAAATGAAAAACTTCTAACAATGTCAATAAGACAAAAATGGCAGCCTACCAAGTGGGAAAATATATTCATCAATCCCACATCTGACAGAGAGCTGATCTCCAAATTATTAAGAACTCAAGAAACTAGACATCAAAATACCAAACAATCCAGTTAAAAACTGGAGTACAGACCTAAACAGAATTCTCAGCAGAGGAATATCAAATGGGCAAAAGATTTTGAAAGAACTGCTCAATATCCTTAGCCATCAGGGAAATCAAGACTCTGAGATACCATCTTACACCCATCAGAATGGTAAGATCAAACACACTAATGACAGTTTATGCTGGAGAGGACATGGAGTCAGGGGAACCTTCTCCATTGGTGGTGGGAGTGCAAACATGTACAAAAACTTTGGAAATCAGTATGGCAATTACTCAGAAAACTGGGAATTGATCTACCTCAAGACCCAGCAATATCACTCATGGGCATATACCCAAAGGATGCTCAATCTGAGAAGTGGATTAGGGGGCGGGATAGAAAGGAAGTGGAGGAGGGATGGAGAGGAGAGGTTGGCGGGGCAAACTGTGGTTGGTGTGTAAAATAAATTAAATATTTTTTAAAAAGATCTCTTCTTCCCAGATGAAACTAGCTTGAGTCAAGAGGGAAGAAAAAAGGTAAAATAAGAGTGTGGACGGGAGGGTAAGAGGGAGGGAGGGAGAGAGAGGGGGAGGGAGAGAAGGAAAGGAAGAAGGAAGGAAAGAAGGAAACTAAAAAAGACCTTGTTTCAAAAAGCCAAACAGGAAAAGAGAAAGAAAGCACAGGGGACTTTGCAGGGTTACCACGAAAGCCCTTTAAGTGTGAGAGCAAACAGTGTGACTCAGAAGGGACTTGTCTGCAGTTCCTGGTGCCATTTTCTAGAACCAAACAAAAATCTATCGGAAAATCCCAATTTCTCTTAAAATAACCTAATACTATCCTTTCCTAGTCATCTAACACCTCAGAGGAAGTCCTTGGTTAATATTATCAGTGGGAGATTGATGTAATCTACAGACAAGAAACAGACAAACAACAGTGATTGAAAGTTTTCGGCCACACAAAGACAAAGCTGTCTCCTCAGGTACATTAATATTGTCATAGAATCTTTGCTATCTCCCTGTCCTGAGCAGGTAGGGCCCGATGCTCTTCACTTGAGTGTGGGTTATGCTTTGAGGAAAGCACCTGAGAAATTACCAAGAATCAGTCCTAGCAGGCTAATAACTCCCAGGGGACATGGTGCTTTCAGGAGAGCTGTGACATAGTCCAGCATCTGTGGGGAGAGCTACATGGTGAGAATGGACCTCAGCATCCCAGGGTGATAGGAACGGTGATGTTAAATGCAGGTCTTCCCACCCAGGCAAGCCTATCAGGGTGTGGCCAGCCTTGTGGACAGTAGAAACCTTGTTCAGGGACAAAAGAAATCATAGTGGACCACATCTGGGTCCATAACCCCCCTCAGAACAGATGTCAGCTAGTGATGCTTGGTTGTTGTTGATATTGTAGGGTTTGTTTGTTTAATATTGTGTGTTTGAGACAGTCTTCTACAGCCCAGGCTAGCCGTGACTTCACTATATAGTGAAAATAACCTTGAACTCCTGAACCTTCCTGCCTCCATTACCCAAGCCCTAGGATTACAACTGTGTGCCCTATGCCTGGCTTTTTGTGTTAAAGCTGATGTGTTGTATGGTAATTTATCATAGAGTGACATGAAACCAAAATATTGAGAATGAATGTGTGGCCAATAAATCTTGAGAGGTCATCAAAAAAGTGACAGCTTTTAATCTAAAATGGCAGAATTATTCCCTGTGGTTCTTTGTTCGTCAACCTCAGCTCAGTTCTTAAGAACACCCTGCATCATTTGTCAGCAACTTTTCATGATCATGTCTGGAACTGCACACATTTCACTGTACCTCATCCTATCCCAAAGCTCTATAAGGTACCTGCCAGCTCACTGCACTTAGAGCTCCAGTATCGAGATCCAAACTCCAGCAATGGTGGCCCTGCAGCCACATCCTCAGACCCCAGCAATGGTGGCCCTGCAGCCACATCCTCAGACCCCAGCAACGGTGGCTCTGAAACTTTGCCCTCACCACAGATTAAAGCATGTCTTTGAGATAGGAGGCACAGGCCTTGGGTATCATCAGGGTGAGGTTTTACTCTAACAACACATTTCCATGCATGATCTTTTAATTCTTTCTCTTCTCTGACCTACCTAAGTTGGTGCTAGCCTTGTAAAAATGCCTTCCTGTCTTTGGAGCCCTGTGAGCAAAACAGTGTGGAACAGCTTCACGCTGCTACAGGGGGGTAGATTAGGCTGTGGGGAAAGCTAATCTTTGCTCCTTGATCCCAATTTCCTGACAACAGCCAATAGGCTTCTCCTTGTGGTGGACTGCGCATATGCTGGTTTCTTTCTGCTCCAAACAACGGAAACAGCTGTGTTTGCAAGTTATTGCTTGCCAGAACTTATTTCCCTCATTCTTGTTTAGACATCTACCAGCTGAGAAAGGGCTGATGGGAGGGAAAGGGTGTCCTCAAATTATAGGTAACTGGGGAACTGAATTCTTACTGACACCAGGCTAGAAGCAAGGACTTTCCCCCTACGGTTCTGTCAGAGCTAAAGAATGAAACAGAATCCTGATGGTAAATACGCATGCTCCATGTTCTTAGAAGACAGTTTTCAAGCTGAGGAGAGTTACAAAACCAAAAACAAAAAAACTCCCTTTCCAAGCATGAGGGGCTGAGTCCATCCTCCGTGTGAAAAAAAAAAAAAAAATCCAGGTACACAATTGTGATCCCAGTGCTGGTGAATATTTGGAGAATAGTAGCCATCCAGCCTCACCTACTTGTCAAGTTCCAAGCCAGTGAGAGACCTTGTCTCACAAAACAAGATGGGGTGACACTTGAGGTTGTCCTATCGACTCCCCACATGAACATATGAATGTTCTCAGGTTTTGCAGCCTCCACATCAATTTAAGTGTGACTCACTACAGTCACCTATACTGTAATCATCCCCCAAAAGAAATACATGTTTCAGCTGGTAATAAAAATCCCCAGGGTCAATCAGTGTGTTCAGAGATCCAAGTTGGTCGGTGTGCCCCTCTGATCCCAAGGCCCCCACCCGTTCATAAGCCCCCAGTGTTGTTCTTTAGTGACAGTTATAAGAATAAAAGGTGGCGAAGGGGTGGGGTGGGTGTTCCCGAGTGAGGGACCCAAGGTAAGGGACCACGTGGGAGAGCATAGCAGGTTCCATAGCAGGTGAGGGTGACCGAGGTGGCGAGGCGGAGGGAATAACAGGCCAGGCAGAGAGAGCTTAAATGAGGAGTTTATTTAGAAAGGGGAGTGGGGGAGAAGGGAAGAGACACAGAGGCACTGGGATCAGAAGAGGAGAGAGGGGGACAGAGAGAGAGGGAGAGATAGAGAGAGGGGTACCTGGTGGTCAACTGAAAGCAGGAGAGGGGGAGAGGAAGAGAGAGAGGAAGAGAGAGAGAGAGAGCGAGAGCAAAAGAGAGCATAAGTGGGCAGGGGTTTGAGTTTTAAAGGGGTCCTTTACATCTGCCTGCAGACCAATACTCATGGAACCCTGGGCTGACCAGAGCACTGCCTGAGTGCATTCTGCCAGGTGACAGGAGCAGGCCAGCGCAACTGGCTTCTAATGTTCTTGTGGCTTCTTCCCTATGTACACGGAGCACATACACACAGGCAAAATACTCAGACATAAAATAAAAATACATAAACATTTTTAAAAATGTTATGATGCTCAATTCCATTCTGGGCTGGAGAGGTGACTCAGAGGTTAACAGCACTGGCTGCTCTTGCAGAGGACTCGGGTTCTGTTCCCACAACCCACACGGTGGCTCGCAGTCATCTGTAACTTCTGCTAAGGGAATCTGAGCTACACCTTTCCTGGTGTCTGTGAATATACACATGGTACACACATGGTGCACATGTATACATACACACAAAACACTTGTACACATTAATAATTACTAAGTCCCTCTAAAAACTGTTAAAATTCCATCCTGCAAGTAGTGTACACACACACACACACACACACACACACACACACACAATCACCTTTTTCATTTTCTTATTCTAGAGAAGAAACTGGAGCAATCCACTCATGTTTCTTTCTTTCAAATTCTCTAGAAATTACACAGTTATAAATACCCAACAAATTTGATCATCTTGTCAGACCTCTGTCTCCTTTGTCTATTTCTTCAGCTCCCCGGTTTACTCATCTCTTTTTTATATAATTTATTTTTTTTAATTTCATTTTACATTCCAACCACTGTTCTCCCTCCCACCCTTCCTCCCGCCACCCCCCTTCTTCCCAACCCATCCCCCATCCACTCCTCCTGATGGGTAAGGACTCCCATGAGGAGTCTGGCACAATATGTTTCCACAGGGCCAGGCCCCTCTCCCATGCATTAAGACTGAGCATGGCATCCACCATAGGGAATGATCTCCAACAAGCTAGCTCATGTACCAGGTACGCATCGTGGTCCTGCTGCCAGGGGCCCCTGAAGTAGTTCATGCTTTACAACTTCTCCCATATGTGGAGGGGAGGGCCTTGTTCAGTCCCATGGAGTCTCCACAACTGTGGGTCTAGAGTTCATGGGTCTCCAAGAGCTGGTTCAGCTGTCTCTGTAGATTTCTCCATCATGATCTTGACATCCCTTGCTCATATATTTTCTCCCTCTCTTCGACTGAACTCCTGGAGCTTGGCCTGGTGCTTGATGGTGAACCTCTGCATCTTGTCCCATCAATTACTGGATGATAGTTGAGGCATTCACTAATCTGATTACAGGGTAGACCAGTTCAGGAACCCTCTCCACTACTGCTAGGAGTCTAAGCTGGGGTCCTCCATTGGGTTCTTGGGAGCTACCTTAGCATCAGGATTCTCTCTAACCCATAATGACTCTCTCTATTGCTCTTTCATTGCTCTTCCAGTCCCTGCCCCCTCAACCATCCCATCCCTTCATGTTCTCATCCTGCCTCTCCTCCCCTTTACCACCTCCCCTCACTCCCAATTTACCAGAAGATCTCATCTAATCTGCCTCCCCAGGGGTCTTCCTTGGTACCTAGCTTCCCTGGAGCTGTGGATTGTAGTCTGATTATCCTTTGCTTTACATCTAATATCCACTTATGAGCCAGTACATACTATGTTTGTCTTTCTGAGTCTAGGTTACCTTGCTCAGGGTGGTTTTACCTAATTACATCCATTTGCCTGCGAATTTCATGATGGTTCTTAAAGCTGAGTAGTACTCCCTTATGTAAATGTACCACATTTTCTTTATCCATTCTTCAGTTCAGGGGCATCTAGGTCGTTTCCAGGTTCTGGCTATTACAAATAATGCTGCCAGGATCATTGAATTGTTTTCTTCCCGTTTGCCTTTTATTGGATTTCTTTAAGAGATTTATTGATTTCTTCCAATTGTTTGTCTTTTCCTATATTTCTTTAAAGGAATTTTTCATTTCCTCTTTAAGGATCTCTATCATCTTCATAAAGCTATGTTTAAGGTATTATTGTTGTTGTTGTTGTTATTGTTCTGCATGGGATGCTCAGGTATTCCTGTTGCAGGACCACTAGGTTCTGGTGGTGCCATGTTTCTCTTTAGATTGTTGAATGTATTTTGCATTGGTGTCCACCCATCTCCTCCTCCAGTGCAGGCAGTGTCTTTCCCTCTTGATCTGATCCTTGTAGTCGATGTCTGTGTCTCAGGGAGCAGCTGAGGTGATGGGTGATGGGTGAGTTTGGGTGCAGAGTGGGACTTGTAGATTACAGGGTCCAGTGGACGGTGTTGGTACAGCCTGTCTGCAGGTACCTTTCCTGGTGACTAGCTGGTGCACCTGAGATGGGTTGGGAAGGGGCCCAGGGTTTTGTCCCAGGGCTGTGGACTGAAGGCTGTTTTATCCAAATAGGAGGCTGATCACTCATTCACCTCTTGGTTCTCTCTGGGCAGTCAATGTCTGTCTCTCCACTTATTCATCTCTTAGCTACATGTTCTCCCTATCTGATAGTGAGAGTTAATTTCACATTTACTGTGCCATAGTACTTAGTCCTTGCTACATACACAGAACCTTGAAGAGCCCCATTAAATATTAGATTCTTAAGCTATATCAAAAATTAGAGTAGATAACTGGCGAGCTCTAGGGAATGCAAAGCTTAACCACAGTACTCTAGTAAAACTTTAAGGATTCTTCTGGAGACCTGTGCTTCCTGTGGTGTCTAATCATCGGCTACATGACCCTGGTTATGCTAAGGTAACAAAAAGCCCCAAACTGCGGTAACTTATTTTTCATTCACACTAACACATCTACAACTGGGAAGCCACAACCTTGAACCCCATCATCTCTAATCTCACACCTAGGCTGAAAAGAAGATCTTGATATGGCCAGTCGTTCCTTGGTTTAATTTAATTTAATTTAATTGAGAAATGGGTCTCCTCTATCCCAGGATGACATCCAAGTCCCCAAGGAGCTGAGAAAGGCCTTCCTAACTCTATCCCCAAGCGCTAAAATTACAGACACACAACCCCATGCCCTGTTTTATGTGATGCTAGAAGTTGAACTTAGCATGCATTCTACCGTCTTGGCTACACCCTGTATTATGGTTCTCTAGAGGAACAGAACCAATGGAATGAATTCATATATATCAATAATTTATTAAATCAAATTACATTAACTTAGTAATATCAACTAACTCCCATCTGACAGAGACTCGGGTAGTTGCTTGGGAGCCAAGCATCTAGAGTAATCCAAAGTCTCTGTCCTTCGCTAGGGAGGCTGGCAAATCAGCAGTTGCTCTGTCCACAAGGCTGTGGATTTCAGGAGCCCCCATCTGGGTTGCCAAGCACTCAAGGTTCCTGGAGAGCTGCTGATCCTTAGTCAATGCTGGAAACCCTGACTCTGATGTCACCTAAGGAATCAGCAGCAGCAGCAGAGTGAATCAACTCAGGAGCAGGAGGGGAGGCCTGGGAGCAAAGGGCAATCATCTTCCTCCTGCCATGCATGTTTTACGTGGCTGAGAGCAGAAGGAGCTTCCACAATGCAGATGGACCTTCCCCATCAATGACCAGGACAATTCAGATGTCTCTAACTGTGGCATGTTGACACTAAAGTCAACCTTACCCTCCAGTCCATTCTGGTCAGCCTCCCAGTGGGGGCACACAGAAAATAACAGACCAGGTTTTCAAATCCTTGCCATAAAAGTGTCCTATGACATCTTCAACCGAAGCCCAGTGTTTCTGTCAAAAGGATGCAGATACTTAAGCCTTTCACAAGGAAAGAGCATGTGATAGAACAAGATATCATAACTGATAACACAAAGAGGGCTCCTTTCTCCTTCTTATGACACAGTCGAGCAGGTACTGCTGCCCAACTCGGCTTGAAAAAGAAAACTCTATGTGCTTCTTATCCAAATGTGTTTCTCTCTTCTATCCCTTTTTTATCTTGTGGGGACAGGAGGAGAAAGGATCTCATAGCTCAGAGGACAACTCTGTGGAGCTGGCTCATGCCCCCTTTGCATGGCTTCTGAGAACCACACTGAGATTATCAGGCTTATGGGGGAAGCATTTTAATCAGATTAACCATCTGGTTGGTCATGGAGCCCCAACCTTAAAAACAAACAAACAAAAAAGAACCCGCTTTCAACACAAGCATGGGAAGACACTGACTGAAAGTTGCTGACAAACACTTATTGGCTCTAGGTACAGAACCCTTCCTGGACATGCTGGGAGCCAGATATATCCCTGAAATCATTATTCCCATGCCCCTGAGTGCTGTGCTGGGACAGTGCACATACCATGTACTACTTAACATCCCTATTGAGGTACAAGTCTATGCCTCTAACCAAACACATGAGTTACATCAGCATCAATGTGCTGGTAAGTTACAAATAAAGGCGGTGGCTTCATATGTTAGGATTCGAGTTTTTCTATAAAGGAGTCTGCTGCAAGCTTATAATAAACCTCCAGAGTTCTGGAGATTCGAGGATTTGGCACACACACGTAAGAGACTATGCGTTTGTATTTTACTTCATGTCTTAAATAGCTCTGTGATATATTAAGGTAGCAAGATGGGGGGGGGGATCAGGAATAGTATGTAACCTTTATCTCAGAGAGAAGAGATAAGAATCTTTGCTTATATTTTTGATATATGCTTCTACAGGGACTGAGGAGATGACGATTCAGTGCATCGTGTTTGCAATGCCAGTGTGAGGAGATGACTTTATATCCTCAGCACTCACATAAAAGCCAGGCATGGCAGCATATGCCTACAACTCCAGTGTGGGTGGAGGCTGGCAGACACAGGAGGTGGGGGTTGGGTGGGGGGCACTTTGCACAGCCAGTTTAGCTAAAATAGCGAGATGCAGGTTCAATAAGAGAGCTTATCTCAACAACAAAACAATAATAATAATACAACAACAACAATAATGATGATGATAATCTGGAGTGTGACTTCTGGCCTCCACAGACATGCATACACAGGTACACACATACACGGGTGCACATGTGTACATGCACACACATTTTTGTTTACACAAAGAGAAAGATAGTTGGCTTAGTGGGCTAGTTGCTTGGTTGGAGGAGGGAGGTGACAGGAGCAGGGGAAAGGGGACAAAGAAGGCTGGGATGAAAGTTAACCTTCTCTAACTAAACCGTGACAACACCAAACCTGAATTCTGGAAGTGTGCAGCCCCTGCAAATCTAAAGCGACGTGCAGCAAATTATCGTGCAGCTGAGGCCAGAACCAAGGCAGCAGACTACTCCATGAGTTAGGACCACAGCACTGCAAAGAGCGGCCTTCATTGAGATGTCTCCTCAGGACAAGAGACCTGGTAAAAACTAAGTTTGCAGTTATCACCTTGTTGACAGTTGCACTGGAATTACTACTCCAACGCTGTGGTCGTGTGTTTGGAGGTAGAGCAGATGAGGAGATGGACCGGTTGTGTTGAGAGAGGATTTTCAGCATCTGAAAAGGTGTTGCAGGGGCATTGTGGGAAAAGATAAGAAAGGCAGGAGACTTTGGGCTAGGGATGTTAGAAAGAACTCAGTAACCAAACTAAAAGGAGACTAGGCCCCAGGATAAAGGAAATCTACACTTCAAAGACACACCAGTGAGGTGGCCCAACTGGTAAAGCCACCCAGCATGTCATCTGAGCTCAGTCCATGGGACCCACGTGGTGGAAGAGAGAGCAGACCCTTGAAAGCTGTCCTCTGACCTCCCTACATGCACCCTGGTACTTATCCCGCAGACCACATTCAAACCCACACAAAATAAATAAATGTGGCCGTAAGAGATGGGCCACGCAGTTATTGATACATGCATTCCCTTGCACTTGGTCACGGTGAGAAACCAGACACTATGAGCAGGTCAAAAGCAATGAACTGAAAAGCAATGAGGTCATGATTCGAAGAGCACTTCCCATCAAAATTTGTCAAGCACCAAGTCAAAGAGGGCCCCAATGGACCAAAATGGGGCCACTTCAACATCAACCAGAAAAATGGCTACAACAGATGAGCCCCGTGCTCACCTTGAAGAAATTCACCTTCAGACTAAATTTGGGAAGTTATTACAGGGGTGAAAGGGTTAGCATGTGCTTGGATTCCATTTCCTTGTTCTCTACTCTTAAACTGCTTCTTCGTTCTAGGGCATTAAATCCTGGGCCTGGAGGGAAATATTCACCTCCCAGAAGCTTCAGAATGCGGTTGGTTTGGGTTGCATATTGCTGGGTGGAGGCCAGGGCTTCTTATTTCCCCCTTTCCACAGAAGCTTTCCACAGAAGCTCCGGTCAGCAGTGACGTCAATCCATCCAGAGGCACCTCACATCCTTTCCAAACAGCAGCGATGATGGCACAAGACAAAATATCCTCGAGGCCCTTGCCCTGTTCTCCTTTCAAACCCCAGGCAGAAGCCAAGTCTTCAGAGCACAGTACTTCTCCTTCTCTGATGTGCAAATGGCGGGGTAAGCAACTCCCTCACTCATGTCCTTCATGGGCTGGGTCCCTGATCTTCAGGGGACCATCTTCCTTGCCTGGAAATGGCACAATTCATCCTTCCAAACTTCCTACTTTTCCTGATTAACACAGGTATTAGTTGCTTGTCTCATCGCTGTAACTGACAAAAGCAGCTTAGGGTTTCACATTGGCTCCTGCTATGACGGGACAGTCCACCACGGCAGGTCGCCTTCCACAATCAGGGATCAGAGAGTGCTCAGCGGGCCAGGGGCCCAACCCCCATGGCATGGCGCTGTCCACATTCAGGGCAAGTCTTACCTCAGTTTACCTCATGGAAGAAATGTCCACAGGCTTATCCCCCCCCCCGGTCATTTGACCCTGTAGAACTAACTGATGGTGTTGATGTCCTCATGGCCTCGTCATTGGGCTACAGGCCTTAGGCACAAATGTATCACTGAGTTCCACCCACAGCAGTTGCCTTCCTATGTTATCGTTTCTGTTCATATGAAGCCTTGCTAACCATATTGAAAATTCTCCAAGGACAGGATGCATTCTGTCTGTTGCTTATGCTCCAGTGTAAGGCCTGATACTCAGGCAGCACCCAGCATACATAGAGAGGAAAGTGGCATTGCTAAGAGCCGCCACCATAGCAGATATATGATTCTGATGTTGTGTACACACTGAAGGTCTACATGCCAGCCATTCATGCAGTCATCAGCATCTCCCAGTCCAACATAACAATCCAAATAAGACCAAATCAACCCAAATTAGAAAAAGCCCATGTTTAATGGATACAATGCTTCCGAATGGCTTTCCAGCCCCTCCCAGGGAGGAGATGGAAAGAGAGACTGGAAAGATCACACATCTATTGGGGGGAGGGGCAGTTTAAATACCCTGTAGGAGTGGTCTTGAGGAGGAGTCATCATTTGGTGGGCTTTCTGAGATGCAGCAGGGTTTGGAGGAAGATAAGGGAGGGGGCTTGGGTGGAACTTGTATCATCATGTTCCAGACTCTTTGGGTAGTAGATGCCAGGGGCTGGGGTGAAGCCTCCACCACAACACATACCACAGCATCACTCACTGAACACAGAGGCAACAAACAAGCCCAAGGGGAGCCATGGTCTACCCCTAGGACTAGACTCTGTCTGCTGCCCTTAGTGCACTTCCCATTAAGTACTTTCCTGTCTCTCTGGCAGGTTTTAGGGCTGTTGAAATGGCCTCAAGAGCAGCCACAGTAACTCTGAAGCATAGGTAGACAGGCTTTAGCTAGCTGGATGGACTCTGTAAACTCGGACTGGCTCATCTGGGGAGCTGAAGACACACAAATGCCCAGGTTTCACATCCAAACAAGCAAAAGCCAAGTCTCTGGAATGGACCTCACCATTACTGGGTCTTTGTTTTGTTTTGTTGTTTTTTGGTTTTGTTTTGTTTTTTTGTTTGTTTGTTTTAAGTTCTCTGGGATTTCTAGTGTATAGCCAGGCTTGGGGAGCACAGCTCCAAAAAGCTCAGCTACAAGTTACAACAACTGAGTGCCAGGCCGCTTGGTCTTCTGGGCTTGCTGGGTCGGCAGGAGATTGTCTCGTGTGGTCTGTGTGCACAGATATCTCTGGCCTTCCTCGCTTTCATCTCAGTTAGCACATGTGTGCTAACTGAAGGACAGAAAAACCCTACATTACCACTAAGCCAAAAATAACCTTGCTCTATCTAGTTATGGCCTCTGAGAGCACAGATCTAAGCATGCTTATAAGCCACATTTTAAATAAACAAACAATACAAAGAAGTACGGAAAGAAAGGATGGAGGGGAAGGGTAGAAAAAGGGAATGGGAGGGGAGGGAAGAGGAGGGGAGGGAGAGAAGGGAAGAGGAGGGGAGGAGATGGTTCAGAAGCACTTTCCAAGAACTGTAAACAACAGAGTCTAGTATCCCAGTACCAATGTAAATGCCCACCTGGGGTAACAGCACAAGGGGATAAGTAGGGGATCCCTGGAGCGAACTACCTAGTTAGACTAGCTTAATCAGCAAGCTCTGGGCTCAGATGAGAGACCCTTCCTCAATTATACAAGGTAGAGAGTGGTCCTGGAAGATAACCGATATCAACCCCTTACCTTTACACATATGTGTACACACGTGCACTCTCACATACATTTGTGCCCATACACATGCAAACACCACACACACACACACACACACACGCCATCTGTAAATTCAGGGAGTGAAAAAGAAAAGGAGAGGGGGGAAACACTTGTCTTTACTCTCCGCTTCCCTGTCTTAGCCTATGAAACAGAATCACTACGACTGGTCCGCTTGAGACCATGCTGTTGCGACCACATCTTTGGATGTTCACAGTGCATGCAGTGGTACAACCATGCTATTGTGCTGAGGTTTGACCAGGGTGCTAACGGCCTCTCTACTAAGTGCTAGAATAACAGAAAGAGAAATTCTAGTCTCTGTTAGATGGCAGGATGCGATGGGTCCTGGATGCCTCTCTTTCCTGTGATTTGGGGATTCTGAATCTTTGCTTATGAAATGGTAACGTAAACGTCCCAGATGTGTTGTGGAAATAGTCTGACCTAGCAACAGGATTTAATTTATAGAGAACCCTAAGACTGTGAGTAGCTCCTCAGAAGTAGCTGATTTTCTGGAACACAAACCAAAGGTTAGCTGGGGACAGAGCCTCTGCCTGGCCTCTCCCTCCCATCTTTGGAAGTGTCCTGTTGGCCATTGCCTTACAGCACAGCCCTTCTATGACTTCAAGTCCCTCGGGAATATTCCCATTCCCCAGGCCAGCTAGAAAGGCAGTCAGCCATTTGAGGTCTGGTGAGACTGTGACTGTGAACCTTATGTTCTGTCTTTGTGAGCTCTTACTGCACTTAGGACTGGAGTTGCTGTGCAGTAAAGTCAAACCAAACAGAAAACATTCATGTGCGTTCACACACACACACATGAGCATATAGAATTGAGAATTTCATACATAGATGCAATGTATTTTAATCATATCCACCTCCACTTCCTCCCTTCCTTCGCTACTGTTATTGAAAACATGTCTCACTCTCTGTCCCAAACTTGGAACTTACTATGTAGCTCACACTGCCCTCAGATTCGCAGTTCTCTGCCTTAGCTTCCCAAGTTCGAGAACAACAGGTGTTAGCCTAAGCCATATACAACGAGCCCTCTGTTTCTCTTCTAGAAAATCAAAATAATCAACTTTCTTCACAATGCTCATACTTTTCCACTTCTCTTTTTCTATTCCTCTCCAGCTCTTGAAAATGTTCAGAGACTAGTTAGGAAAATCTCTCCTGTCAAGTGTACCGTCTGGATGAGCATGTCAGGCAGACCCAAGAGCAGTCAGCAACTTCCACTATAGAACCACTCTGATTTAGTGGAACTCTTGTCTTGACTGGAATACAGAAGCTGTGATAGCTACACAGACACACACACACACACACACACACACAGACAGACAGACAGACACACACACATAATTTAATTTAAATTAAAATGTAAAGTACCACTTACTTAAGTAATACACAAGTATTAAATCAAATGTCACGCTTCCAATGTGGTGATTATTTAAGGGAAAAAAAAGCATTAAAGTTTGCTGAGTCTATTCATTATAGAAACAATGTGTTAGTTTATAAGTTACAAAAACACAAAACACAGCGATTTAAAACACGGAGAGTGTTGATTTGTATCTGGTTTGTAAAAAAGTAAGTTTAAAAGATATAAATCTCTTTAAATTTTAAGATAGCCTTTAGGACCTGGTGGATGACAGAGACCCACATGCCTGCTCTGGGTGGGTAGCAGTAAACACTACCTCCTGGAGCCTATTAGGCACCATTATGGTGAGCAAATATATCATGGGGTATAGGAAAGAAAGAAAGGCACAATGTTCAAGTCCTTGTTGGGAGGAAGATCTGAAGAGGCAATGGTGATGTTCAGGTCTGGATCCATGGCCCTACCACAGCCAGGGTCTGTGTTGACAGTCATGGTCTGTTACCGTCAAAGGCCGTGTGACTGTCCAGGGTCTGGGCTGCCACCTGGGGCCATGTTGGAGTCTGGGGACCATGCTGCTGCTATGGCCATGTCCCGGTCCATTATCGCTACAGCTGGAGTCTGTGTTGATGTCTGTTGCCCATATTACCACGGAGGCCCATGCGGACCACATGTTACAGAATATAGGAGGGCTGCGCTGGGCTGCCCCTTCCCCTCACTGCCCCCATGGAGAGCCACCCTCCCCCAACACAGAGCTGACCCTACTTTTCACCAACCCTGGGATAATGGACCCATGACCCTGGCACAGGAAAGCTGTCTCCACTCCTCAACCGAGCCCCTCGGCCTGGACTCAACAACTCAGCTGCCGCCCAGGTACACATCCAGAGCTTTGAGGTGACCCACCCCAACATCTCCGCCATCAGTGACACTGAAGCCGATGAAGAGACAGGTCCTGAGGAACCATAGCTGCAGGATCTTCATGCCATGAGACAACCGCAGGGTGTCTTAGAGGAGTTTTGATGAGGGTCCAGCACTGATGGCGAACCAGAAGCCAGGGACCTTGAACCTGACCAACAAAGCACTCCACAGCAAACATTTGTAAGTAAAGCAGTCTGGTCACAAGGGTGTACAGCCTGACACACAGCAGCTCCCAATGCCACTACGATGAGTAAAGAAAGAATGGGGAGCTGGTAAAGATGGAGGAGTGAAGAGGTTTGTTTGGTTGCTTGTTTAATATTCTTATTTGTGGGTTTTGGCTTTTATTTCTTTATTATTTTTCATTTATTTTTATTACTTCTTTTTAAATTTCCCTTTGGGCAAGATGCTACAAGGGTGAGGAGTGAGCGAAATTCCCAAAGAATCAGTAAAAAAATATGTTTAAAACAAGTTTAAAATATAGACTTTTCTTTTTTCAGTGCTGGGGAAAATACCTAGGGCCACCCTCCTGTTATTCATGATAAGCAAGCCATCTGCCACTGAGCTACATACCTTTCAGTTCAAGGTCTACTCCTAATGGAAATTTTAATTTAAAACGTTTTTATTTCTTTCTGATTATTCTACAAAACTTGGGTTTGTCTTTTCAAGGAATGCCTAATTAATTATTCTTGGCATTTAGAAGTTTCATAAATCAAGAAAGCTATTGTTATTCTACAAATACAAAAAGATTTTTCTAACTAAATAAATCATAATCACTAATGTCCTTTAGTTAAAATATGCACTTGTTCTGAGCATGATAGCACATGCCTGTAATCCACACAGGGTTGGAAGCAAGAAGGGCCCAAGTGCCATGTCAGTCTGGACTATACAGTAAGACCCTATCTCACACAATCAGGAGCTAGGACATAGCTCTCGGTCAAATGCCACCTAGCGTGGGTCAAGTCCCAGATTCAATTCCCTGCACCACAAGATGTCTATCTGTTGTAAAAGTTTACAAGTATATGGCTTATGTAAGTGAATACATATATATGAAGGAACTACATAGGAACACTCTGGTTTTATTGAGGTACAATTCATGTAACATAAAGTTAACTACTTTAAAATGTACAATTCAGTAGCATTTATTACAGTCATGATGTTGTACAAACTCACCTCAGTCTAGTTCCAAGGACAGGTAGGACTTTCATGACTCCAACAGGGAACCTCATACACACTGCCCAGGCATCCCTGTTCCTGCAGATGCTCCCTACCTGTCAGCTATGGCAATGGGCTGGTACCAAGCTTCATGGACTGGGGTTTGGTAAGCAATCCCATTCTGTGGAGTATCCACCCGCATTGCCCAGTCACATGACAAGTCCATGCATAACCTTTCAGAGATCACCATATTGCTTTTGATACTCACCAGCAATGTGCAGTCCCCATTTTCCATACATCTAACCAACATTTATTTTTCATGCTTTTGGTTATTATTTAGTTATTCTAGGGACTGTGACGTGGTATCTAGTGTGGTGTTGACTTGCATTTCCTTGATGGCTAATAATACTGAGCTTCTTCCCAAGCATTTTGGCCATTTGTAGATCTTCTCTCCACCACAAGTCTTTTGCCACTATTTAAGTTGAATTATCTATTTGTTGTTGATTTCTGAATGTTTTACATTTCTATGAACTAGACCCTTATCAGATATATGGATACAAATAATTATTCTTTTTCTGTAGGTTGTTTTCTTGTTTTCTAGATAATGTACTTGGATGCAAGGAGGTTTTAACATTAATAATTTCCAAGATACCTGTTTTCTGTTACTTCTGTTTTAATGTAAGAAATCACTGCTAAGTGCAAGGTCATGAGAATTTGCTTCTTTGTTTTCCCTAATATTTTATTTACAGTGTCCTCTTATATTTAGGTTGTTTTGTTTGGAGTTAATTTTGTAAACATTCTGGAGTATAGGGCATCTGCATTGCATATTTATACATGGCCGCTTAAGCTCTAATTATTTAAAAAATCATTTTCTTCACTAAAGTCTGACAAACTTTGTCTGTGATATGTTACTGGCATGGTGTTTTTAGCATTATTAGTCAACTTAAAGACTTTGGCCTAAAAGAAACTTGAGTTATTAATATCTGTCCTACATGCCTAGAACTCTACTCATTTATGCTATCAGTTAGCAGGGTTAAAAATGATACACACCGTTCAGTAGGTCAATGTGTTTGTGATCCAGCCTAGCAACCTCAGTCCAATCCCCAGAACCCACATGGTGGAAGATGAAAAACCAATTCCTGTCACCCTCTGGGCAACACCCCTGCCATACAGAGTAAACAAATCAACGTGGTGGCATTTGTCAGCTGAGCACATACATGTATTCCTCCAAGATTTTTTGAAGCATAGGAAGATGTGTATTCTTTAAAGGGCTGATATTAAATTAAGGCATCTGGTCATTTGAGATCACAAATAACAACAGAGCCAAAAGGAAGAAACTACAAGTACAGCATAGGGACAGCAAGAACAGCTCAAGCTCAGAATACAGAGTCTGAAACAGGTGAGGAGGTGGTAATTTTCTAACGAGCACAGCGATGATTTATAAAGTGGAAAGGTCTTGTGACTTGTTTAACACAAATTACTGAAGGGTGACAATTTAAAGCGTGAACTACGATTCTGGGTCTCTAGCCGTTAAAATGGCAAACCAATCCATAAGCATTTACAACACTCTTAATAAAAAAGAAGGAATGAGGGAGTGTTTGGGCTTTTTGGGGCTCTCTCGCCACAACATCCTGCGGCTCATTGTGTGTTACGATTTCCCATTCTTTTCATGGGCTTTAGCTCTGAAAAAGTCCGAGTGTCTAGAAATCAATATAACTAACTGCTGGTTTCTCTTAAATATCACTGCAAGCCGTTTCTCATCTTGAGGCATCTATGAGAGATGCCCATAACATATATCCTCTGACAACACTATCATTATCTTCCCAAATTCAGACCTCAAAATCAGAACACCAGAACTGTAGTGGTATCTATCAAACCTAAATTATCTTTGACATTCCTCCGATGTTCACTGAGTGTTACTGGGTCTGATTTCTCATCTTATTAAAAGACGAAGAAGAAAAAAAGAAACATTACAAAAGCAACCCAAGACTTTCTAGTTTTAATAAACATTGTCTTGTCCATAATATGGAAACTCACGATGATCAAGAAATACTAATCCTCTGATTAATTACACATGAGCCAAGTGATCAATGCTTCAGGATTATGAAGTTTTATGTCTGAGATGCCTTATGTTCCTAATTTTATCATGAATATGTACAAAGATAGTCACAGCGGTCTACAAATATGTTATGTTTAACAACTTTTGATTTTCTTTCTGAATGTTTGTTAATCTGTGACCATCAGAATGCACAGGGGCCAGGAAAGATGCTGGAGATTGGACAATGTCTCATTGTTTATTTGTTTCAACCCCTGGGGTGAGCAATTAGCTAGATCCTAATAAGCTGCTTGCTTATTGCATCTCAAGGGGAAGTTTTATTTTCCACATCTTAATATTATGGCTATTACAATAAATACCCAGACCCTAGAGTCTCTTTATCCATGTTTTCTGTATTTTCCTTAAATG
Source organism: Phodopus roborovskii (assembly GCF_943737965.1). NCBI lineage: Eukaryota > Metazoa > Chordata > Mammalia > Rodentia > Cricetidae > Phodopus > Phodopus roborovskii. Next base: position 5,028,274 of record NW_026126583.1, on the reverse strand, counting down.
TACCTAAAGGTCCTTGCTACTAAAAAACAAAACAAAAACAGATTCAAAAAGGAACGTGAAAGAAATGAGGAGAACATCATTGGAGGCCTGAACAAGGGACTGTTGACAGCTGGGTCTACAGGGACATGGGGACAGACTGGCAGGCCCACACTCCCATTATAAGTGGATTGTGAGATGATACCAAGAGTCTCCTCCCATAGCAAACATTTCCTTGGAAACAAACTCTGTAGTCCAAGACCAGCCAGGCACAAATCATTTCCCCAGGACTACATGCTTAACAGGAACTCTTTAGATGTGTTCACTGTTCCAGTTTAGTTGGACAAAGGAGGAAAAACCTCTCCGTTCTTTTTAACTTAGTACTGACAGTTTGGGGGGCTACTCCCTCAAACTGGTGTTAACCCTTTCAGCAGTAGGTATTTTCTTCCAACCGGACCTTGGGATTTAGGGAGAACTTTTTTTCTGAAAAATATTAGAGTATAAATTTACCTAAACCATGATTCTATTACAAAGTCGTTAAGAAATTATTTAATACACAAAAACAATAGGGCCATCACAGCAACGGTTGGGTGTTATGCAAAATACATTCTTAGAGTTCCTTTTGCTCCTTTGTTATTTATTGTTTTTAAATATTTGCTTTTGTCTTTATTTTGTGTGTATGCAAGTGTGTAGGTGCCCACAGAGGCCAGAAGAGGGTATCGGATGTTCTGAGCGTAGAGGTACAGATATGTGGGTCCTGGGAACAGAACTCCCATACTATGGCAGAGCAGCAAATGCTCTTAAGTGCTGAGTCATCACTCCAGTGCACAACCCCTCTACCCCTCACAGCCATAGCAGGATTTGCATGGGTTCAAGAATAACGTGTTCTTTTTGCAAGCAAAATAATTGGAGAAGTCAAATCTGCAATTGTTATCAGGCCAGAAACCTCCTCTGTTTGGATAAGGCAGTACTTCACCCAAGAAAATAAGCTCTTCAATAAATTCCTGGGAACATGGCCTATGCTCTACACTGCTCCCCTACTCCTGAGGCCTGGGCAGGTCAGGAATGCGGACACAGTGGATGTCAGAGAAAATTAAGACCCTGATCCATCCAAAAGTGAGAAGTGTTTTGGGCAGAGTCAGGGAGAAAGAAATTGGATGGTTCTTAGCCCTGATCTCAGTGTGTTTAAAACACTTCAGAGACATAAACTTTGGCTCAAAATTCCCCTGGGGGCTGAGCAAGACTCTGCCTTATACTAACTCTTAAGCTTTGACATTTTGTTACTCTGGGTTCTTGAACAAACAGGAAGGGGACCTTTGTGATTTTTACAATGGTTGCTCACATAAAAAGTAAAATTCATTAAATAAAACTTAAAGTTAACAGCACTCAATGAAAGAGCCAGCAGTCGCCCATGTTGTAAAATCTGACCCTAGGGACAGAAATGGGGGGGGGGGGCTCAGGAGACTGCTCACTCTTTAATCTTCTTCCCTTAGGACTGATGCAGCACAAACAGGAAAAAGAAAGACTAAGTTCTCAAAATCACTGTCTATCGCTGGTAGCTAAAATATTAATAATTTAAATAATCCCTTTAACCCCCTCAGGCTTCCTGAACAAAAGACATCTTTATCCAGCACCTGTGTCCCATGAGCATAATGAGCAGAGCTATGCAATCTGACACCCCTGGAACTGTGACCCTGCCCTCCCCTCCATGATTCGGTTTTCTCAGTTCAGGGCCAATCCTACCCAAGCCTGACTCTCTTGCTTTACTTCTTTGCAGCCTAATTTTCTCCTGTTCCTTCTTTCTAATGCTTGCATCTGTTAGACTTTTCAATAGTCAGACATCCCGGGAGATGATGGAACTCTTTCAAGGCATTTTCTCATGACTCCCTGGGACCCAGCACTGTGCCCCTAAGAGCAGGCCACCCCCCATCCCCATCCCCAACCCCCATCCCTGGAACCTTTCTTTCTCCAGGGCCTCAAAGCTACCAGCTGGAGTGGGGCTTGACCCAAATGGATCAAGCTGTACTTATGACATTGTACTTGTGGTGGCCTATTGGGGGCCACTCCTCTGCAGGGCTGGACTATGCAAATGAAGATTAGTTATTTCACAGTTTAAAAAGTGAAGGAGGGAGGTGATGTTAGGGTATAAAGTGCTCACTCATCATATAAGCATGAGAATCTGAACTAGGCTTCCATCGTTAGAACCTGTGGTGGTTTGAAAGAAAATGGCCGCCAAAGGGAGTGTTACTAACAGGATTTGTGGCCTTGCTGGAGCAGGTGTGGTCTTGTTGGAAGAAGTGTGTCACTATGGAGGCAGGCTCTGAAGTCTTATATACGCTCAAGCCACGCCCTGTGTTTCAGACCACTTCCTGTTGCCTGCACCGTGTCTCCCTGCATGCCACCCTGTCCCACCATGATGATAATGGACTGAACCTTTCAAAACGAAAGCCACCGCAATTAAATGTTTTTCCTTTGTAAGCATTTCCCAGTAGTGATGTCTCCTCATGGCAGTAGAAACCCTGACTAAGATAGAACTCGTGTTTTTGCAAAAAAGCAGAAGTGAAGGTGCATGCTTACAAAGGCAATGCTGGGGGAAAGGAGACAGGCAAGTGCCTGGGCTCACTGGCTGGCCAGCCTATCGAGTCCAGGGCAGTAAGAGATGCTTTCTTTAAATGCAAGGTGGATAACAGAATGACAGTTAAAGTAAATGCCTGGCCTACACAGGCATGTGCGTGCACACACACACACACACACACACACACACACACACACGTATGATTGTGAGAGGGAGACAGACAGAAAGGAGGAGGAATAAAGGGAGATGGGAGGCAGGTTGGGGACATCACGCTTGGGGACTCAGTGCTTCTTTACTGCACAGAATCTGTAAATTTGGCTGTGCGTCCTCTATCTCATTATATGGCCAGATTCTCATGCCCTGGTTAAACTCAGGAAGCACAGACCCTGGCCCCCTGGAATGTAAAAAGCAGAAAGGGAAAAATCCATACTGCTATTCTTGTCAGCTTAATAATAGAGAGCCACAGATTCTGTATAAAATGAAAGACACTCAATTGTGTGAGGGCACCAGGTCACAATGTCCCCGAGAACACTGCTATTTGGAGCCCAACATCCTTCTGAGAAGGGTCCTGGAGGTTTAATAACATCAGTCGACCACAGCAAGACCCTGGGAGAGCACAATCCTGAATCGCGCATCTTCGGGGTGACTATTACAGGGAGCCCTGGGTTACCTTGTGTGCAATTTTAGATCATCAAAAGTGACATTGGACACTGTCTTCGAAATTTCAATCACAGCCTTAAACACTTTGTGATGTAGCGAGTAGCGGCTCTGTGACTCTTCGGGAACAAAAGGCCACCTTTGCAAGGCGGGGGTTGGGTGTGAGGCACAACCACAGCAGGTGACCTGAGAGGCTCAAGCTGCAAAATCTAAGCAATGAAAGTCCCAGACACAGGGTTGCTAATTCCCTAGGAACTGCTGCTGTCTGATACTTGATTCATAGACTTCCTCCTGTAGTTAAGAATCTGCATTCCCTCTTACTCTGGCCTCACAGGAAAGGCCATGTCAAAGGGAAGGGGAAGATGCCTTCTTCAAAGGGCTACCTCCAATGGGTGTCAGTTAAGTGATACAGAGTGAGCAGGGCAGACAGGTGAGTATCCATTCTTAAGACTCAGTTTACCTGAGGCTCAAGGCCAGGTTAAATTAACAGAGCTCCGGAACAGGTTGACTTGGACCAGAGATGAATAAATGAGGGGACATGCCAGTCAATGCAGTGTCTCAGAGGTAAAGGTTGTTCCCTGAATCCTACACATTAGACAGAGAGAGCAGACTCATGAGAGTTGTCTTCTGACTCTCTCTCTTTCTCTCTCTCTCTCACTCACACACACACACAGAGACAGACAGACAGAAAAATCAATAAATAAATGTAAAAAGACTAAGATATTGCTTTTATGTTCAATCTCAGCATATGGAAACTGAAGTTTCACCACGCAACTTTGGAAAGTTGTCTTTTGATTTTGAAAGCTCTCTGCCTACACATATTAGTCCTACGACTGGGGCTTAGGAGTCCCCTCTTCTGTACTGGTCCTTATTAAAAGCTACCAAGAGTGCCAAGGCCTCTGCTGCCTTTGCCAGGCAGTAGCTGCTGCTACAGACTACCTTTTCCCGTTATGCCTCCCAAAGTCCCAGGTCTGGGAACACAAACTGGTCCGGTTCCCATGCCCTGCCACCTGCAGACGAAGCTGCTCTGAAGAGCACAGAATTGCCACACACCCCTCTGCGGTTTGCTTTACTGCACCTTTCTCTCAACATGGTATCTGTGCAGCAGTTTGTGCGGTGGCCATGAATCACTGAACACTGTCTTAGTGACTCTTCTCTTGCTGTGATGAGACACCATGACCAAGGAAACTTACAAAAGAGTTTATTTGGAGCTTACAGCGTCAGAGAGTTAGAGTCCATGACCATCAGGTAGGCAGCGAGGCCCAGGCAGTCAGGCAGAGTGATAACGCAGTAGCTCAGAGCTCACACCTGGGCACACAAGCCCAAGGCACAGAGAGCTAATCGAGCATGGCACCGGCTTTTGAAAGCTCAACGCCCACCCCCATTGTAACGCCGCACCTCCCAATCCTTCTCAAACACTTCCACCCACTGGGAACAGGTATTCAAACATTTGTGCCCACGGGAGTCATTTTCATTCAGGCAACCACAATGATGGAAGCTGAGCTGAAGCAGAGATGCAGGGCACTTGAGTCAAAGAAATCAACATGGGGTATCCCAAAGGATCAGGATAAACAAATAGGCCAAATAGATGTTTATTCAGGGAGAAATAACTTAAAACCTAGACAGATGAACACCAGGAAATTCAACCCGATCCTATCCTGCCGACTACTGCCAACTACGCCAGCAAGAGAGCTTTTCTCGGCTCTCCCTCCGACTTCCTTCCACAGGTCACTTCCGCCCATGGCTCCACCCCCCAATGGGCGTGGTCAGTGCCACAGAAGGACTATCTCACTACAATGGGGTGAGGATGAAGAGAAGTTGGTCCAGGGAGCTTGGTGCTCAGGGTTCTCCAGCTGTGGACTCATGGCTGGGTCTCTTTCTCCCCAGCACACCACCCTGTGGGTCTGGCTAATAGGCACCTCCCACTCTGTTCAGGATTTCAACGATTCAGTTTCAGTCAGTATGCACATAACGCTCTTAGACATCAGAATCAATATGCCTAATAGAAAAGATGGGAGTTCGAAGCTATCCTTTGCCAAGCCCAGGGGGTAACATTTTAGAACAAGTGCAGAGGCATTTTTCTCATGTTTCCTTTTGTTGGTGAGAATTCCATCTGGCATCTCTGTGATCCGAGAGACAGTCGCTGTGTCTTACCTACAGGGGATTCAGAGGAAGGAATCTCTGTGTTTGCTTCCCTGGAGAGCAGGCAACACTCTCTAAGCTTAGCTGCGGCTTCTGAGGACAGGTGCTCGGTGTTTGTTGAAAAATAAAATAGTAATAATGTTTTCCTCCTCTCAAGTAATTGTCCCTCTCTGTGCCCCGCCAGGCATTTCCTCCCACAAATCTTCAGATTTAAATTAAAGTTCACACAGAAGGAAAAGCCTACAGACTTCAAGCCATTTAAATGTAATTCCTTTCTGCTTCCACATTAATTCTCTTTGCGGGCGATACAAGGTCAAACACAAGGTGTTCTTTGTTTACATCGGGGTTTTATATCTGCAAAAAAAAAAAAATGCTTTTAGTTTGGCATTTTAAATGTCAGAGGAGAATTACATTCCCATTTCATAGATGAAAAGGTCATGCCAGAGAAAGCATTAAAGAACCCCAACACGGGGATGTAGCTGTGCTAGTGGATTTGCTGGATTCATCCCCAATACAACATAGCCAGTGTGGTGGTTCATGCTGTGGTCCAGCACTCAGGAGGGAGAAGCAGGGGAGCAGCTCCAGTTCACGCTCAGCTACACCGGTGCTCTCCCACCCGCCTGCCCAAAAGCACAAAGCCTTGAGTTTCCCCACCTTCCTTCCAAGTTTTAACAGATCCTTCTGTTCGACACCTGCTGCTTCAGCCACTGGGGGGCGCTGCTGAGAAAAATCGCCTGACATCACAAGCTGGACTCCGAGGTTCCTCAGGTGGGTCAGCTAGGTTTGTCATTTCATCTGACTACTCCATCGTGGCCAACCCAGAGACATGGTGACGTCACATTTAGCATGGAACAGATGCATGCAGTTGGTTCTCCTCCAGGGTCACAATGCTATATCCCTTTGCCGTTTACCTATTACCCAAGAGCAAGTGAGGCTTCGTGGCCGCTTCCTGCGACCTCTGCATTCAGGTATATCTGAATGGTGTGGGTGTGCATTGGGGCAGGTCGCAGGAGCATCCATTCCAAATGGAAGGTTTCTACTGGGTTCCCAGAGAGCCTCCTTTCAGGGTGAGCAGCTAGCGAATGCTCTTGGCTTGTCCATGAGAACATCATCAACAGCTTTAAAGATTAAACAGCCGTCTGATGAGTGTAGGAACCAATTACTCAACAATTCTCAGAAGCAGAGATGACGTGGGAAGCCGATTTCCATATTTGTCAGTTAGAAAAGGGATCACCCATTGTTGTGTGACCAGAAACAGCTACAACATAAGCTGTAGAATAGCTTCCAAATCCTTTTGGTGTCTTTATTCAACATCTTGTCAGTTGGTTCCCAGGCATTAGCTACCAATTCTGACCACTAATGGGGCTTCCCAAGATGAAACAGAATTAAACCCTGAGCTGCTTTCGCCTACCCTAAAACTGCTCACCCTAAAGCAGCCCCGAGCCTCAAACCCATTAAATTCAGAGGGTGGGTGCTTCTAACTTGGGACAAAGGACACTTACTGTAAAAGAACTCAACGTGCATGTGTCCCAGCCCCAAGAATTTCCCCTTGTGGAAGAGACCTGGCAAGTCCCCACTACTTCCCTGGAAGCCTTGTCCCAGACAGCTCACCAAAGACAGAGTAGGGGCAGGGCTGTTACCCGCAGAGGCATGAATCATCCATTCTCAGCAGCCAAGTCAGCCTCCTTCTGCTACCCAAGGCTGCCTCCTAAATATAGACAGTTCTCTGCTTTCGCTATTCATCATAAAGCAATTGTTAGAAGTGCAGAATGCATCCCCACATACCCCACACCAGCCACCATCCTACAGTACAGGTTGTGGAGTCAGAAAATTCCATTTTTATTCTTGTAACTAGACAGATCTGGCCCTCTTCTGTGGTCCTGTGGGGTCAATAAGATAAATACGTATTTGAGTTTTAGATACTCCCAAGTATTTAAAAAGGTAAAAACCAGATACCTGATAGCAAGGAAAAATCCAGTGTATAACTAACTATCAAAAACAGAGGGTGAATATGCATGCCTGTAATCTCTGGATTGGAGTGCTAGAGAAAGGATCAGGAGTTGAAGGTCATCTTTGGCTACACAGTGAGTTCAAGACTAGATTGGACCACATGCTAAATTTGCTTAATAGCTAAAATTGTGGATCTGCTTCAGCAAATGTGTAGAGGCTAGAAGACAATGTGTGGGAATTAACTCTCTCTTTCCACCATTGAGTCCCAGGTATCCATCTCAGGGTAAGACTTCACAGGGTACACTTAACCACTTAAGCCATCTGGTCAGTCCCTCTCTCTGATGATGAGAGATGTCATTCTGTAAATATGTTTCTCTTATTGGTTAATGAATAAAGCGCTGCTGGCAAATAGAAAGGCAAGATAGGCAGGACTAGGAGACAAGGAGGATTCTGGGAGATGTAGTAGAGAGGCAAGATGTAGAGATTTCAGAGAAAGAGGTCCAGACCCTCTCTCTGGTAAGATAAGACCACGTGGAAACACTTAGATTGATAGAAATGGGTTAATATTTAAGACAGAGCTAGCCAATAAGAAACACTAGTAACAGGTCAACAGCTTTATATCTAATATAGCATCTCTGTGTGTTATTTGGGGCTGGCAGGAAAGTGCTTATAACATTCCACCCATCCATCCTCCCCTCTCCTTCCTTCCTTTCTTTGGAAGACAAATTTTACACACACACACACACACACACACACACACACACACACACACACACCTGCTGTCCCTAGCCTCACACCTCAGGAACAGCACCTCAGTCCTAATTATGGTTGCTGTAGTCCACTGCATGGCAGCTGGATTGCGAGTTTCCAAGTTCTTGAGTAAGGATGACCCTCTCAGATTATGCATGCTCTACATTTATCCTGTGGCTTCTTTGTTCCTTGAGAACAAATTACATTGACTGGCCTCCACCCCCAATACCCACTACAGTAGAAGAAACGGCATCTTCACAATCAAATGATAACTGATAGCTTACCACCTCTCCCACCCACATGACACATCTTCACCTGGAGTACCCCAACATCTGGTTATCTTTTTAAGAAGCAAGCCCTTTTAAAGCGTATGAGAGTAAGATATCTGTGAGCAAAGACCATATGAAGATGCTACCAGATCTCGGCCCTGGTAATGTCCTCTACATACTGCAATCCCTTCCAAATACTTGACGTCCTTCATAGGCTTTATGAAGGCTTCAAGTTCTCCATCATTCAGTATCTCACCCATCCGGGGACACCCACTGTGTGAGTAGCTGAGAGGTAACTGCTAGTAGCCCTCAGTCCTCAAACAACAGGGGCTACAGCCTGTGGCCAAGGTGGTCTTTGAATTGGGCGTTTGCAAATTCTCAGCTTTTTCAGATGCACTTACTTCTATGAGGTCCTTAGTACCCTGTGGAAAATTAAAATTCAATTCAAACTGCCTTAATGATAAAATAGCCACAGGCCACATCCTCTCTGCTACCTTTTCCATCTGGGATGAGACAAGTGTGCCGGCCTCCCCACCTTTGCTGTTTAGACAGCATCCATCAACTTTTATTGATTCGTTCCCTCTCCCAGTTCCAGAGTGTGCCTTGGATTTCTTTCCCTGGGTTTAGCTTTCGATTCCTCATTCCTCAATCCCCACAAATATAACCTGGCTTACTTGGATCATGTAGGTTTCTCAGGGTTTCCTTTGGTTGCATCTGAGCTAGTGAAAAGCTATAAAGTGCTCAGTGTGAGCATGTGGTCCTCACTAGTCTCTCCAGTTGGCAGAAGAGCAGAGATGGGTGTCATGGCTTGAGGCTACATCCCTCAAGCGGTGCACGGCAGTGCCCGCTTCATGCCAAGCCAATGGCCTCAGTGGCATCCACACAGTGATGGGCCATGATGTCTGAACCAAGCATTTAGTAAGACTATCCCCTTTCCTACTCCTTTGGCCCTATTGCTTTACCAGTCGGCATTGATATCTGCTTCTTAGTCCAATGACCTTTTCTGACATTTCAATCTACTGCAGCCAAATCTCCTGCTTCAAATAGAATGCTCTCACTGTAGAGCCTAGTGCCCCTAAAAGTCCATTAGGGAGTGACTATGCCTGCCCCTCCTCTGTGTGTGTGTGTGTGTGTGTGTGTGTGAGAGAGAGAGAGAGAGAGAGAGAGAGAGAGAGAGAGAGAGAGAGAGAGAGAGGGAACTTTGTATGGGCCCTCCCCACATTGGTCTTCTTCTGGGTCTGTCTCTCTGTATCTGCCTATGTCTTTCTCTCTCTTACACACACACACACACACACACACACACACACACACACACACACACACACACACACCAGTGTTGGCTATCCACTGTGCTTTAAGAAGAACAAGCCAAAAGCCTACCTGTCAAGCCGGAAGCAGAAGCTCATCTTGCTGTCAGCTGTTTGCAATTGTCAGCTGCTGTGCCAAGCAGCTTGATTGATGCACCTCTGCAATATTTCCCCAAGTTCCTTATGAGAAGGATTACCCCTGGCCTGTGCCCAAATAGATAGGAAAATGCCACTCAAACAGGCTGAAAATGTCTGTGAAGCTCAGATACTGAAGGAGAAAGCACGCTTAATGAATTCCAGGTGTAAGGCATGCACACTAGCAACTGCACAGCTCTTGCCCTGCGCCACCTCCTCCTGGATCTCGTCAGGGACTGGCCCCAAGGAACGTGCAGAGGCATCACTATGACCCAGGGGATTTTTGATTGAGAGGGGCAGCTGGCCTATCCACATTTGGTGCAGCATTACCATGTGGGATTGCAAAGGCTGAGGACAAAGGACTGAAATGGGCCTGATACTGCTCTGTGAAAGCAAACCTCAGGCTGAGGAGCAGTCCGTGTGTCTGTCCCATACCATCCCGTCCCCGCCCCCCCCCGCCCATCCCCCCACCACCACAGTGCATGTTTATCATGCACAAAGCCTTGGGCTGGGTCATGAGCATCACAAAAAGAAAGGCTGTAAAAACGGGGGGGGGGGGGGGGGAGAGAAGAAGGAGAAATGGAAGAAGGGGATGGAGAAAAGGGGGGAAGGAAAGAAGAGGAGAAGGCCTCTCTTAATTCTGGTAGTTTGCTACTATCTCATTCCTTCAAGAAATGCAATCGCCTTCCTCTGCAGTCTCTTTTCTGATCTGTTCTTTGTGTTTAAATGGTGGGGTGGGGTGATGTGTGTTTTGTGTGTGTGTGGGGGGGGAGGTGTAGGTCAGCGGTCAACTTCAGATGGCGTTCCTTAGGAGCTACCTACCTCGGCCTTTCTTTTGACAGGCCTCTCACTGGAACAGGGGGCTCATGTGTGTGTGTGGGGGTGACCAGCGTCTCCACCTCTTCAGCACCAGGCAGGGTTAGAAGCATGCACACCATGCTCGGCTTTTCATGTGGGTGTTAGGGATTGAACCCCAGCCCTTGTACCTACAAAGCAAGGACCTTACCGATGGAGCCACCACTGGCTCGGGTCTAATGAAGTGATGCCTGCTTCTGGTCAGCTGACCTCACCTGAAGTCAGACACAGATGGACAGCCGTGGGAAATGGGGGGAAAGGGACCTCATGAACACTCCCTTTTTGTAGAAAGACAGTTGGCCTAGAAATTAAAGAGGAGGAACTCAGAAATGACAGGTTTGGGCATGAGAGATTTGAACGACCAATCTATGCCACCACTTGCATGGCTGCCTCCCGGGAGGGGGAGGGGCACAGACGTGACTACTGTGGAAGAACCCTACATTAGGGCCACACTGCCTATGCACTCCTGGCCTCAAAGGTTTATTTAGTCATAGAACTGCAAGGTACAGCAAAAGTGCGTTGCTGCAGACTTCGAAGCCCGGGGGCGCAGAAGGGAGAAGAGGAAACAGAACTCTAATCAGTTCACCGCCTGGATATCAGTAACTGAAGTCACCAGAGGCAATTTCCGGTTCGTTCACTTTCACCACAACTTCAGGCTCTCTGAAGAGACCTGCCTTAGAACTTTCTTACACCAGCCCTGTGAGTAGCATTAGGTCCTTGTTACAAAAGAAGGGAAATGGGCCGGACCATGGTTGACCTTTCTAACTCACATGTTAGGATTCCGAGGAGTTAATGCTGGAGTCTAAAGGCCTGGAAACATGGAAAACAGCCAGGAAGACAACATTGCAGAGAGGTCCCAGGAGGCAGGGACATCTATAATCCCAGAAACAGATGCCTTACCTGCCTCCCCAAGGACCTATCTGCTCTAGGACAATGTAATCAGATAGACTGGTGTGTGGTAGCCCATTTCAATACAGCACCAATGGCCTGCCCCCTGATGCTAATATCCTGTGCATGCTCCAAACCTGCACAGACTGTGCCTGGCTTCTGCCCCCTAAAAGATGTGCCTGCTTGAAAGTTAATGACCCTCATAACCAACAATGCCGGTTTCTTGAACGAATCATTTGGGATGTGTTCTGAGTTTATGGTATGAAAAGCCAGAGATAAACCTTGGTTCTGTTTTCTGAAGCCATCTACTATGTCTTTTGAGTCTGAGTTGCTGACTTCTCTGGTAGTACACCAATTAAACTAGCCCAGCAGGCTGGAGGACTCCAAGGATCTATGCTTTTCTGTCTCCCCAGCTCAGGGATTGCAAATGCACATCCCAACACATGGCTTTTTTCACGTTGGTGCTAGGATCCAAAGTCTATCCATGTACTTGAAGGCCTTTCCCAACTGAGCCTTCTCCCCAGTGTTGGGGAACAATATACTTGAGTGAAGTATCTCTCATGGGACTATATGTGTGAGAACTTGGTCCCCAGACTGTAGCACAGTTTTAAGACATCCAAGAGTCTTCAAGAGTTGAGGCCTACCTAGTAGGAGCAGATGGCTAGAGATAGGCTGGGAGGTTCCAATCCTGGCTGTGGCCCTAGGAGTCCCTCTCTGCTTCTGACCTGCTCCCACAAAATGTGAGCAGCCACAAGGTCCCACACCAAGGCTGAAGTACAAGCCACCATTCACCCCCGCCATGACACTGGGAGCTACAATGAATTTGCCTTCCCCTAAGCTGTCCTTTCTCAGGTACCTGGGTCACAGCAATAAGACAAATGAATAATGCAGGGAGAGCCCAGCTGCCCTTCGAGGACACCAAGGACACCACAGCTCCCCTGCAGAGAAGGAGTCCAGACTCTCTGCCAGCAACTAAGATTAGCTGCCACCAGAGACCGAGTCTTCTGGAAGTGGATGAATCTTTAGTGCAATCAGTTCTAGAAAAGACAGAGCACAGGCCCATCGCCTGACTGAAACCTCTGATGAGACCCAGAGCCAGAACCACCAGGGCCCCTGACCACAAAAGCTGTGACATAATAAATGCTGGCTTTTGTCCTGTGCTGCTAAATTTGGAAACATTCTATTCTGCAGTGATAGATACTTGGTTTGCCAGGGAAATCCTAAATACACAGAAAAGCTTTACTCTGGCTGAATCGCTCCAGAAACCTGGAGGTAGCCATCATCCTCCATGAAGACTGAAGATATTTTAGCCTCTTGAGGTTTGACCGTGTCAAAGATTTGTCACTGAAAGGGCTGCAGTAACATTGATGTACATGCCAGTCTGCCAGAGAATCAGGACCAATGCAATGCAAATTTACAAATGCAAATGATCTGTTTGAACAACGAGGAAAGGATGGGAGGTTAGGTTAATTCCTCCCTCTCGTAACCAATCTGGGATAAATTTCTTCAGTGAGTTGGCCAAAGAATGCCTGGGAGCCAACTAAGCTATTCTTGAGGATTAGCCACATAAGAGCCCTTGGCAAGCATGTGTGATTAGCCGTACCAAAAATTCTATCAGTGTCAACCATCAAAACCTGTTAGCATTCAGTCTGACCCCTGCAGTCTCTGGAAAGGAGGCGGGAAAAGGTTGAAAAGTAGCTGAGCTCCTCCATGTATGCTCTTCTGGGGTTTAAAGGCATATTTACAGAATCTCACCACAGAGCCGGCAGAGCCTGTTGGTTTATTTAACCGAGAAGGTTTATTTAGTTAATTAACTCACTGGGATCAATCTCATTTCCAAACATTCACCAGGCTGCTCAGAGGCACCGATGCGACAGCCATGCAGAGAACAGTTGGTGCAGGTCAGGTCGAGCCGTGTTCAAAGTGCTGTCTGGATCATCAAAGTCACCCAAAGTTTGGCATCAGCCCCCAAAAGTAAATTTCTTGAACACAGACCAAAGAACTGTACTCCAAGCAGAAAAGCAAAGTCTTCATCTGCAAGAGTTTTCCAAAATACTTCCCCAGCAAGTATGCACCCAGAATACAGGGACCCAGAGTGCTGGGAGACCTACATGCATCCTGGAGGGACAGTGCCCTGCAAGGAGATTTGGTGATAAGGAGACTTTGCCAAACTCTTCCTTCAGAATGCAGCAGTTTGAATTAAAAAACAAGTTAAGGAGTAGAGGATCTGGCTTGGCTACAGAGTATTCGTCAAGCGTGTGTAGCATAACTGAGTGTTGTGGTTCGTTTCTGTAACTCCAGCTCATGAGGATCAGAAGTTCAAGGTCAGCCTCAGCTTACCTAGGGGGTTGGAGGCCAGTCTGCCCTGCAGTCCCCGTCTCAAAGAACAAGGGTAGATTAGAAAACCTAGGCCTAAATATGTTTCCTCTAACCTCCCTTTAGGGGCGTGGCTGGGGCCTGGTAGAAATCTACAGAATGCAGTGCTAGTTGGAGGCCTTGACAACTCCTGCATCTGGCAAGGCACCAAGGGCATCTGCAGCTGGTTGGTTGACTTCAAGATGTTGGATCATCTGACCCTGACAGTACTATGTTTTAGAGTGTGCACTCCCAAAGCCCAAAGGTGCAGAGCAGTAACAAACTGCCTAAAGCTGGGACATGCTTCCTTGGCTCTGGCCCAGCAAACAGAGCTTCCCTGGCAAGCAGAGGTTGGGCCAACAGAGCGAGGTGTTCGTGATACATTGTCTGATGGCACAAAGGTACTGTTTCTCAGGCACTGGCTGCCCGTCTTTGGGACTTGAGTAAGCTGGCCTAGGCTGGGGACCTGTTAGAATTGCATGCCTATGGGGACGAAGGTATGGAAATGGCTCATAAGGTCCCAAGAGTGGACTGGTTTTGAAGCTAAGTGGATGCATTACTAAGTGAACCATCAACTCAACTAGGATCCTTCCAGGCACAGAAACACAGGAATTTACCTGTGAACAAAGCTAAAGCCTGAATTGTAATCACATTTATGGACTGACAATTTGTTCGCTACAACTCTGTTTTTAGTTGATTGATTTGTTAGCCACCCTTGACGATTGAAATACTTCTTGATTGTACTTAGATTCAAAATTTGACAGGCAACAGTAGGAGTGAGTTAGCCAGGTGCCTCTCCCAGAGGGACATCACGGAAGAGCACCAAATGGACTATTGTCCTACAAAGAGCCAGCAACTCCGGGAATGTGTGATGATTGATGGTAAAGTGAAGAGAGCTGGGAAATGTAGTTAGGAAATACTTAAGCATAATTAACCGTCACGGAGGTATGATGTCAACTTTTAAAGTGGGGCAGATGGATGGAAAACAGGAGGGATCATGTAGGAGAAGATCCTTCTAGGTATGTGGGGGCTGGAGGAGAGGGTCCCCGAGAGTACCAACGAATACAGAAAAGTGGGGGGGGGGGTAAGACCAGCAGGGAAAAACGATGTCGTGTCATGTTGCTAAGGGCAACACTGAGTCAGACTCAGCAGCCTGGGGGCACATGGTGATCTGTGTGCCACCTTCAAGAACCCCCATGTTCCTTCCACTGGTTGAATGGATGACATCATTTTGCAAGTCATCTTCAGTCATGTTGGGAGTCTCGGGGACAGGGAGAGGCAGCAGCATGACTGAGCAAGAGACTCAAAGGCAGCAGTCCTTGGGATCTGAGTCCAGTCCCACTGCCACCTCATCAGAGGACTTTATTATTCTCACAGTTATCCGGGCTATCTTATTAAGGATGAATACAACACATAGCAGGATTTGGAGGTCACTCGGGACCATTCCTTGGAGCTTAGTATCTAAATTAAAAGTAAACATCCTTTCAGATGTGATTAAATAAAAAGATATGAAAGGTAAAAGATCTAAGGAAATGGGATGGAAAGTTTTGTTGAGTCATTTTCCCCTTTTAAAAAAAATTAAGGTCAGTGAGATGTCTTAGAGGGCAAGAGTACTTGTCACCAAGTCTGACTACCTGATTTCCATCCCTGGGGTTCTTTCTACATGATGGAAGGAGAGAGCTGACTCCATAAATTAGTCTCTGAGCTCCATACATGTGTGGTGGCATGTGTGTGCCCACAGGCATACAGAAACATGTACACACACTATAGATATAGATGGATGATGGACAGACAGGCAGACAGATAGATACATAGATATTAAAAACTCTTTTAGGGTGAAATTCATATACCATAACATTTACCATTTTAGAATGAATTACCCAATGGCATTTAGCACATTCACAGTTTTGTAGAACCATCTCTTCTACTTCCAAAAGATGCCCAACTTTGTGAAACAAAACCCATACCTGTTAGCTAGTTGCTTTTCTCCCCACACCTCACATCCTTGGCAACCGCACCCTACATTCTGTCCCAGTAGATTTTTCCATCTCAGATAATGGTCATGAATGAATCATAAAATATATGTCCTTTTGTGCCCAACCCCTCTCACTTAGCATAGTATCTTTGCAGTTCACCTATATTAGGATATATATCAGGTCTTCACCCCTTTCTATGGCTGAGTGATAGGCCACTGTGCATGAATTCTATGATTTGTCTATTCAACACACAAACATACTGTAAGCTTACCACTCTTTATCATGCATCTCTCTCACTGAAAGAAAGATAACATTGTAGTTTATTTGAATGGGGCTCTGTGAGAGATGAAAATGGAGGAGACGAATGAAGGAAAAATTGGGCCAAGGGAGCATAAAGGGGAGACAGCGGTCCCACTGCAGAGAAACAGGGAGCATGGGGACTGGCGGAGGAGGGGACAAGGAGGACATTGTCGTCTGATCTGAGGATCAGCAGAAGTGTCACATAATATTCCTCCTTATGGTGCTTTAACTGACACTGGGGGCAGTCCCCCACTGGGTTTCTCCAGTGCAGATATTTCTGTATAGGACACTGGAAGAGTACCTTGAATACTAAGTTTCTTTATACAATCACTTACATTTTTATTTTAAGTGGCAAATAATAATGATATATATTTGTGTTTTATAGTGTGCTGTTCTGACACATGTATACATTGGAAGAATCAACATACCTATCACCTCAAATATTTTTCATTTTTGTGAAGAGAACATGTAAGATATATGTGTATGCATTATATATATATATTCATATATATATATATATATATATATATATATATATATAAAATCATCCAGCAAGAGTTAGTGACATCTACCTCTGTCACCATAAAGATGTCAAAATTCATTTTTAATGCAAAGGAGAAGCTGAGTGTCCAAGTGTAGTGGTTCATGCTTTAAATCCCAGCATTCAGGAAGCAGAGGCAGGAGGGATCTCTGTGAGTTTGAGGTCAGCCTGGTCTACAGAGCTACAGTTCTAGGACAGGCAGAGCTACATAGTGAGACCTTGTCTCTGAAAGAAAGGGAAAGAAAGAAGAGAGGGAGGGAGGGAGAAAAGAAGGAAGGAAAGAAGGAAGTGAGTGGAACATTTTGAAAAGCTACCCTGTCTGTGCTACTGTGAGAGCTCATGGGTAAAAGTCTTTGCTGTTGAAGGACCAGCCTGACTCCATCTTAAGGATGGAAGCCATTTTATTATAAAGTCAGAACAAGCCCATTTCTGTTTGCTGCAAATTCAAGTTTGGCCATGCTTTAACCTGTTTCTGGAATTTAACATGGTCCCCACCCTATGGAGCTTGACTCACACCTTGGACATACCAAATAATTTGTTCAGAGAATTTCCTACATAACCAAAGCTCTGTGGAAATCCCCCGACCCTTGAAAAGCCCCTAGCCTTGCAGTCTAGGGGTGGGGAGGTATAAATCCTACCCTCTCCTATGTTTGATGCTATTTTCAAGCCCCACTTCAGGAAGGCATCCTTGTCGGACATTAAAATAAACCTTGCTTAATATGACCAATGAATTTGGGTAGAGGTCTTTACTCTTGTTTGATGGGACTAAGAGCTGTCTAATGACCTGAGCAGTAACAGCACAGGGTGAGAAGTGACTCCCACAAGTTGTCCTCTGACATCCATATGGTGTTGTGGCACAAGCACGCACATACACACTCACATACAACAAGATTTTAAAGTTAAGTCCTGGATAAGCATGGTGCTTAACCCTGGCTCAGCACTTGAAAGAGAGAAGAGGGAGAGTTTGGAGTTTGAGGTTAGCCTGGGCTACATAGCAAATTCAAGGCCAGCCTGGACTACATAAAACCCTATTTCAAAAAAACAAAACAAAACAAAAAACAGACAAATGAAACAAACAAATAAAAGCTAACCCCAAAGTCAGCTCATGGAAGTGTCTGTGGTCCTCTGGAAATGCGATCTGCGTTCTTGCTCATTAATATCGAAAGAGATGGAAAAAACACACCAAGAAGGCAAATGCCTGCTTCTCTTTCTACTAACGTGCATTATCGAACCCAGTCTTGCTCTCCAAATTCCAAAATATTGCTTTGTTGACAAGGACCAGGAAGTCCTGCCCACTCAAACAATTACACATGAAAATAGTAGGAAAGGCCGGCATACAGAAGTGTAACCCACTCTCACACTGACACCTCTAACCCCTTCAGCTCACTAGCGATCAGGGATCGAGCTGAGGCCAACACTGGTCCACAAGTAGAAACTGATGCTGGAGATGCCAGGGTCCAAACAGATGCACCCACAACAAGTTATAAATCAGACCAGACATAAGAATCAGGTATGAAACATCATCCGACGCCCTCTCCAGCCCCCAAGTAATATTTTACTTTTCTAATGCCAGAAAGGGTGGGGTGCACAATTTTACATAACTTAAAAATCTGTAGCCCACATACTTCTCCTCTGTGGTCAGAAAAGAGACAGCATTATTTTTGCTGCTTTTTCTGGAAACACTGTATCTACCCAGCATGTATCCAACATCCTATGAGTTCATCATATACGATCCATGAAGAAGGTGACAGAGATAGCAGGGTATATTGGTTCATGGCTGAACATGAAGCAAGAGCTTCTCTCTCTCTCTCTTGAAATCTCTGTGTGTGTGCACATGTGAGGTCACAGGACAAACTTGGATGTTTGCTCTGCCCTCACACTTTTTATTTGTTGGTTGGTTTGCTTGTCATTGTGCTGGTCAGCCTAGATAGTCCAAGAGTGGTGAGGGATTTCCCCCTCTTCCTCCCATCTTGGCATGAGATTACTGTGATCACAGATGCACATACCACCCTAGCTTCACATGGACTCTAGAGATCTGAACTCGGGTCCTCACTCTGGCAAGAAGACTGTTTACCCTCAGAGCTATCACCTCAGTCAAGCTATTGGTTCTTAAGTTCAAGACCAGCCCTTCAATTCCAAAGGGATAATTTTAAAAGGTCATTAAACAGTCACAAAAGCCATCAGGTGGCTTATGGACAGTGAGCTCTGGAATGGGAGTACTCCAAGTGTGAACCCCAAGTCAGCCGTAACCACAGGAATGGTGCTCCAAATGGAGGGGAAAGTGGCCAGCCACTTTCCAGACAACTGTGAGCATTCAGACCACCGGAACAGAATATGGCCGACTGGGGGCTGAGACAACAGAAAGTTAGTTTCTCAAGGTTAGGATCATGACGTGCAGGATCACAGTGCGTACGATGGCATGGCCGTGCCTTCTGGTGAGGCCCAGTCAGCTTGCATTCACCCCACACAACCTTCCTCTGTGCCCACTGGGTGTGTGTTGCAGTCCACATCGAGGGAGGGGTCCGGCTAAAACTGAGCAGCAGGTCCTGTGGGTCGTTCTGGTACACACTCATGTTTGAGAATCATTGTCCAGAAAATGAAGAGCTTGCTCTTTTGGGTACCTGCATCCCCAAAGATGTGTGTATTTGTTCGCCTGAGGATGCTATTTCATCAGGAGTAAGAGTGGGCCCATAAAATCCACCAAGATGATCAACTGTGCTAGCAAGCTTGAGTGTTTTCATTAAGGACCTTTTGGAGGTACCAAAGCAATCCATACATGCTGAGAAGGAACTGAGCCGAATCCTTTAGTGGGGCTCCAACAGGCTTTCCTACCAGGACAGCCACCCTTAGAGGGGAAACCTGAATTAGCTGCACATTACACGTGGACATTTGGTCCTTGACCCAGCACTTATGGGAGGCAGAAGTTTGTAGAGAAAAATCTAAAATCAGAGAAAGGGGTTTGTTGTTCCAAAAGGGGATGATTTTTCTGGAAGCATTTTACCTGCAAGACATTGATTTCCACTTACAGCAACAGAGGCAGATATACAGATATACAGCCCCGTCTTTTCTAGAAAAAAAAGACAAAGAAGGCAAAGGGCAAAAATGAGAAGGTAAGTGAGAAACGTGTTCTCAAAAGTGAGCATGACAGCGTCTCTGCATGTGTGGCCATGGGCCCAAGCTTGAGACTTTTAGGGAGCCACACGGCCTGGGGCTGATCCTAAGAGTAAACTAGGTAACTGAGTGGAAGGTGCAAGAACCATACAAGACAGGGACTCTGGTCAGCCCAACCCAAGGGAAGGAGGAAGAAAAGGAAGCTGAGACACAACATGGATTTTCGAAATGTGTCCCTTCAACTGAGGTTTTAAAATTGTGAATAGAAGTTTTGTCCAATGTTATTTTTGCTTCTGTCTATATGGTCATCGGTCTTTTGTTTTGTTTTAACTGATCTTAAGTGTAGCTTTCACCCTGAATCAAAGTTTTGTCTTTGGTTGTGGTTTTACAGAAGAAAGAGGCCATTACAGACAGTCACAACTAGTCAAAGTGCAGTGGACCACTGACTGACCATGGGGGAGGCTGACCCAGGTGACACATTCACAAAACAGATCCAACTCCCAATGCTCAGGGTGCATCGTGGAAGAGAGGAGCAGGAAGATTGTAAGAGCTGGAGAATGAGATGGTGCCTTTTAGGAGTGAGGGAAAACTAAACCCATGAAATCTCAACATGTCTGCTTAACAAGATCTGAACAATGAAAATGCCCATTGGCATGCCTATGTGGACAGTGAAATCTCCAAGGGCCTCAGCCCTGGGGGAAGAACTACAGACAATTACCATCCTGATCAAAATTCTTCTCTTACCCATAGGTCGTTTAGAACCTAAGCATGTCAAGATTTCCCACTGGCCTTTTGTCTTCCAGCTTAATAATTCCACTTAAAGAACAACTCTACATGATTTCATCATCTGATATTTCTAGAACTTGCTTCACAAAAAACTGCATGTTGGTTTTTATAAATGCTCAATATGCATTTTAAAAGAATGTGCACTCTGCTGTTGGAAGCAGCTTACTCCATATATCAATTATATTAAGTTATTAATAGAATGCTTCAACTTTCTACTCAGTTACTGGATGTGAGTTTATTTTTTAAAAATTCTCTTAAAAGTGGCCCTTTCTGTCTTTTTTCATATTTTTTTTACTTTGATATTTCATTTTAATTATATGTCTCCCTTCCCTTTCCTCCCTCCAACTTCCCTTATGCCCTTCCCTACTCTCCTTCAAATTCATGGCCTCTTTTTTCATTAATTGTTATTGCATGCATATATGCATGTGTATATACGTATTTCCCCCAAAATAGCCTGTTTAGTCCATATAATGTACTTGTATGTTTAGCACTGGACAACCAATTGGCATGCTCATCCATGGGGAAAGCCATGTCTCCCTCTCCCAACTTTCCTCAGCTGCCTGAAGGTCTCCGTATAGGATTGAGGTCTCATGGGGTTTTCCTTGTGCGATTTGGCAGGCTATAATCCATTGAACCACAGAAGTCACTTACAGAGTGAGGAAGCAGAGAGGAGAGAAGGATCGCCCTAGGAAGGGGAAATAGAATAGAAAGTTCTAGATGGAGTAGGGCAGGAATGAGGGTCAAATGGGGAAGAGAAGGTAAGAGCAGGGGAAAGAAGGGATTCAAGGAGGGACAACTAAGACTAAGGGCCATTTGAGGGCTACAGTAGGTTACATTTATGAAGGAAACCTAAAGAGAATCACCAAATAATGGGGGAGACAAAGCCCCAACTAAACATTCCTCACCACCGATGAATCTTCCAGTGCTGGGATTGACATCTAATTGAATTGTTGGTGAACACGGCCTTATGGGAACCCCAAACAACCCAGACTACTGTCAAGGTTATTGTTTGCTGAAGACAGCACCTACCTAATTCATCGAATACAGAGAAGTTAAGTTGGTGTCTACCTGGAGCCTTCATCCCTACTGACCAGCATTCATGGTGCAGGAAGATGTACTACACGCCATCCCAAACACCATCCCAGCCACAAATCTTCAGTCTACAGTGGTGAGCTGCGGTTCATCAGTGCACAAACCTGTGGAAGTTACCAACCAATATCTGATTTCATTTAAGGCCCACTCCATGAGGCAGGACCCATCCCTGACATTGCTCAGGTGGCCAGGACTCTGAGACTAGATGGCCCAGGGGACCTAGAAGAAAACCAAATACTACTGTTCTGTTTAAGGAATGTAGCAATAAAACGACTACGACAACATTCTGCTATGCCATCACTGTAAGGGCTCAGGCATTATGCTGGCCTGCCCCTGTCACCTGGCAGAATGCACTCAGGCAGTGCCCTGGTCAGCCCAGGGTTCCATGAGTATTGGTCTGCAGGCAGATGTAAAGGACCCCTTTAAAAGACAGACCCCTGCCCACTTACGCTCTCTTTTGCTCTCTCTTCCTCTCTCTCTCTCCTGCTTTCAGTTGGCCAGCAGGTACCCCCCTCTTCTTCTCTCCCCCCCCTCTCCTCTCTCCTCTTCTGATCCCAGTGCCTCTGTGTCTCTTCCCTTCTCCCCCACTCCCCTTTCTAAATAAACTCCTCATTTAAGCTCTATCTGCCTGGCCTGTTATTCCCTCCGCCTCGGTCACCCTCACCTGCTATGCAACCTGCTATGCTCTCCCACGTGGTCCCTTACCTTGGGACCCCACCCACTTGGGACCCTCACTTGGGAACACCCACCCCACCCCTTCGCCACCTTTTATTCTTATAACTGTAACGAAAAAATCATCAGAGAAGCTTCCTCCTGCAGTAGACAGGAACAACTACAGAGACCCACAGCTAGACAGTGTGCAGAGAGTGAGAGACCTTGAAACATCCTAAATGGGATGTCTCCACACATCCCTTTCCCCGGGGCACAGGGAACTCTGTGGGAAAGGTGGTAGAGAGATTGTAAGAGCCCATGGAAATGGACGACACCAAGGAAACAAAAGGACCAATGTAACATAAACTCGCAGAGACTGTGGCAGCAAGCAAGGATGAAGTCCCAAATTTTGTAAACCAATGCTGGCTTTGGAGTTGGATTTGGCTTTCCTTCTCTAAATTCAAGCATGTTGTTAAGATTAAATTCATGGTTTCTGCCTTAAATCAAAAAGCCAATTGGTATAAGGCAAAAGAAAACAAAATCTGGGGACTCATATCTTATATGCAATTTTCTCTCTGAAATCCTAATTTTCTCACATACTTTTAATGCTTATTGTTGTCTTTCCCTAATGCATACCTTAAAACTTAAAAATTTTACTTTAATATTGATGTGTAACTTTTCCACAAGGAATAATAACGATTCCTAACAGCAGTCTTTGAACTCTCCGGAAAGAAAATGGGGCCCCACATCATCGTTTCCACTTGACTCAACCTGATGCATCGGAACTACAAACATCACCCTAAAACCGGTTTGAGACTGTTTTGCTCGAGACAACTCATGACTAGCTAGCTGTAATGGTGCACCTTTTTATTACACCCTGGCCAGAGTTTCAAATAGAACTACAGTCAAGAATTTTCTGCCACACAGTGACTAACTACATATGTCACAGCCAGTTCTGTTGAAAAATTTGGTTGCTAAAAATTTTCTTCCTACAGGATCCATTGGAGCAATCATCGTCCCATTTCAGCAGGAAGTAATCTTAATATGACTACGCCCCCTTTCCCTACCCTTGGAATTTTGGGATAATAGTCATCGTCTTTGGGTTGGTTTTAGTTATTTAGGATTGGGTGATGCTTACACTCGGGTTTATCTTTTAGACAGGAATAGGGAATGGTTGGTAAAGGTATGGTTTAGATGAGATATAGGTAGATTAGCCTATTTTCTTGAGAATTTGAGTAAGAATGAGATAGTATTTTACAGCTTACACTGGTGTGTATTCTTATGTGGTAAGCTATGTAAAATTAAGTTTATTTTTTGTTATATTGTGTTAAATATTTCCACTTACAATGTTTTATGCACATTATTTTTTACCATATTCTATGTATGTATACTTTTCTTGTGTTCAAGACATTTTGTATACTGATACAATTTGGGATATTT
Source organism: Phodopus roborovskii (assembly GCF_943737965.1). Lineage (NCBI taxonomy): Eukaryota > Metazoa > Chordata > Mammalia > Rodentia > Cricetidae > Phodopus > Phodopus roborovskii. Next base: position 5,004,518 of record NW_026126583.1, on the reverse strand, counting down.
ATCTTGCTGCCCTTTATAGTTCTACCTCTTATCTTGACACTTATACTCTACCTCTATTTTAGGGATTTACATGTAGGTATATGTAAATAGTTATATTGTTTAAGTATTTGTTCCTGCTTTACTCAGGAAAGTTTTAATCAGTCTTTTTAGCTAAGTTCCCGAGTATTACAGATTATCCTCACTCACATTTCCTGTACCTATGAGATTAGTCAGATATAGATGCTTAATCTTCAATCACTTCATAGACATGCAGAACATGGCATTTAAATGTTTTAATATTAGTACTCCATTGACATGAGACACTGTTGCTCCTGACAGCACCGTGCACTTTCCCGAAAATATGTTGGACACTGTTGTTGCTCCTGCTGGAGTTCAATCTCGCCTCAGCTAATGACCTGTTGGGCATAGAATTGCCCCCACCTTGACCACTGATTTGGACATGCAGTCCTATGTGCTTGCAGGAGACAAATATAGAAGACTGCTTGACCTTGCCAAGTCAGGGTAAGACAGCCATTCTATTTCCCTGCTGTTGTTGTGGTCTGTCAAGTTCTCTTGGCCTTAGCCAAATCTGGGTGTACCAATGTCGCTGTGAGACCTAGGGTGACTGTTCAGGTGGCTTGCTGTTTCTGTCCTTGCTGCACCTTTTGGAAGTTGTCCATCCACATTTCCTGTCTACTCTAGTATGGTTAATTTCCTTCTCAGGTCTTGATGAGGTTGAAGATTAAACTATCACAACTATTATTCTCTCTTCCTAGTTAGATATATTAGGTACTAGACTTATGTTTTCCAGCTTAGGACAACTCTATTGTAAACTCCATTATGCCCTCACCCTAGGACTAGATATGTAGGTCATTTTGTTCTCGATTTTCCTTTTCTTGGAGCACACTTGTTATTCACTGTTTTGTATATAGTTTTGTATTAAGCCTAAATCTTTTCTTTAGACTAAAAGGGGAATTGTAGTGAGATAGTTCTTCTGTAGCACTGACCACGCCCATTGGGGGGTGGAGCCATGGGCGGAAGTGACCTGAGGAAGGAGGTCGGAGGGGGCGAGAAAGGCACTCTCTTTCTGGCGTGACTCGGACAGGAGAGGATCGGGTTGAATTTCCTGGTGTTCATCTGTCTAGGTTGTAAGTTATTTCTCCCTGAATAAACATCTTTTCGGCCTATTTGTTTATCCTGATCCTTATTTACCGTGATACAAGGACCTGCTTCTTTTAAGTTCTATCGTACGGTTGTGGGGTCTCTAATACTTTTCTCCATCCACAGAGACAAATGGTCCCATAACCAAGAGAGGAAGAGGACACAAACCCCTATCCCTAATGCAGGAGGTATCTCTAATCGATACTGCTCACAAAGGAAAAATTTCTCCAAGATAGGCACACTTCAGGGCAGTCCCCATGCCCAGCAGAAGATGGCCTAACTTGATATTTGGGGAGTTTGTGTGTGTGTGTGTGTGTGTGTGTGTGTGTGTGTGTGTGTGTGTCATAATGCTTTTTCTGAGCTTTTTATTTTATTAACTTTACAGGTCTTTTGCTTATATATTATGGTTTCTGGTTTTGTGCTTTATGATTTCTGTGTGTGCATGTCTATATCTTAGTGTGTTTATTGTGAGTTTTCATTGTCTGTTTTTTCTATAGTAAATGCCTGATTTTTTCTAATGGGAGAAATGACATGTATGAATGTGGGTAGGTGTGGAGCGGGGAGCATCCGAGATAACTTTAGGGAGGGGGGTCTGTGATTAGAATATATTGTATGAAAAAAAAAAACTCTATTTTTCTTCTCCACTAACTTGGAAAATGTTTCTGTTCCCCCACCGCCAGTGAGGGTTCATGTATCCCAGACTACCCTTTACCTTTCTGTGTAGCACAGGCTAGGCTAGTCTTGAACTCCTGATCCCCGTAGTTCACCTCTCAAAGTGCTAGGATTACAAAGTATGTACCACATGTTTAGCTGTTACTATTTTGTTTTGGTTTTCATATTGAGCAATATATGTCATGTTAACATCACAATATAAAACATTATGACTTAAAAGTTCCACAGTCTTTAAAACTGCAAATGCCTTAAAAGTTCAGTCTCTCTAAAGCATCTAAAGTTGGGTCTGAAGAGATGGCTCAGCCCTAAGTTCAGTCCCCAGCACCCACAAAGGGACTCATAACCATCTGGAACTCTAGCCCCATGGGATCTGTCATCTACATTCATCTGAAACACCCATAAAAATAAAATGAGAATAACTAAAAATCCAAGTAAGTAAATAAATAAAGCATCAGAAGTCGCTTTCGCAAGTCAAGCCACTTTAAAATAACCAGTCTCTAAAATGTCTGTCTAAAGCCCACCTAGGAGGCTGTCTCTTCAGAAGTTCACAACGCCTTTACTGCAAGAACTCCTTTAAATGAAAAAAAAAAAGCTACATCCATTCTGTTCCAAGAGGAAATATCCAGGGAACAGTTGCAGCCAGACCAAAGCAAAACTAAAGATTGACAGTATTAAAAGTTTGGTGCTTCACATCAGGGACCCACTCTTGTTCCTCTGAGTTCCAAAGGGCCTGGGTTACATGTGTGGCTCTGGCCGGCTCTGCCCGCTGCAGCACCCCCAACCTGTCTCCGAGGCTCAGGCCATTGTTCTTTGTTAACCTCCTTAATTGGACCCTATTGCTGAAGATACCTCCTACCTGAGAAATAAGGCCTGGGGAAACTCTGGTATCTACCTGGAAGCTTCATCCCTACTATCAGAGTGCAAGAATGTGCTGGGCATGCTATGGGCTGAGCTGCGGGTGGATGTGTGGTTGAGAGAGAAAAGTGGTAGGGGGATTGAAGGGGAATTAATGGGCAAGGGAGGATATGATCCTAGTGTACTAATGTGCATATGAAATTCTTAATAAAAATGACTACAATTCATTATTTAATTTTAAAAATGCTGTCATCATTCGCTAAGCTGCTTTTCGATGATCTTAATCCATTCAGGAAAATAAACAAACTACAGCCGGGTGCTTTCTAATCCTCAGCATTTATTCCCCACAGGGAAGGAGGCTGAAGTCCCAATTGGGTTGCTGGTAGTCAGTGAGTGTCTGGTGAGACCCAACTGCTGGTTCCCAGGCAACAGCTTGTATCATCACATGGAGAAGCCTGAGGGAGCTCCCTGGGGTCTATTTTATAAAGGTGCTAATTCCTCTCATAAGCTGACCACCCGCCAAAGACATCATTCCCAAACACCACCACAATGGAGATGATGTCTTAACATGGATTTGGGGAACACAAGTATTCAATCCAGGATAGACCCACTAGTTGGTTGTGGCCTTCAATCTGAACACACACACACACACACACACACACACACCCCTCTATATATGATCTAGTTTTTAGAGCATCGGGTGGGTTGTGTACTGGTACACACAGCTCTGGGCTATAGTCATTGTTTATAACAGTGTTCCCCTGGGGAAATGTACTTCCATTTCAAACAACTGGATTAGAGTCCAATTGGAAGAGTTCAATACATCTGTACACTGAGCCAGCCGGTTCTAAATCAGGAACATTTTTCTCTTAAGAGTTCATTTACAGCAAAAAGGGAAGAGCTGAGCCAGCCTTCATAAAAGCATTCCCATTCCCACACACTCAACTGCCCGGGAATAGTACTTCCGGGAAGCAGTCATCCCTAGCATCGGTAGGGCTTCTTTTCCCCTTTCACAAAGACTCACTTTCATCTCTGCAGGTAGCATGGAGGCACCTGACTTCCCCATAACTTACAGATTGGAAGCTACTTGGATATGTTTGCTACAATATATAATTCTACAGTGGCCCTGATGGGTTTTGCCAAATGCGCTTGCCCTCACCTCGCCCCAAGGTTCCATCTGCGTGTAGGCAGGGCCTGCCCCAGCCCACCTGGGCAGGTTGATGCAACGATGTCAGGCAGTGTGGAGACCTTCCTCGTGCGCCAGGACTTCATCACAGACGCCTTCAGAAACTTCCAGAATATGTTTTGGAATGAAAGAAGCTGTTCTTGTTCTCAGACCTGTGTAATTATACTTTCTGAGAGTTTGAATGGCACTCTCACCCAGTGAGCTGTAAATCATGCATGTACCAGGAACTCTCCCGAGGCTTGCTTTAAAGGCACATATCACTCATTTTAGGCAGTTATCTTAGAAAACATTGGGGTTAGGAAGTACATAGGTTTCTCCTATTTCATCACTTTGAAGCTTAATTCCATCATCTGTTTTCTCTTTGAGGTTGCCATAGGAAAAGGCATAAAGTCACTACTTGCCCATGTGCTACTGGATATTGCAGGAGGCTGGGAGAAAGAGTCAAGGTCCTCCACAAGCAAGTCTTCTTCCTAAATATCCAACAGCTTGCATGTGTCTTAGGTCTTTTGTCCTGAGGCATGGAGACCACAGGACAACAGCATACAGAATATGTGTGGGAGCTACGAGGGTACAGAATGTCCCTCTCTTTCCAAGGTTAGGCATCCACCCTTTGAACATGACTCTGGCAACGTTTGTTAACCTGTCTAAAAAAGCCTATGTATGTTTACGTGTAGCACAGAAGTCAAGGTATTGTTGTGCAAAGTGTGAAGATGCGTCTCTGCTTTACTTCACCTGCCTAAGGCATCTTCTAATAAAAAGCTGAAAGAGGAACCACTAGGCAGCAGGGGGTACTGGGACTTCCAGGCACAGACAGGAACTCTAGGAAAGGATCTGAAGTGGGAGATCAACCAACCAGGTGTGGAGGAAGTTGTATGTAAGGTACCGAGGAGAACATAGATGGCAGAACATAGATGAACATAAACAGGTTAATTTAAGTATTAAGAGCTAGTTGGGAACAAGCCTAAACTATAGCCAAGCTTTAATCATTAATAGAAAGTCTCTGTGGCATTATTCAAGAGATACAATATAAGGAAGGACCCATTACAATGCATCACATGTGACAGATCGGCAAACGAAGCCACCAGGAATACTTTATTAATGATCTGTGAGGGGCACTTATTGTAGTTTTAGTAAATGTCAATAGGGGAGGGCCCTTTTTGTTTTCCTCCAGATGTTTTTCTTTGAAAACAAATTCAAAATTTATCTCCTGGGCCATGGGTGGGTGGCGCACCTCTTTAATCCCAGCCCACAGCAAGCAAAGACAAGCAGACCTCTGTGATTTCAAGGCCAGCCTGGTATACAAAGCAAGTCCAGGCCAACTGGGGCTACATAGTAAGACCCTGTCAGAGGAAGAAGGAAGGAAAAAAGGAAGGGAGGGAGGGAGGGAGGGAGGGAGGACACATATTTTTATCTGTTGAACCTTCCAGTTCAAGACAGATAATTAAGGCCCCTACTTCACCTGGCCCTTTTCTGACACACCCCTCTCGGCTCCAGGAAATGCAAGAGTCAATCACCAACAAAGAGCACACTGAGGGGAAAGTTGGCTGCCGATAGTCTCCTCTGACTGGCGCAAGCATGGGGACTTTGAACCTGCTGTCCTGGGATATTTTGATGGCACTCTGATGTAAGCATGGGGACTTTGAACCTGCTGTCCTGGGATATTTTGATTGCATTGCACTCTGATGTAAGCATGGGGACTTTGAACCTGCTGTCCTGGGATATTTTGATTGCACTCTGATGTAAGCATGGGGACTTTGAACCTGCTGTCCTGGGATATTTTGATGGCACTCTGACACTCCTGAGACTACCAATAAAGTTAAACCTGGAACCAGAAGGCAGAGTCAACATTCAGCTGGCCAGAATTAACCGCAGAGTTTTTGGCCAGCTCAGGTTAGGACCTAGAGACACAGGAAGGATCATAGAGGGGCTTAGAAAAACCTGTGGGCCTTTGCAGTCTGGAAGTGTGGAGAGGTCGGGCCAGCTGACTGGGCCTCCATTGCTCTTTGGATATATCAGGATTTCACCCAATATCTGACTCCTGAGTTTTATTTAATAGAACAATATAAGTAGTCACTTCAACTGGTGTCCAACACATGGAAAGATCATGTGGCAGCTTTTATCTATGCTGCCACAGGCCACAGGCTTTTCCCTCCAGTTGCAATCTCCCTGCAACAACTGCACCCCAGGCTGTGCACCCTGGCCCCAAACACTGCAGTTGCAGCTGCCCAAGGATCCGTAGCCACCAGAGTCACTACTCGTGGTTCAGGCAGCGGGGCGTCCTCCCATGCTGCATTCTAGCCTCAAGAGCTTCTCCTCCCTGTCTCCCTATGTCCTCTTTTCAAGCGGCTCACTCCCTCTCCCCCAACACAGCACATGAGCAACCTCAGCTACCCTCCTCCTCCTGGGCGTGCACCACAGACAGCGGGCCACATTGCACTAACCCTGCTCTGGGCACCCCACCATGCCTGCCCTCCCTGCCCACACAGCCAAGCTTCTCTGCTGCAGCTGGCTACCCCTGCACAGCTCAGATGTTACTGCTGCTGCAGAAAAAGTGAAAAGTCAGCAGATCCGCTGAGACACCTGGGAATTCTTGGGGGGGGGGGGACTTAGATTTTATTATTAAAAACTCTTTCCCACTCTAAGAATGGGGGACAGTGTTACAATGCAGGGGGTTAGGACTCTATGGTTTGACATGGATGGTCTGGAAAATGGAAAAATTAAATGAAGGGATAATCAACTTAGCTGGAATTAACATAATGTCGATTATAATTATTATCAATTTGGTAAATCATGTTTTAGTCTTTAAAAAGTGGTTTGGTACCAGTGTCAACTATGAAAAAAATGGCTGATACAATATAATCCTTAGAAAGACCTACTAATGAAATTAAGAAAAATACTCACACAGAGACAGAAGAATTTAGAGCAGAACCTACCTCACCATTGTATCATGAAACTGAAGAGGAGTGGTCCAAGGTTAATAGATAACCAACCTTAATTTATCCAGTTACCATACAAGAACAACTACCAGATGATAGGCACCTTTAAGGCTATCCATAAGTTAAATGTGATCCTGTAGAAATGTTATATTTGAAGAGATTTAAGGAAGCCAGTAATATCATATGATATGCCTTCACTTTAGGTAAAGCAGATGTCAAAATTCATGGGCATCTTGGAACAGAATTATTCCACAAGACTGGAAATATTTGTCTGCAGCAATATTGGAAGCTGGTCCTTAGTTACAATGGAAAACATGGGAGGAAGCTAGGACCATAGAACAATGAGGTAGGGCTAGAGGTATGGAAATTTCCCAAGATCAGCTTGTCAATGAAGGCCACTATTCTGATTTTCAAGATATTTTAGATTTGATGACCACACCCTGGCTCTACACCATATAGCAGCTTTGAATGCATGAGACAGGGTTAAAGAACCAGGAAAGAGGACTTAGACATTTGCTAAAATCATACCACACCCAAAAGAAGCCTTCACTGTTTTTGTTTTTGTTTTTCAAAGATTTACTTGAGCTGTGAATAGAATGATATCAGACCCAGTAGCTAGACAAATATTAGTAGACTCTTTGGCTTTTGAGAATGGTGACTCAGAATGCAAAATAGTGATTAGGTCTTTAAAGGCAAGATCGGCACCCATAAAGATGAATGAACCTAAAATACAGCTGATATGGGATCTCACACTTAAATGAGACTTGAGCAGGAGAAGTGATTTCTAAAATTTTAAGAAAAACTAAAAGTCAAATGTTTTAATTGTGATAAGCTAGGTCATTTGAAAGGGGATTGTAGACAAAGCATCCCTAGAAACAATGCTTTTTCTAGAGATAATCCAAACAAAATGCCCCAGCCTTGTGGAATATACGTAAGGTGTGGCAAAGGTCAGCATTGAACTAATGAATGAAGATCAACAGGGATAAGCAAGGTAACCCTTTGCCACTGGTAAACACCTTAGGGGGCCTCTCATAGGTCCCATTGTCAAATTTGGTTTAATTATATTCTGTCAGCATTGAGGAAACTCTTCCTCAGAGCAATTAAAAGACTTAATGTCTGTTGTTAAAAACCATACTTGATGGTGGGTTTAAAGAAATCTACAAATATCCAGATAAAGAATTTATTTGTAGAGCACTCACACAATGATGGTAAATAACTGCCGTGGCCTTCCTGTTCCTGGAGATTCAGCCTCTGCCCTTTAGGATGCTCTGACCACAATGCAAGAGAGTACAAGCCAGCCCCTCTTCTTCCTTATAAGGGACATCCACACACCCTAAGGTATAGCCATCACCCCAAGTCCAGTGGAAAACCAAAATGACACTACATATACTGCTCTGGATGACAGAACAATTTCAGTAGATGGATTTAAAAGAATGCTGTTTTATTATACTTCTATAGGAACAAGATGGAGAAAAGTTGGGCTTCACAGTGCCCACTTACAATAATTCCCAGCCTGTTAAAAGGCACCATTGGAAAATTCTTCCACAAGGCCTATAGAAGAGGGCATTTAGAAGCTGCTTTTGATAGAAATTATGGAGGCCGAAAATACAAAGATAAGTCATTGTCCTACACATGTAGTCACTGTGGATGTAGTCACTGTGGATTCCAAAAGAACAGAACCCCACATGACAGAATCTACCACAGCCCCTGGACATCACCCCCAAACAAAGCAAAGGTAAGGCTGTCCCCAGACAAAAGCTATAGTCTCCCGAGGGACCACTTCATTTCCCCAAGCAAGAAGGATTTCTTTGGGTCACCGTGCAGGACTGATGCTGGGACAAGGACAGGCGGGCTCATTCCACTCAGTGGTAAACTAAGTGCCCCAGTACTTCTATTTATTTATTTTAAGGTTAATTTAGTTTCTAATTTTGTGTATTTTATTTTTTAAAACAATTCTTAAGTTTAAATATATTCTGACCATAGTCTTCCCTTCCCCCAACTCCTTCCAGATCCTCCCCACCTTTCTTACATGCTGAACTTTAAGTTCTTACTCAAAAAAAAATCCCAACCATAAATGCCCCCAAGAGCAAGGAAACTAAGTAATATAATGCCCCCCCCCAAGAACACCAAACTGTACAACTCATTTGGTAACCTTGGAGACATGCATGGGGTCGCTGGGCCCCTGACTATGTTTTCCTTCCCCACAGGGCTACACCACCGAGGCCTCCTGGTTTTGATGGCAAAGCATTGCCTGTTGGGGTTTCACTGGTCTAGCTCTAGCTAGTACTTAGCTAGTTATTAACCATCAGGGGTGTATTTGCATGCATGTGGATTAACAGCATGCTTTGTAATTTCTACATAGTTATTATCTACTCTTTTGAATTTATCAGACATAATAGAATATAAATATTATATGAAAAGATATCTAGTTGCTGGAGGAAACTATTTCCATTACCCAAACTATAATCTGTTTTAGTTTTGTTTTGTTTTTAATATTATTTACTATTAAGATTAGTATTTTTATTGATTATTTGGGAAGACTAGGTCTTTTTGAAGAATATTTAAATTTTTTAAATAAAATTGTGAAAAAAGCGATCTGCAAGCTTTCATTCTGAATTGTTTCTAATTCATTTCATTTTATATTAATTTCACTTTTAAAATTAAATTACAGCTGCATTGTTTTCCTATGCCTATCTTTAAAAAAAAAAAAAAACCATCTCCCAAGTTCTTCCAACAATACTTTACAACTACAAATACTACTGTGCAGTTTGCAATAGAGAGAGCAGGTGTCCAATCTAAACAACTCAAGCTCAACACTCATGGCTACTAAATCTCTCAGTGGAGAGCCTCCCTGACATGTGCCAGGCCTTCAGTTAGATCTTCAACAGTGTGTCATCTTCAAACAGGCCTAGCGATACATGCCTGTAAAACTCAAGAAACGGAGGCCATGGAATTAGGAGTTCAAGGTTATCTTCTGGTGCATAACAAATTCAAAGCCAGCCTGAAATACCTGAGTTTCTTAGAGAGAGAGACAGAGAGAGAGAGAGAGGTCTCATAAGTTTCAGCTGTTAGTTTTTCTTGTTACAGTTATTTCTTTCCCATTCTACTGGTTCCTATTGTCCTTGGAGCTGAAGTAACCATGTCTAGCAGTTCCCTTCTTTCACAGAAACCCACCTTCATCTTCTTGGCCCTAGCTCGAAGAGTGGTATGGACTGAAGTCAGAACTTCAGTCCTGAAACGTAATTGTTTCCTCCAGAAATATCACAATATTCCCACCCTGAGTCCTGGATCCTAAACTTTCTCATGGCCCATCTGGCAGGGATTTGTGTGATAGACTGTAGCGGGGGCCATTCAAAGAGATGACTTAGAGATTCAAGATTGCCAGTGGAAACTGATCTTATTAAGATTACACTATGAGTCTGTATGAGCTTTTCCTGTGTCTGTGATAAAATACCATGACTAAAGCAGCTGAAGGTAAAAGACCCTCAGAGTGTAGACCTTCATGCTCCCACTCAGGAAAGGCGACACCCCAAATCACTCACGAGAAGTGGTCTTGATGTAAAAGCATGAGGTCTTTTATATTCCAAGTGCACTGGGGTCCACAGTCATATGCCACGCAGGGGTAGAGGACTGAGGACCCTGAGTACAGAATTGAGACAGCTTTTATAAGGTTATAACAAAGCCCGCACATCTTAAACCAATCATCTCATAGCATTCAGAGACCGCGAGGGGCGAACCAATCAATTTAAACCATCCAAGCCCATGATTTATAGACCAATCAATTTCCTATAGCCCTAGGGCTGCATTTGTGCAGGGCTCCTAGGTGGGGTGACAAATGGCAGTTAGGTTAGGTCACTGGGGAGGGGGTTTCACAAGGGGTTTACAAAGTCAGGTAAGCTGCAAAGAATGTGATCTTTTGCCTATTTACTGGCTGAGGGCAGGGTCTGGAATTTTATGGTATTTAGGTACTTTTAAACTTCTAGTTCCTGGAGAGTTAGGCTGTACTTTTCCATCCTTACAAAGGGAAGGCATTTCTTTGAGCCCATTTAGAGGGCTCAGACCACAGGGCAGGAGCTTGAGCCAGCTAGTCACACTAGCCAACAATCAAGGTCAGGGATGACCAGATGCTACTACTTAGCAGGGTTTCTCTTCTTTATTCATCCAGGACCTCAGCAGGGAAGCGAGCCACTCAGTTAGGATCAGTTCTCTTGTTTCAATTAACCAATAAGGGTAATCCCTCCCAGACATGCTCAGAGGCCATCCTAATTAAAACAGTCTCTCATGGATACTCCCTCATCCTAGACACAAAGGGAAGACCTAGGCCCTGCCCCAAATGATATGACAGACTTTGAAGATCCCCCATGGAAGGCCTCACCCTCCCTGGGGATGGGAAAGGGGATGGGCTGAGGTTTGGTGGGGGTGATAAGGGAGGATGGGAGGGTGAGGGAACTGGGATTGACATGCAAAATAACCTTGTTTCAAATTTGAAAAAATAAGTAAAATAAAACAGTTCCCCACAGGCTCCTCCAGAGGCTTTTATCTTTGGGGATTCAACATTCTGTGAAATGCACAACATAAGTGTCTCTGAAAGACCTGCAAAGGGCATGGACCCTCACGCCCCGACTCAGGAAAGGCAGCCCCCCCAAATCACTCACCAGAAGCAGTCTTGATGCAAAAGCATGAGGTCTTTTATATTCCAGTGCACTGGGGTCCGCAGCCATACTCCACGTGGGGGTAGAGGACTGGGAATCCTGGGCAGGTACTGGGTTTAGACAGCTTTTATAGGGTTACAACAAAGCCCACGTTTCATAAACCAATCATCTCATAGCATCCAGTTTGGACCAATCAATTTGAACTATCCAAGCCGGCACTTAGCCAGGAAGTCTGCTTTCGCTAGGGCTTCTGGGAAGTGTGACAAGGCTCATTTCCTGTGTTCACTCACTCACAGGTGCTGTTGTAAATAGCCCTGTCATAATCAGTCAAGAATGTGACCTTTTGCCTACTCACTGCTAGGGGGCAGGGTCTAGGGAGAGTTAGGCTAAATTTTTCCATCCTTACATCTCCAATAAAATGTCCATCTAAGAGCCAGAGAAGTTACTTCCTGGATAAGGGTGCTCACTGTCAAGCCTGAGTCTGATCTCTGAGATCCCATGCGCTAAAAAGGGAGACTCAAATGCTGTAAGTTGTCCTCTGACCTCCACCCACATGCATGCCATGGCATGGGTGCATCCAAATACACACACATACACCAAAATGTCTCAACTGTAATCTAGTGTGTGTGTGTGTGTCTACACATTCAAACTCAGTGGTTATGATGCCTTTGTAAACTGATTCATAGATGGGAAACCACAGCTTGTGCTGGTCCCTTGTGAACAGGTACAGTCCTTCCATCCTTCTGATTCCTTGTGGACAAGTGGATTTCCTTCCCTGCTAGTCTACAGTGGACAGATGGAGTCCATTCCTTGCCTGAGGACAAATCTAATTTTTCATGTATTCAACAGACTATATTGGAAATAATCCAGTAAGAATTCTAATCTAGTCTATGCGTAGCCCAGCAACTTCAACCTTCATTCTCTGCATAATGCATTTTTATGCATCTGTATAAAAAGATCCCAGTACTCTACTGGGGAGATTAGGTAGGAAGGGAGGGACAGAGCTGAGAGGGAGGCCTGGTTTGGCTTTAATTCTTGCAGCCATACAGCTGGAGAACTGGGTGCATGTAGAGATCTAGGTTCACTTCCTAATGCCATTAGAGCAAACACCACAGACTGGGTGGCTTAAGCCACAGCTTATTCCCTCACAGTTCTGAGGTAACAAGTTCAAACTGGAGGGTGTGGGCAAGGTTATTTGCTTCTGGAGGCCCTTGGGGATGTGGGGTTTTGATGAGAATACAATGGCTCCCATAGGCTAATAGGAGTGGCACTATTAGGAGGAAGTGTGCTACTGGGATTGGGCCTTGAGGTCTCAGATGCTCAAGTCAGGACCAGTGTCACTCTCTGGATCCAGTGTCTATATCTGGATCCTGCTGCCTGGGGATCCAGACGTAGAACTCTCAAGCTCCTTCTCCAGCACCGTGTCTACCTGCATGCCACCATGCTTCCCACCATGATGACAACGGACTAAACCTCTGAACTACAAGCAAGCCCCAATTAGATGCTTTCCTTTTTAAGAGTTGCTATGGTCATGGTATCTCTTCACAGAAATAAAACCTAAGACAGGAGCGATCTGCCCTCTGCTTTTCTCAGCTTCTGGTCATAACCAGAAGTTCCTGGCATCCCTTGGCTTGGAGCCACTTCCTACCAATATCATCCCTGTTGTGATGTGGTGTTATCTGTATGAGTTTCTGCATCTTAGTATTCTCTTATCAGCACGGCAGTCAGGTTGGGTTTAAGGTCACCCAGCATGGCCTTGTCTTAATGACTCACACTCTCAATGACCCTCTTCCCACATGACCCGCATCCTGAATTCTAAGTCAACATGAATGCTTTGAATCACAATTCAACCTTGAATGGAGGCCACTGAGACAGCCTTGTTCGAGGTCAAGCACCATACCTTGCAGCACCTGGGGCATGGTAGGCTGTAAGACAACTACTCAGTCTGCAAAGTGAGATGTAAATGTGTGGCTATAACTCAAAGCTGCCTCAGAAGGACTGGTAGAGGATTGGATACACACCACTGACCACCAAAACCACAGACCATCAAAACCATCCTTTGGAAATGTAAGTGAGGTGATCAACCAACTGTTAATTTGAGGGAATATATAAATAAGTACATTAAATAATGAAATAGACTATTCCTAGTGGGGTATAAGAACTCTACCGCAGCTTTCCTGCATGCTGTTTCATTAAGTTGCTTTGTTCTGCTCATGGATTTCTGAAGGTGGTTTCCCATTTAAAATGAGACAGAAAATTAAAGGGTTGATGAGAAGAATGAGAAGATGAGAAATGGTAATTATTAATCATGTGTAGGGACTGTGTGGCCTGTTATAAAACTGTTGGGTAAGCACACATGAAACAAGGAAGAAAAAATGTCTCTAAAAAAATAAAGACAGATTGTGACTGTCAGATTCCTGGAGAAAAGTAGAAAACCTTCATATAACATAAGGACCTGGTAGACTCAAGTTATAGCCAAAAGATAAAAGGCCTTCCCATTTACCAATCAGGAGTCTAGTAGGTGAGCTCTCAGTACCATGTGGCGTTACATGCTCCTCCTGTGAAAAAGGACTGTCCTCCCATGGTTACTGTGTAAAGCCAATGGAATGCAGTATGGACGCACTTGGACCAAAAGAACAGGACAACATATTCTTACCCTTCAACAGAAATCATGCACGTCCATTGGAAAACATTTCTATGATGCTTATTTCAAATATGGCTGGTTAAAAGCAATTGCCAGAGAAACTCCTGGAAAGGTGGTAAGAATCATGAACTTAAGAACTGCATGCTAAGATTCCACTGTGATGCTGGTCATGGGTCTCCTCGGGACTTTCCCGGGAAGGGCATTCCTGCCTACTGCGCCTCCCACTTGTGCATTAACAATGCTCATTTTTGGCTGTTGGGGAACTTCCATTCCAGGAAAGCTGCTCTCCTAGAGTATCTATGCCAGATGCATCTGTCATTTACGTTTACCGTCAAGTCAAACTCATACCATTACCAAGACAAAGCTGGTGTCTAGAGCATATGTTCTCTCCCTGGGGTCTTGATTACCAGCCAGTTTGGCATCTTAGGACATAATGGAAATCTAAAAAACCAAATTTATTGTTCTACACTTTCTAATGTCTCTGGGCATATGAATTTGCAAACAAATGCAAAAGAAACTAAGATTTGTTAAGCACTCACAGAACAACTTCAAAAATGGCTTGGCATCATCCTTATCAAAGCCTCCTAACACTGTTATTAGTTTCTCACTTATAGACAAGAAAACTAACCGTTGAAAATACCCAGGTAATCGCCTAAAGCCACAGAGCCAGAGCAATGGAGCCAGAGTGTAAATCCAGGTGGTCTGACTCCGGAATTCAAGCTCTTGCTGCTTCACAGTACATTCCTGGAGCCTCGTGCTATCGTCACAGGGCGGATGAAAGAGCTTAGTCCTTCCTTCCACACTTGGTTTATTGATAATAGCTACACCAAAGATGAGCATGCAAGCTATAACATGTCTATGTTCTTTTACAAGTGTGTGTGTGTGTGTGTGTGCGTGCGCGCGCGCTCGCGTGCGTGCGCGCACACATGTGCACTGTGTGCAGGCAAGAGCCCAGACCTCCTGTTACTATAGTTACAGATGGCTATGTGTGGGCCATCACCATATGGGTGTGAACTGAACCTGGGTCCTCCGCAAGAGCACTAAGTACATTTGACTGCTGAGCCTCCATGTCCGTGTAATTTTTGTTCTTAGCTATGACATATATGACTTTTTCTCTCCAATAGACAAAGCCCTAGGATTCATCCTATTGCATTCAATAATGACTTCCTCACTGATAAGTTACAATGAAAGTTATGCTTCTACGATATGCAGGGCATTCCATCAACTGCATGTCTCGTACTTTGTCACATTTTCTCATTTGCCCCAAAGTCTGGTTAAATGTAATAAAAACCACGAGGTCTGGGCCCCTAGGTGTATATTTTTCTTACGATGTGTCTTCCACATAGAATGATAGCCCCATTTGCGTTAATCCTTGGACAGTTTGGGAATCCTAAGAGAGGGGTTGGAGACACGCCTTGGTGCATAACAGTGATTGCTGTTCTCTTGGCCATCATGTGCGCTTTCCAGCACACGACTGCCTGTAACTCCAACTCAGAGGACACACTTCCCTTTGTGGATTACTGTGGGCACCTGTACACATGTGGCATAGACTAACATACATACATAAATAAAATCTCTTTTAAAAATCCTAACAAAATTGAAATAATTCCCAGAAATGGCATTATTAGTGAACTAAAGTATGAAAAGTTTCTTGACCTTTACACAAAATTACTAACTTGATATGGAACACTATTTATTTCATGTGATTAGAATTCTTAGGAATTGAGTGCCTTCCACTAAATGCAAATTTACAGTGGTAGATTTTTTTTTTTTTTTTTAATTTCCTTTTCATTGTACTAAGGACCAAACTCCAGGTCTTACAAGCTCCAAGTCCGCAGTCTGCCACTGAGCTGTGCCCGCAGTCCACAGACTAGCAGAACCTTGTAAAGCAGAGGTTCTCAACCTTCCTAATGCTTTGACCCTTTAATATAGTTCCTCATGTTATGGTGACCTCCAACCATAAAATTATTATTTTTTTTTTACTACTTCATAGCTGTAATTTTGTTTTGTTGTGTATGTAAATATCTGATATGCTGGATAAAGTCATTTGATCCCCAAAGGGGTCACAAAGCACAATTTAAGAACAACTGTTTTAACAACCACATAGAATGGGTTCAGGTACAGGTCATAACATCATTCCTTGGTGACAGAAACCTTAGGACTCAGTTATCCTAAATTAGTCATAATGAAATTCACCATGTTTCTGATCTCTCGCGAATCCCTCCTCTGTGAAATCCCTCTGGTGTTCTCGGAGAGAGCCTATGACATGATGTAGTTGCTGTGTCACAGAATTCATGTCCTCATTTCCTCAGCTCTAAGACACTCTCAGTTATGATCTGCATCTGCCTCCAGTAAGAGCAGAGGAAAAGGGCAATACTGTCAGATAAACTATGAAGGTTCTCTCGCCCTCTCCCCCTCCTGTTCACGGTCTCGTCCCCCGCGGTCTGTCTGTGTCCCCCATCCCTCCCCGGGTTGCACACAAGGCTTCACCTACTCCAGGCATATTTTCTACAACTGAGCTACAATTCAAGCTCCTGTCTGAACTTCCAAAAAGCTGTATTAAAGAATTTGTGAAAAGCAGTATCATTAGCAGTTTGCATTTCATTTCTCTTGATACATGCTTAAGAGGGAACTATTTGTCTTGTTTATTTCCATTCCCTCCGTGTGTTTTAACTATGTCTTTTGTGCAGTATCTTTCCGTTACTTGTGTTATATTGAATTTGCCCCTGTCCTTTGCACAAACTCATGGGTAAATCACATCTATATTAAATAAGAAGAAAGCATGTAGAACTGCAGGTTTTCGCCTCTCCTCCCGTCCCTTCGAATTCAACCCCCCAGTATCATCCCCAGTTCTGCAGAAGACCGCCTGCGACTGCCTGTCTGCTTCCCTTGTCCCATCTCCAGTGGATCACACAGACCTTCTCCTCCAAACTTCCTCACCCCAGCTCATACTTTATCCCTACCCCCAAGTCCAGCAGGCGCTCTCTGGACACCTGTAGGCTACTCCAGCCAGGGAAGCAGGAAGGCTAACTGTAGCTCTTCCCCTCCATTCCTCCACGTCTACCCTCCAGTCTCATTCCAAGCTCTCCATCAGAACACCTACTGAAGTCTCCCCTTCCTCTCTGATCTCCATCCGCAGGATAACCCACAGACCTTCCCCTCCAGCTTTCCTTCCCTCGGCTCATTCCATTATCCCAACCTCTACCTCCAGCAGGCATTTCCTGGGAAGGTCCCAGCCAAGTCTGACAGAAGCAAGTAGGCCAGCGAGGCAGGAGGTAGGCAGGTTCAGACCTTCACTCTGCCCGGCCTCCTGCATGTCCAATCCCCAGGGTCCCACCCCAGCTCCCTACCTGCTGTGGTCTCCCCTCACTCTCTGCATCCATTCCCAGGGGGCTAAGCAGATCCTAGTGGAACATCTGGCTTTTCTCCCTCCTCTGGGCCCCTCAGCCCCCCCACCCCCACCCCAAGGACACTGTCATTTTGGAAAAGCAGCAACCTACAGAAAAGATTTTTACCAACTACGCAACTGATAAGGGACTAATGTAAAAAAATGTGTACTTTTTTTTTTAAATTTCAAAAACTAGATCTCAAGAAAACAACACAATTAAAACAGGTTACAGATCTAAAACGGAGAGTTCTCAAAAGAATTCGAACGGCTGAGAAACACTTAAAAACATGTTCAGCACCCTTAGTCATCTGGGAAATGCAAATCAAAACTACTTTGAGATTCCATTTTATACTGGTCAGAATGGCTGAGATTAAAATAAATAAAATGAAATAAAATAAAAACCCACAAGTGAGATCTCATGCTGGTAGGGGTGTGAAGCAAGAGAAACACCCCCCTCCATTGCTGGCGGGAGTGCAAAGTTGTACAGCCACTATAGAAGTCAATGTGGCAGTTTCTCAGAAAATTGGGAATTGACCTATCTCAAGACCCAGCTATACCAACCACTTTTGGGTATATACCCAAAGGATGCTCCATCCTACCACAAGGACACTTATTCAACTACGTTCATAGTAGCTAGAAATGGAAAACAACCTAGATGTTTTTCAACCTAAGAATGGATAAAGACAATGTGGCACATTTACACAATGGAATAATACTCAGCTGTTAAAAACTATATATAAAATCATGAAATGTGCAGGTAAATGGATAGAACTAGAGAAAAATCACCATAAGGAAGTAACTCAGACTCAGAAATACAAATATGAAACCTGTTCACTTCACGTGGATGTGAGCTATTAAGACAATAATAACCAAGCTACAGTCTATAGACCCACAGAGGTTAGGGGTAGAGTAAGGGACTGGGGGAGTGGGTGGGCGTGTGGATAGACAGGAAGGGAAACAGAATATTTATGGATGAACTGGAATGACAGGACCGAGTGGAGATGGGGAAGGAAATAGGGGAATGACGAGAGTATGGGGAGAGACAGCTAAAACTAAGGGCCACTTGAGGGGTACTATGGAAACTTAATTAGTATAGTGGATATGAAATATCCAAAAGTATTTACAGATATGAAGGTGATCTAAATGAAATCACCAAATAGTGGGGGGGTGGGGGAGACTGTCCCATCTGGACATCTCTTGTCACCAAAGAAGCCTCAAGTACTGAGAACAGAGTTGTTGGCCGAAAGGGTCCAATGAGAACCCCCCAAACAATCCCAATTCAAGCTGTTGCCAAGGCTATGGGTTGCTCTCCACAAACTGATGGCAAGACCCCGCTACTGAAAACAACACAGTCCTTGAAAGGAGTTGGGCTGGTGCCAACATAGGTCCTTCCCACCTCCACGCTTTCATCTTTGGTACAGGAAGGTATCTGTAGGCCATCAAAGGCACAAGCACCAACCCAGCCACAAAACCTCTGACCTACAGTGGTGTCCTACATGTAAGCTATACTCGGGGAATGTTGGCACAAAGTTTGCGAGTAACCAGCCAATATCTGATTTGACCGAAGGCCCTCTCTACAAGATGGAACTAATACATGTCACTGCTTGGGTGGCCAAGAACCCGACACTAGATATCCCAGAGACCTAGGGTAATGCCAAACACTACTGTTCTGAAAGAATGGAAAAGAAGGGAGGGGGTAGTAGCAATAATATGGTCCCCACTGGCATTCTGTCAAACCCACAGATCCAGTACCTTGCTCAGTCCTAATCAGAGAAGCTTTCTCCTGCAGCAGACGGGAACAGACACAGAGACCTCCAGTCAGACAGTATGCAGAGAGTGAGAGAACTTGGAACACTCACTCATCCCTAAATGGGATGTCTCCATCAAATCCTTCCCCTGGGGGTTCCTGGGACCCTTTGGAAGAGGAGGTAGAAAGAGTCTAAGATCCAGAGCGGATGGAGGGCACCATGGAAACAAGGCCCTCTGAATTATCATGACGAAAGCTCCTATGAACTCAGAGACTGAGGCAGCATGTACAGGGTGTGCACAGGGTTACTACACCAGTTGTGGTCCTAGAGCTGGAAGGATAAGTGGACCCGTGTCCCATCTCTAACCCAGAGACAATCTCCAATTGATTACCACTTGCAAATGATAATTTAGTTCCCTCCAATGGAGTCCTTCTGGGGAAACAAACTACTCTAGAGGGTGGACTGCATGTCCAGCAGTCCATGGTCAACAGAAAAGGAACTCAGTAGCATCTTTTGAGGTTTATTGGTTCATAATGTCATGTCAGAGCTCTTCCTCTTCAAAAAGTTTTATCTTATTATTACTTATTTTTATTTTATTTACTTTTTTTTCTATTCTCTTTTTACCCTACAGATCTGTTGAGTATAGATTATGGCTTCCTATTTAGTGTTTTTATGGCAACCCTGAGTAAGGGGATGAGTAGGTCCCTGTTTCTTGTACTTTCCCTTGGGTTCTTTTCCGTTTAATATTTTGTCCAGTTTTGATGTGTTAGTTTTTGGATTATATATTTTTATCTTGTATTTGATATATTATATCAAATTATATATGTTTTATCTTTTTTTATCTTACATGTAAGATATCTATCATATATATCATATTATTAATTATGTTGTTATTATCCATAGAAGCCTATGTGTTTTCTAATGAGGGACAAAAAGGGATGGATTCAGATGGGAGATGACATGGAGAGGCCCTGGGAGGGGTAGAGGAAAGAGAAACCATAAACAAGTGAGGGAAAAAAATCTATTTTCAATAAAAGTGGAAATAAAAAGGAGTACAGCATGTGATCCTAGCAGACTCCCCACTTACTATCAGAAATAACCCCACAAAAGTTACTTATGGTGCCGAGATAGGGCTCATTTGATAAAATGCCTGCTCTGTAAGCTCAGGGATCCCAGTTTGGAGCCCCAGAACTCATGTAAAAGCTGGGCACTGCGTGTCTATAACCCAGCACTGGGTAAGGAGTGCAGTAACAGGCAGATCGCTGGAGCCCAACTGAATTGATAAACCCCAGGGTCAGTGAATGAAACTGTCTCCAAAACCTAAGGTACAGAGTTATGAGGAGGAGGGTATCTGGTGAGCCTTTGTCTACACACACACACACACACATACACACACACACACACACACACTGTTAGATTTGTACTGTGTCTATAGTTCACTCACACACACACACACACACACACACACACACACACACACACTGTTAGATTTGTACTGTGTCTGTAGTTCACTCACACACACACACACACACACTGTTAGATTTGTACTGTGTCTGTAGTTTACTCACACACACACACACACACACACACACTGTTAGATTTGTACTGTGTCTGTAGTTTACTCACACACACACACACACACACACTGTTAGATTTGTACTGTGTCTGTAGTTCACTCACACACACACACACACACTGTTAGATTTGTACTGTGTCTGTAGTTTACTCACACACACACACACACACACTGTTAGATTTGTACTGTGTCTGTAGTTCACTCACACACACACACACACACTGTTAGATTTGTACTGTGTCTGTAGTTTACTCACACACACACACACACACACACACTGTTAGATTTGTACTGTGTCTGTAGTTCACTTACACGCACACACACACACACAGTTAGATTTGTACTGTGACTGTAGTACACACACACACACACACACAGACACACACATTGATTTGTACTGTGTCTGTAGTCTACAGCAGTTCCTATTTGCAACCCTTGAGCAATTACTTCTGGAAAGTGGACCAAACAGAGAAGAGCTTACAGAAACCCAGGAAAAGGACCAGAGGTCAATTCAAACTGAAATCTGTCTTTGTCCCTAGAAGATATAAGCATCCCAGTGAATCCATGGATTTTTGATTGGCAGCGTGAGAGGAGGGGTGGAAGGTGGCTTGGTCAACTGTTGTTTAGTAATTCTGCATAACAGATAGCAAAAGCTCGGTGTCACTCAGCGGCTCCAACATTGAACTCACGTACTTTAGCCGTGTTCTACTGACTTTTGCTAGAGCTGTCCACATACATTCAAGTGAGCTGGGAACCAGCTGGGCTGGTCTGGGCTCACTGGACCAGCTAGACTGGAACTCTTCGGCTCTGCCAGCCTCTCATTTCTTCCTGGGAGCACAGACCTAGCCTGGACAGGCTCTTCTCTTCTCATGGAAATCGGCAAGGTATACAATAGCAAGCAGAAACATGCCAGGCTGCTTAAAGCCTAAGTTAAGAACTCCTCATGGCATGCTGGGGCTTCCGTCATGTGGATGAAGCAAGCCAATGCATGTTAACATAGGGCAGCGGTGCTCAACCTGTGGGTTGCATTCCAGATACCCTGCGATTCAGATATTTACACTACAAGTCATAACAAAATTACATTTATGAAGTCGCAATGAAATAATTTTACGGTTGGGGTCAGCACAACATGAGGAACTGTGTTAAAGGGTCTCAGCATTAGGAAGGTGGAGAAGCACTGATCTAGGGAATCAGGGGAGGGTGGCAAAGTCACAGGCAAAAGGCACAGTGACAAGAAAGGGCCAAGAGGCAGAGGGAGTGGTGTGATCACATTTACGGTACTGGTGGCCTCTCTCCCATAAACACCAAAGGTGACGGCGTCACAGGCATTTTCTCATCTGACTTTCAGAAGTGTGTGAGCAGGACTGAGCAGGGGTGATTACTACTGCTGGGTGGGGACACGGAGCACATTAGAAAACCTGTCCAAGCTGTAGACAGTGTTGGAGAGTCAAGCTTGTGCCAGCTCTACTGGAGGCATGAAGCGGAGTAGAAGGAGACATTAAAGGGACCTGAGATGGAAAAGGAGCCCTCTGGAGTGGTTTCCAGCCCAGCCAGCAACTCCCTAATGCCTCCATCCCTCCCTCCCTCCTCCCTTCCTCCCCCTCCCTCCTTCCCTCCCTAGAATCAGCTGCAGTTTCTCACCAGATACCCCATTTCTAGACAAAGGATATGTACTAAACGCCTTGTGCAACTCCAGTGGCTCCTGGTTTTGCCTTATTAGATCTTAATTGTACATAAGAGACCCTCCAGAGCCTCCCTACGCTCTGCCTTATCAGAAGAGAGAAAAGAAGGTTTCTTAACAGTCTTTACAGATATAATCTGACAGCTACCAAAATGGCATGTATGTCTAAGACTAAGAAAATTAGTTGTAACTTCCCCTCAAGGGGCCAGTATCCAAACTAGGCTATATTTCGCCTTCTTTCCCCAGTCTCCCTCCCTCCCTCCCTCCCTCCCTCCCTCCCTCCCTCCCTTCCCTCCCTCCCTCCCTCACCCCCTCTCTCAATCCTCATGATTAAAGTCTATATTAAAATTCCTGTAATAAAATCTCCAACTCTGCTTCATTCTGGATAATCATGAGATTCTTTTCTGTTTGGAAATCACAAATCCTGGTTAGGCTTGAGCTGAGGTCACTAAAAACTTATGAGACCTCCTCGGGCTTCTGGGGGGTGACCCTCAATGCTGAAGGGCCTAGTGCTTATGCACCTTCAGGAGAGGGCCAGGCTTATTCAGAGCAACTGACATTGGACTTTAGGAACAGCCAGCCATTCCTAAGCATCCGGGTGATAGGCTTTGGCTGATTGCGAGGCTACAGACGAACTTGATTTCAGATAAACACATTAACTTGGAAACTGATTGGGTTGGGCAGGCAAAGAATGATGAAAACATAGGCAGCACTGACATACAAACAGCCTCACACTGAAAAACTGCTCATGGATTTCCTGTCTTCGATTGGCTAGAAAAAAAGAGGTGATGTACTGTGTTAGAAGCAATTGGCTTAGTAAGGAAAGGGGTGTTAATTTAGAGATATCAATACTACAACTCCCCCTGGTAGATTAGTAAAGAGAACAACACTGGGGGTCCCTGGTGGCCTGATGGGCCTATTGTTTCATTGGCACAGTGAAGGCCTCAAGGACATAGCATTCGAAATCAGTGAGCTTTGATCTTGCTATGGGAAGTACTGGGTCTCACTCTGACACATACACAGAGGGAGGGAGCTTGAAAGTCAGGGTCACCTAATGAAATGCCTAGAGGCAAAACCACATCCATAGAAATAGTTACAGTGGTATTTGCTTCTCCTACCCCAACTTAGGACCACTGCTGTAAGATCACAGCATCCTGCACTGCTGATAACTGTGAATTGCCCTTTCTTATCTGTTTACATCGTTCTGCTATCTACCCAGACTGATAGCCTGTGAGCATGGACCACTCCGTTTCTGATTCAGCTCTTATGTGCTGGGACCAAGAGCATTTGTCAGATGGAAGAATGCTGCCAACATTTATCATTTCTAACTCTCTGTAGCATGGTTATCTGGGACCCAGAACAGAGTGTAGGAACATATGAGAGACATATGCTTCTCATTAGTAGCCCTGCCCTAGTTTCTAAAAGCATCTCTCTGTCCTGGTCACTGTACTCTAGACTCCAGGAATTGTCCTTTATTGTCCTTCATTCAGGTCCTGAGGACACACAACCACATCTGGTCCAGTCCATCGCATACATAAGCCCTTCTACCATGAACACATCTGTGCCCCCCCCAAATGTTTCGTCTCTGGGCTGCGGCTCCATCTGCTCCTCAGTGAAGCCTTACCAACTCCCAGAGCAGGTCATGTATTCCTAGCACAGCCTCCTGGCAGTCCACTTCTCCAGCGCAAACTACAGATTTCCTTTTTCTTTTTGTGTATGTGCCATGTATAGGCGTTCCCACGTGTGTGGGGAGGTGTATATGCACACATAGGCATGCACGTGTGAGACCATGTGAGGTTGACATCAGGTGTCTGCCTCAATCACTCTCCATCACACATGATGAGGCAGTGTATTAGTTACATTTCTGTTGCTGTAATAAAACATCATAAAAAACAACAACAACAAACTAGGCAACTTATACATGAAAGAATTTGGGGGAGACTTACAGTACCAAAGAGGCAAGAACCCACAGTGGTGGAGTAGAGGTGGATGGTGGCAGGAACAAAAAATTGCAAGCTCTTATCTTCAGACCTAGAGTTGGAAGCATAAAGAGAGAAGTAGCAACGGCATGAGGCTTTGGAAATTCGAAGTCCCTCCCTGCCTCCCATGCATGGTGATACACCTCTGCCAGCAAGGCCACACCTCCTAAGCTTCCCCAAACAATGCCACCACTGGGAACCAAGCCTGGGGACACATTTCTCACTCAAACTCCCATAGGCCAGGGCTCTCACTTGAACTTGGAACTCAACAGTTCAAACCCTCTGGCCAGCCTGCTTGCTCTCGGTAACTGCAGGAATTGCAGGAGGCTCACCCCCCTTGCTCAGTGCTCGGCACACCACCGCTTTGGGGGCCAGAGAAACAAACTCATCCCAGATGCTCTCCTGGGATGATGCACTTCGCCCTCTAAGCCATTTCCCCCAGCACTTGTTTTCAGTTTGCTTGTGTCATTGTTGATTAATGACTATGTCCCTACTGGACTAGAAGTTCCAGGAACTCTGGGACTGCAACAAGTCTGCCCATTACTTAATAATATCCATGAGTTTCTGTTCACCGTTTAATAGCCAGGGCTTCCCACTGAGGTTGGCATTTGGTCAATAAATACTTGCTGAGTGAACTAGGCAATGGACGCAGGACACACGCGCGCACACGCGCACACACACACACACACACACACACACACACACACACACACACATTTATTACACCTCTTTCTCTATCTAGGAATATGCCTAAAGGTGGTAGATGGGGTTGACAGCAAACTTTATGTTGATATATCAGATTTACTCTCTTCTTGCCTTTTTCACATGATACGTGAAGTTTGCATAATACATACTACAAGAATTTTCAGTCTCTGCAGGCCTTTCCCTAAAGATCTTTGACTTAATGAAATTCACGAGGTGGCACATGTCCACAATTGAGCATTTGTTAAGTAGAATTTGAGTTCAGTCTGGTCGACATCGAGAGTTCTAAGCCAGTCAGGGCTACATAGTGAAATCTGCTGTAAAATCATGGGGCAGGGAAGCCAGAAAATGGCTCAGTTGTTAAAGACACATGCCAGCAGCCAGAAAACATGAAAATCTGATTTTATAGTGGCAGTTCTCCACACATAAACAATCTCACACACACACACACACACACACACACACACACACACACACACACTAAATAAATCATTTTGAAAATCCCTTCCAGACTTCATTTTCACTATCAAATGAGTCATTAGTGAGCTTTGTATCACAGTTTATCATTCATTTTTAAAACCTCCCTCTACGCCCACCCTACCACAGATGGCCGCTGCTTGTTTGCAAAGAATGCCGATTTGCTTTCAAACAAGACTACTCCCATATGCTCATGATTCATCCCTTCCTGCCTTTGCTTCATTTGTTTTACAGTTGGAGTTTGGTTCTGAAGCTGTTGCTGTGACAGAAAGCAACCAGGGAAAGGAAGAAAATGAAGAGAAAGGGGTCCAGAGGGCTGAAGGGAATACAGAGATGCTATATTGCTATTAAGCTTGCAGAAGGGCTTCAAGCCTGTTAGGTTTAAAAATCCCTTTAAAGATACACAAAATTCCTATGGGAACCCATCCTAGTGAGTAAGGGAAGGGAATGGGAAAGACATGGGTCCAGTGGTGTCCAGTCTGTCTATGTGTGCGACAGCCCATAGTTCATACAACTGAACCCAACATACGGCTCAGCTGCTGGTTATAGGGACCTTCTAAAAAGTGTGTGTCCTGTTGTGACAGCTAATTTTGATTGGTTGTTGGCTTGACACAACTTAGAATCACTTGGGAATTGTCTAGGCCTGTAGTTCTCAACCTCCCTAATGCTGTAACCCTTTAATAGAGCTTATGTTGTGGTGACCTTCAACCATAAAATTATTTCATTGGTACTTCATAAATGTAATTTTGCTTTTATAAATTGTAATGTGAATATCTGATGTGCAACCCCTGTGAAAGGGTCGTTTGACCCCCCAGGTTAAAGACTGCTGGTCTAGGTCATGTTGGCCTGTGAGGGAATTTCTCAATTGAGTTGACTGAGGTGAGAAGACCCACCTTGCCTGTGGGCAACAGTAGAGCCTGGACCCTGGGCTCGAGGAGAGCGTGGCCATGCACACATCAGTGGGTGCTCTCTGCTCTTGGCTTGTGCACAAGTGTACAGGTCTGTGTGTAGCCTCAAGGGTGATGGCTGAACCTTCCTCCACCATTCTCCACTTTCATATTAAGGCAGGGTATCTCTGGGTGGACTCAGCTGGCTGTTTTCTGGCTAGCCGGCTTGCTCTGAGAATTCCATCCCTGCCTTCTCACTGAGATGACAGGTAAGCTGCACCCACTCAGCTTTCGTGAGCAAATCCAGAGTCTGCTCCTCCTGCCTGTAAGTGGCTTATCGTTGAGCCATCTCTATAGTCCCAGGGCTATTACTTCCATAGGGAAATCAGAGAAAATAATTACCATATCCCCAACCTTCTCCCTCCTCTTCCCCAACATATTCCTCCCTCCCTCCCTTTCTCGAACTGTATGATAGAATCACTGGAATCTATTCCCTTGCTTTTCAAATACCATGACTAACAGTAATCACCATCTTGTACAATGTATCTAACTGAAACTCTGAATCCTCCACCTCTGGCCCCTGATGAGGGCTCTGCTTCTACCAAGTTGACTTCTTGTGGATTCCTTGTGTCACTGTGATTGTGCAGTCTGTCTTTCTGCATGGGGGGGGGTCTCTCACTGGACACATATTCTCCTGGTTCATACATGAGGGACACGATCTCTTCAATAGCCCACTTTTAGACTAAAGAAAGTTTCATGCACAACCAAAATCTGGTTGCTTTTTCCTAATTTGTTGAATTTTAACTGAGAACTTTTTCTTCCTTCAATCTTCATAAATTTGGAATATAGGGGAAATGTGGGAAAGGGGGAGAATGAAGAATAGTGGCTTCCTTATGTGTTAAAATAATGAAGAATTTTATATCACTGTAATGGAAATTTTGCAATGAGGTGGTGTCATGAACCACCTTTTTTTAATCTCAGATTTTCTTTATAAATCATTGTTCTACTTTTCTGCCAAGTTAACTGTCTTTATAATGAAGAAATCTCCTTAAATACCCCAAGCAACAACCACTGTGAAAATACAACTTTTGCCATGCACAGAAAACAAACTTCATTTTATACTTAAGGGATTATCAATTAGGTTTACATCACCAAGAAAATAACACACACACACACACACACACACACCTAAGTAAGGGTTCCAATTTTTAAATTTTTAAAACAATTTATATGTATGAATGTTTTACCAGCTGCCTGTGTAAGACCCTCAGAATGAGGAGTCTTCCAGTTTCGGTTGGTACCCCCAAGAACTCAATGTCCAGTCCAGTTGCTGCAACTCACAAGAGACTTTAATGAACAGGGTAAGTTTGTGCAAACGGGCTCCCTCAGCGCACAGGCTGAGAGAAGCCTCATTCCCCAGGCACAGCTGTTTTTAAAGGCAAAACCCACAAGCTTAGGGAGGGGCTGTGACCCTCTGTCCATTGAGTAGTGACCCTTTGAGTCTGGATGGTCTTGCTGTTAGGGTCAGCAGGCCTTAGGGCCTTGGGGTGTGCTAATTAATCTTGTCTGGGCAAACCAGAGTTGCAGCTATCTCTTTGTTTCTTAAGGACCCTATTTACCACCTGCTGACTTGCAGGAAAGGAGGGGCAGTGTGAATTCTTGGTATCTTGTTATCTCAGGGCCTTGTGAGGGGAAGTTAGCAAATTCCAGGAAACTGATATTGGTCTGGGTTAGCTTTCCAGGTCAGACTGTCCTTCAAGTGTGTGTGTGTGTGGGGGGGGTGGATTCCTTAACTTTACTTTTTTGTCTTTCACCTGTATACCACATGCATGCCTGGTGTCCCCAGAGGCCAGACCAGGACATCGGATCTCCTGAGGCTGGAGTTACAGAGGGTTGTGGGGTTCCAGGTGTGAATGCAGTGGTAGAGCCAGGCCCACAGCTGTAAGGAGGTCGTCACACTGTATAAGTACCGCCATACATATGGTCTCTGCTCTCTTGTTTCAGGCTATGAGCCTCAACTGTGAGTCACCTCCTACACCTTTAGGCAACACTTGTGTTGTCCAGGAGTGTTGAGAAAAGTTCAGAACCTGCTGTGCCAACCTGTGCAAGCTTTCCCAGCAGCACCATCTAGCAACTGCTTCTCACTTCTCATTGGCCAAACCACTTGCTTCCTTGGCCTCATGCAACTCATGCTGATGGTGATGTTTCATCAGTCATATTTCAACCTCAAAAACATTTTTTTATAATTCTGCTAGCAAAAACAAAACAAACCAACAAACCACAAAGACTAAATGAAAACAATCATGATGGATTTGGGTGGAGTGTAAATAGTATGCTAATACATCCTCCAGCTTCGCTTACATGAGCATAATTGATGTTCCTTACCTGTTTGACCTAGACAGCACTCTCCCATTAACTCTGCTATAGATCGCATGTCTAATGTTTGGCAGGTGGTATTGGCTCCTAGTTGCTTCTCAGCAACTTGGGGGCCACTTTGTCTATATTAAATCAACTGAAACCAGCTACCTTCCCTTTGTACCTATGCAGTGTAACCTTTTACCATTGGAAGGCCTGAAACTCAATCTTCAGGTAGGGCTCACGACACCTTTTCTGAACACCCATTCCATGAAGAACCATGAGATTTGCTTCCTTGTGCGCAACCACCAATTATATTAATTTTCCTTACTACCAATTACGTTTCCCTCACCTTACACCATTGTTTTTGTCAAATAAATACCCCTTGGTCCTGTCCTGTAGGAGGTGCATTTAGGCTTTTTTTTTTTTTTTTTTTTTTTTCCCACAGAATTGACTCTTCAGAATTATATATCTGTTTTGCAAAACCTACAGATTCATAATTGGCATGCTGCATGGTGATCAATATTAGCCATGAAACTGACCTTGTTTTCCTCTATTGATTCTTCTCACTGTGAGAGAAGAGCAGTTGGAACTCTGGACCACCCTGCCTCCTGTGGGGGTCACCTCCTCATGACTACTTGGAAAAGGAGGCTATAGGGATGGATTTGGAGATATTATTCCCTTCATTTTGATTTTTAGTCAATTAGTGAAACTAAAATGTTCGTATATCTAGTTTTTAGTCACTTCAAAAGTATTCATAGATTCAGGGTGTAATTTCAAAATAAAACCAGATTGTTAGTCTAAGAAGACCTTAATTTGATTATTAACAAAAGAACTTAAAGGATCATTAAAGTTTGAAAAATGCTGTGTCTGGTAGAAAGTTGAGTTGAGGCCCGATAAATACTAAGGCATCAGGTGCATGGGCTCTCACATGTGTCTAAGTGAAATTAAAGGATCCAGGAGAATAGATACAAGTGTCTGCTCTGACTCAGGGGGCCTTGCATGTGTGCTTCTTTGTGAGGAAGAAGGGGTTAGACTAGCTCAAGACAAGCAGAGAGCATTGCTCAGACATGTGGAGATCTGAAGACAGCTTTTAGGAGTTACTTTTAGGAAAGCTTTTCAGGACCCGTTTTTCTAGATAAGATCCCCCAACATAACACACTTAGAATTCTGTTTCTGGCTATGACAAACTAGCTGCCAGTGGGGTGAGCCCCTCGGTGGTAATCAACAGCTGCAGTTGATTGCATCTAAAACTAAACCCTGATGTTAGTTTCAGACACTAGGCAAAGGTAGCAGAAGTCTGTGATCTGGAACACATCACTTCTGACACTTTCAAGGTATGGCACAGTGTTATAGGCTATTTGATCACACATGAAGACTGAGATTGCATTATTTACTGGAAAAACCTGTTCCCAGCTGTGATGTGGCTCAGCCCTAGCACACCCATTTAATCAAAGAGCTTTCTGCTTGAATATTGTAAACAGGATTAAGTAAAATCAAACTTAGGTCAAGAGTAACCAATCAGCTAACAGGAAATAACCAACCATAGAGATTAAAAGGGAGTCAGGAGGATAGAGAGAGAAGAAGGGAGGGGTATCCAGTTGGAGGAGTTCTTGTTTGAGATGGTATAGAAGAAAGCTCTCATTCTGGAAGGATGGCAAGGGGGAAGCAGTTGGCTGCTTTCTCTGCCTCTCTGAGCTAGCAGGTTTTCACCCCAGCATCTGGCTCCTGGATCTTTATTGGTAAACTAGAGAGATAGAGACTAAGTTAAAAAGACACAACAGTACAGGTAATCCTGCTGAGTGGAGAAGATAGAAGTCAGAAGGCCAGGCTAGAGGGACAACTGAAATGTGAAGGGTGAGGTTCCTCAGGGAATGTTACCAGCAGGGATCTGCAGAAGGGGGTCTTTGAGCTTTTTGCTGAACCCCAATCCTAGGGCAAGTTTTCTTGTGACTGATCAAAGGCACTGGGGAGAAGAGAGTGAAACTCCAGAGCCTGAAGAGGCCCAGGCTTAGACACCCAAGAGAGAACCCAGAAAGCCTATTCTACACCTCTTCTAGCAAGGCTTTCAACCAGCATTGGAATATCAAGGTCATCTGAACTGCCAACATAACAAAGTCTAATGTGCTATTAAATAATGCAATAAAACACAAATGACCAACTTAACTATGCAGTATTCATAACTTGTAGCATGCAGTAAGTAATGAGAAGAACAAGATGTAATCTACGACCAAGAGAAAAGGCATGTGATTGACAGGTCTAGCAATGACAGAAAAGATGTAATTAGCAAATAAGGATTTTAAAAGATACTTGAATGTATGTGCAATGTGTATGTTCGTGTGGATACACATGTGTGTGTGCAGGCTGCAGACCAACCTTAGGCCTTCTTGGTTGTGTGGCAAGCACTTTGTGGAGTGAACTATCTCACTAGTCCCGAAATAGCTATGTTTCCCCCAAAATGGGCAAACTACTTAGTAGAAAGTTCGCCAAAGACATTAGGTGGCAAGTGACGGGACAGCTGCACCGGCAAAGGCACTGTTTGTCATCAAGCTTAGTGGCCTGAGTTTGGTTACCAGGACCCACACATGGAAGGGGAGAACCAACTGCTATAAGTTGTCCTCTGACCTCCACAGATGCACCATGGTACGGGCATGCCCACATACACACACGTCAATAGATGTGATTGTTTTAAAAAAGAATATATGTAAATACTAACACATTAGCACATCAGTCAATAGGGAAATCTTAAATCACAATGTAATACCACCAAACAACTTCATAATGGCTGAAATTTATAAATGCTGGCAAGCATGTGGAATAACTAGGCCTCTGCTATCATTTGGCAGTAATAAAAAGAATGTCATGAGCATTGGGGAATATAGTTTAAACATTTAAAAAAAATAAAACCTATGCCTACTATGCCTAGATATTTCTCCAAAAGAAAATATATGTTCATGCAAATATATTCATGTGCATAGATTACACTACTCTGACTTATAATAGCCTCATAGGAAACAATCCAGTTGCTAATTAGCAGATGGTAGTGTAGTCTGGAAATAAAATGTCCCCCACAGGCTCATGTGCCTAACCATTTGGTCCCCAGCTAGTGGCACTGTTAGTGAAGGTTGTATGTAATAAGTCTTTTCTGTCCTGCTATCTAGCTCCCAAATAATGACATGGAGGCTTATTATCAAAGCCCAGCCTTCACTTAGGCTTATTTTTAATTAGCTTCTATAACTTAAATTAATCCATTTCTATTAATCTACATGCTGTCACTTGGCTTGTGGCTTTTACCTTTCTCTCCTCATGCACATTCTGTTTCCTCTGCATCTGGGTGGCAAACCCCTTTCTTCTTCCCAAAACTCTCTGTGTCTGGAGGTCCTGCCTAACCTCTCCCTAGATATTGGCATTCACCTTTTATTAAACTACTCACAGTGACATATCCTTACAAAGTGTAATCAAATATCTCACAACATTTCCCCCTTTTGTCTAAATAAAAGGGAAAGGGTTTAATTCTAACATAGTAAAACTATATAAAGCAAGAACAATTATCAGGTAAGAATTACATTTACAATATCCAGTCCATTTGTATTTGGCAAATTTGGAGAAGTTACTCTATTATCTATCTTATGTTGATGAATTTAAAACTTTATCCATAAGCCATTTCTCATCATAACTTGTATTACCATCCTAAAAATACCTTTTTGATCTTAAACATTTTCTTAAACAATTTAAGCTTTTATAACTCTCAACATTATACACTTTATAAGTTTGTGAGTTTCTTTTCAAATCTGTAACTATAACTATTTCATCTTTAACTCCATCAGAGACCCAAGAAGAATATAATATTACCTGAGTAAACAGGAAATGCAGAACAAAATTTCCAAAACTATAGAAATGACAGAAACATCAGGCTGCCTGGATAGTTACCCCAGTTTCTTCTGCAACATTGGGGGATCCAACTTCAGTCTACAGGCCTAGAATATCTGACAGACTTTTATGAAGCAGGAAATTCTTATGAAGCAGGAATTTTGAAGCTGAGCAGCACCTGCCTGAGAGACTGTAGGACTAGGAAGCCACATCCAGCTCCTCATCCAGAACTTCTCTAAATTTGGATATTCAAGACTCTACATTGGACACCATATGTAATGAGTCTATCTCCGTCCGTTAGCCAGCTCCCAAATAATGACACAGAGACTTCTTATTGATTATCAAAGCTCAGCTTTAGCTTAGGCTTGTTTCTAGCTAGCTCTTATAACTTAAATTAACCCATTTCTATTAATCTATATGCTGTCGTATGGCTCATGGCTTTTACCGCTCCTCCTGCATGTCCTGTTTCCTCTGCATCTGTCTGGAAAATCTTCCTTTCTTTTCCCAAGGCTTTCTCTGTCTGAAGTTCCAGCTATACCTCCTGCCTAGCTATTGGCCATTTAGCTTTTTATTAAACCACTCACAGTGACACATCTTCAAACAGTGTAATGAAATATCTCACCAGAGCTGTGGAACCTTCAGGAGGCACAGCCTTGTGTCACTGGGGCCTGGGTGTTGAGGTTTTATAGCCCCGCCCGCACTCCCTGTCCACTTTCTGCTTCCATTCTTCCTGCCTTCCCCATCATGAAGGGCCACATCCCTTCGACCTACATGCCAGAATAAAACATCCCTCTTTGAAATTGCTTCTTGTGAGGAATTTGGCCACAACATTTAGAAAAGTAACTAAGACAGAGGGATCAACAAATGGTGACCTATGTTAAGTCAGAAGCTGTGGAAGAGTTTGTGATCATCATCATTTCATGGACATGGGCAGAAGACAGTCAAAAAACAGGTTAATCCTCACAACGATCATGGTAACAGCGCAATAACACTGTATTCTCTGCTGCAATCCTCCTGCCGTGGTGCATATATAGTGGGCATGCTGGAGGGGAAACCACAATGAGCTGACTGGGCAGGGACTAGGACAAACCCACCCATCTTCCCCTCCAGACAGAGGCACCCATAGAAATTCTGTAAGACAGCAAAGTCCAGATTGTATTGGCAACTGTCATTGAATGTGTAAGTTTTCTACTGCTGCATAATGGATAATCATAAATGTAGGTCATGATTGAAACTAGAAAGAAAACTGGCCCTCCAGGCATGTTTGATCCAGAAAATATTCTCAAAACAAAACAGCAACAAATGTGCCTTTGGAGCTGCTCCAATACCAGAAAGGCCACTGAGCAGAGTCAACAGAATCCTGCCTACAGATCCTGCTCCCTGTGCACAGAAGGGAAATTGCACCCTGACTGCCCAAGGCTAGTGCTTCTGGGGTGAGAGCTAAGTGCCAGAATGTATGCAAAGCAGCTTAGCCATACCTAACAGGGACTGCTCCAGAGGAGAGACACTGCCCGCCCCAGCACATCCCATCACCAACACGGGTGTCCTCTGTTACTTGCAGGGTACTTAATAATCCTGTTTGCTTCTACCAACCCAGCAATTGCCATCCCAACCCATTTAGCTGAAATGACACCTGTTTATTATCTTTGGTTTTTGATGGGTTCTCTATTCAGGATCCGACAAAGCTGAAATCAAGGTATCAGCAGGTGGAGCAGAATTCTCAGCTGGGATTGGAATCCTCTAAGTTCAATCAGGGTTTCAGCACCTCTTTTTATTAGCTCAGTGGTGCCGCCCCCCCCCCCGCCTCTCCAGGGTTTCTCTGTGTATCTTTGGAGCCTGTCCTAGAACTCACTTTGTAGACCAGGCTGGCCTGAAACTCACAAGAGAGCCACCTGCCTCTGCCTTCCTGGTGCTGGGACTAAAGGCGTGTGCCACCACCACCCAGTTGCTCATTGGTTTTTAACCGTGAGTTGCAATCTCTTTGGGGATCAAGTAACCCTTTCACAGGGGTTGCATATCAGATACTCTGTATATCAGATATTAACGTTACAATTCATAACAGTAGCAAAACTACAGTTAAGAAGTAGCAACAAAATAACTTTATGGTTGGGTCACCACAACATGAGGAACTATATTAAAGGGTTGCAGAATCAGGAAGGTTGAGAGCCATTCTATTAGCTCTTGAATCTGCCCTCAGATTCTAGCCAGGTTCAAAGGTTTAGGAGAATCCACTTCCAGTTTGCCACAATGGAGTCTAAGCCAGCAGACTGGAATGGAGAAAGGATCCTGTCATCTTGCCCTCGCCAGTGCTGACATAGTTAGGGAATGTGCCTTACTATCGCGGTTTAATAAGGATCAGGATAAACAAGTAGGCAGAACAGATGTTTATTCAGGGAGAAATAACTTACAACCTAGATGGATGAACACCAGCAGGTTCCACCGGATGTTCTCCTCTGCACATCCCACCAGCTAAGACAGCATTCCCTGGCTCCTCCTCAGACCTAGTTCCACAGGTCAATTCCGCCCATGGCTCCACCCCCAAATGGGCGTGGTCAGTGTCACAGAAGCGGACCAATATCTCACTACACCTTATAAACTCCTGCAAGGACAATAGGGACTTGCTTGTGACTAAAATTTAAGTCAAGCAATGTTTGAAGTCATAATTTAGCTTGATCATTTCCCTCATTGAATTAGAGTTTGTGGGCGCTAATAAATACACTAGAGGTTTAAACTTCAAGTATAAATTGTCACTAGACCCTCTCTGCTACCAGGAGTCATCCTTGTCAAGCCTCAACTGCTCAGTAAAGGAACTAGCCAAGCCTAAGAAGGTGTGGCTCTGAGGTAGAGGCTTGAGGCTAGCATTCAAGAAGCTATGATTGTCCTTGCCATTGCTTACATATACGTTAGCAAAGAACTAAAATTAAACAAAGAAAATGGCTAATAATAAGTGGTATCATTATACTTCCTGTTAAATTGGTCAAGAGGGTCCAGGACAGAGGCCCCCAACCTTCCTAATGCTGCAACCCTTTAACACATTTCTTCACATTGTGGTGACCCCCAAACATAACATTATTTCATTGTTACTTCGTATCTGTAGTTTTGCTTCTGTTATGGGTGATAATGTAAATACCTGATAAGCAGGACATGACTCCTGAGGGTGTTGAGAGCCACAGGCTGAGAACCATTTGTCTAAGCAATCCCGAGGGGCAATGAAACTCACTGGGCACACTGAGACTATACTAAGCAATGTTAATAGTCAACAGGAAGAAAATGATCATTCTGTGACCTTTACAAATTTTGTCAGGGCATTAAAAATTCCTTAGAGTTGGTCATAAATGTAAAGAAGAATATAGTTAAGGAACTAATTTACCTAGAACTTTATAATTTATTAGTAGCAGCTTTATTGACTTATAATTCATATGTTATAAAATTCGAAGTACATTTCAGTAATTCTTAGCACAGTCTCATGCTACTCAGTCTCCACGATTTCCCAACCCCAGGAAAGCACTAGGCCATTTTCTGTCTAAATGGGTTTGCCCAGGAAGGTCATTTCCTGTCAGAAGACTGCACAATGTGTGGTCTTGTGTGTGTGGCTGGCTTCTTAAACACACTATTATGTTTTCAAGGGTCACTTATGTCACACATGAGTCAGCCTTCCATTCTCTTCATGACTGAATAGAATTTCATTGCACTAATACATCACATTTTGCTTGTCCATCAATTGATAGATATTTGGGTCACAACTTCTTTCCTCTATTCTGTCAATAAACTGGACTTGGGAATGCCGCTTTCCTGGCTGCACATTGGGTGTCCCCCGATGGTGGTGATGTCAGTGCCCCATTGTGAGCAGTTTTTCCCAAAGCTCAACTTATATTTGAATTTATTTCCCTCTATATTGTCACCAATCTCTCTTTTGGCTACAATCTTATTTTTTTTTGTCAATCCACTTTCCTCTTTCAGTTACTTATCATTGCAAAAGAGCATATGGTTTTGCCACAGAGAGACAAAGAGGCATCATGGCTACACACCTCAGTCTGCATGAACTGACTACCAGACAGAGTTGCCAGTAGCGGATAGACATGCAACAAGTAATATGATTGGTCACTGAATGGGGCATGGTCTGCACTTTACCCAGTGATGTGTGGACTGAAGTGATGCTTGCCCTTGATGCTGTTACTCAGAGCAGTTGCTGAAACTCGAACGTGCATCTAGGAATTGGTGCCATATAACTTCAGCCTAGTAACTGAAATCCAGGCTGACCCAACTGCAAACTGACGATTGCTCGTATACTTCCAGAATGCAAGTACATTTTTTTTCATAAGAAATTAGAATACAAAGTGTTGGTAATTGGTAAAAACTTGAGTAGGCTTAGGAATGTTAATGTCTTCATTTTAGATATATACTGGATTTTAAAATCCAATAAGTAAATCAAACCAGAAAGTACTTGAGTCCTCTGTGTTCTTGCCACCTGCAGCAGAACATGGAGATTTAACAAACCCACAAGAAAATGACAGGCGTCTGTGGTGCTTGCTAGGTGATCAGGGAAAGAACCTGTGGCCTCCTTTGTTCCGGCACACCCTCTGTGTCTCTGCATACACCCTCTCTCTCCAGGTCAGCCTCTTGCTCTTCTCACTTGAGAGTCCCATGATGTCCTCAAGAAGCAAACTCTCCATTCTTCCTCTTACCCAGACCGCCTGGGATAAGGCTTGGAGAAGGCACTGGATTCAAGCGAGCCTGGAGTTACAGATAGTTGGGTGCTGCCATTTGCGTGCTTAGAACTGAACTTGGTCCCCCACCAGAGCAGCAAGTGCTCTTTATCCATTTCTTGATGGTTTTATGTGCAT
This sequence comes from Phodopus roborovskii, assembly GCF_943737965.1. Lineage (NCBI taxonomy): Eukaryota > Metazoa > Chordata > Mammalia > Rodentia > Cricetidae > Phodopus > Phodopus roborovskii. Next base: position 4,966,926 of record NW_026126583.1, on the reverse strand, counting down.
TCCTCAGATGCGCTCCTTAACCTTTACAATGTGACTGTCACCGAAAGCTTGTTACCAAATAGCAATTATGGCCTAAGTGGCCGACTCTGGCCAAATGTTGGAAATAGCACAATGAGTAAGACATTGTCCGTATCCTCGGTGATGCCTAGTAAGGACATGGAGTCATAAAAGCTTCAACCATTCTCCTGTAGACAGCAAGAAGACATCTTCCTAGAGGAAGAACTTTTTACTGTGACAGATGTATAGAGGAAGACTGGGCCTAGGTGACAATAAAATTGCAAGGGTTTTATACAAAATGTCACCTCTCTTGGGAGGTACGAAAAGATCATGTTTAAGCTATGAGTCCTTGCATGTATTTTTCTACTACATGCATGTGGTAGATGAGACCATCAGATGGACACCACTGGATACAGTACAGGCTCCTGTATCTCAGGCTCGTCTTGAATTGGCTGTGTAGCTGAGAATGCTCCAGATCTTCCTGCCTTAGCTTCTGAGTGCTGGGATTACAGGTGTGTGCCACTATGCTCAGTTGATGCAGTGCTGGACGTTAGCGCTGGGTTTCCTACATTAGGCATGCACTCAAACCAACGGAGATGCTTCCCCAGCTTGATCTGTGCCTTCTTGCAGCAAGGTTTTTGCCAGCACTCAATCTGTACTCTGCAAAGTTCCCCTCACTCACTGTGTGTCACTTACACACAGTGTAAGGACAGCACTGGGTACTACTAAGGACCCCTCCTGGGTGTCACATGCTTCGGCCTCCGTATGGGGCCCTGGAAGAGTCCCCGCCAACAGTCACAAGACAAACCCACAACAGTGCCAATATAGCACAGGGACAGTGGTTTTTCTTCTCTTTAGCCATTCAGATAGTTATCCTTCCAGGGTTCCTGGGGGGAAAATGAATCAAACCTTCCTGGCAAATGCTTCGGCCATTGGAACCATCTGCTATAAAAAGAAAGAGAAGAAACTCAAGCAGAAGGATTTTTTTTTTAATGTTTTAGTTAAGCAAAAGCCATTATTTAGGTGGCAGTGGCAGACAAAATCACTCTTCTTGGCAAAAGTGTTGGAGTGTTTCTTTCTTTCTTTTTTCTTTTCCTTGTCTTTTTCTTTAAAATGTTTAGAAGGAAGAAATGTCTACTCCTTCTTGCCCAAAGTATGAGTCTAATTAGTCAAGCCAAAAGCACAGTGCTGTGAAGACATGATTCTGGAGAAAGGATCTCCTTCTCTCATTCATCAGTCACCACGGTTCCTGCCATGGCAGCCTTACTGTTCCTCTGGCAGCAGCTGCCTCCTGTTTCCCTTCACTCCCTAGGCCCGAGCTAACAGATGTCCCCAGACTTGGAGGTCACGGCAGATGGGAGAAAGGAAGTGGGTGTCCCTGGAGGGCAGCTACCCCAGCTCCTACAAGGCACGGCACTCACCAGCCTCGCGGAGAGGCGGGCAGAGGACACTGTCCAGTGTGCAAACACCAGAATCGAAGGCCATCTTGACTCCTGGTGTGACACACAGGTGGACAAGCCATGTCATCGGGGGATGGAGGCGACTGGTGGCTGCTGAGTGTCGCTGGCCTACCATTGTCTTCTGACCATGGAGCCTTGTTCAGTCATGTAGTTTGGGGACTGGTAGGACTGGCCAATTTTCTTTGTGGTTTTATAATTCCCTCCCTCCTCCCTCCTCCCTCCAACTCATTTCTCTCATTCTTCCCTCTCTCTCTGCTTTTTCTCTTCCTTTATTCTACCCCCTCCTTCTTCTGCTCTTTTTGGGCAACCAATTTAGAGAATCACTTTGTATCTCTCCCCTGCTTTCCCCCTTCTTATTCCTGCTGCCCTTTCTATGGATGCTCTCCAGCCCTTCAGGGTTCCCTCATCTAACCTCAGACCAGACACATGGGGCTCAGGTAGGGATCTGTGAAGGGAAACCCAGACAGGAAGGGGTAGAATGCTGGATAAGGGCACGCATGCCTGAGACCACATGAAACTCTCGGGGAAAACACAGCAATGGGGCTGGCTGAGTCTGACAGAGCTGATTTAATGGTAAAAGGAATGGGCCTCGCCACAGGGACTGCTCCACCCAGGGTGCACACGGAAGCAAGCTCAGGGTTTCAAAGCAGCAGAGTGGGAATGAGAAGAGAGAGGACAGGGTAAGGATAGGAGGAAGTCTTGGCCTTTTGAAAACACACACACACACACACACACACACACAGAGAGAGAGAGAGAGAGAGAGAGAGAGAGAGAGAGAGAGAGAGAGAGAGAGAGAGAGAGACCTGCAGTCCATAGCAAAGCATTCATTGCACTGAATCAAACCCATACAGGCTGAACCCAGACTCTTCAGCTTCCTTCTTGCTGTTAGTAGCATCTTGGAGGAACAAGTCTGGCAGATTAAAAAAAAGGAGACAGTAAGTGAGCCCTTGGCACACAGGCTCTCACATGAGCAGACCCACGGGATGGACCCAGGTCCTCACCTCATTATTGTCCCCTCTCAGACTCCAGTGAATTCGGTCAGCCTCCAAGGACCGAAAAACATTAAGAACAGCAGTACCAGCCATCAGACTGACGTGAGATAAGATCTTATAAGCCAGAATGTCAGTTAGCATTACACAAGCCTGGGGCTTAACAATGAAATGCCACTGGAAGGCTTCACCCTGATTGAGAGACTGCTCTTATTATGGTGCCAGCGCTGTTACAAGGTATGTGACAGCATAGCTAATGTCTGCCAGGTCTGGGTAAGGAGAGAGGAGACTTGTGTGCAGGGCTCCTGGGAGCAACCACCCTCTGCATCCTCCATAAGTCCATGGATATTGCAAAGTTACCCAGAATCAGGCTCTTCTAAGACTATCCCTAAGGGGAGGGGGGGGTGAGAATGGAGGACAGCCAGGTGCATTACTAGCTTTCAACTTCCCAATTTCAGTTGGACCCAGGCATGCACCCTATCAAAGGGAAAAGAAAGTTCCAGAAACTCTTCATCGCTTCAGAAAAACATGGCTAGAATGTTCCAGAAACTCTAAGCATCAGTCGACTGGACATGAAAGATGACTCCACTTTCCAGTTTGTGTTTATTTCTGTGGGACTCAAACCCATGTCCCAGAAAATTACAGGACACAGCCATTCATGTGCCTACTTGATGTCATCACTCCTGGGTAGTATTGCATGTGCCTGTGGAGATTTCCAAGGGCTGCGTTAAATATGTGCAGAAACGGAAACACATGTTTAGAGGTACTTCACACATCAAAGACAGAAAATGTTAAGGAACAGAGGGGACTTTCGGAAAAGCCCAATGCAATGTGTTTCAGCTGGTGGGAATTTCCTCTGAAGGGAGTTGAAATTTAGCTGATAACTTTGCTCGAGGACAAAGACCACACCATCCAAACACACAGGCACAGTCTGGACCTTGCTTCAAAATGCAAGGGAAGCAAGGAGACTGCTTTCTTCTGTTCTATTTTGTTTGGGTCTATAGCTCACCTAAGTAAAGACCCGAGGGCTAGGTCTCAAACTCCAGAACAGTCAGCTAAATGGCTGGCGATTCTGCAAAATCCACCTCCCAAAGTACAATCGTTTATCACGGCTGCCTTGATAAATTACCACAATACAATCCTAGTGCTTTAACCAGTGGATGTTTATCCTCTCTCACTGCCAGAGACCAGACATCCTAAATCAGAGTGAGCCAGAGCTTCTCTCCTCGTTGTTTTGCAGGGGTGTTGAGAGACAGGCTTTTCCTGGGGACTCAGCAACTGACCACAGATAGGGAACTGAGACAGATCTGATGCCTCCAAAATTTAACTTGGTGAAACAATGGTTTTTATTGGGTTACTTACAGGAGCTGAAATGACTAAAAAAGATGACGCACCAAATCTGGACACCTAGACAGCACTGCCCAGCCTACAGGCAGCTCCACAGCTCGGGATATGTCCTTTCGGGGCGGCTCAGCTGGTTTTCATTTCTCCCTGGAGGTTGGCTGGACTCTGGTTCCACCAGGCCAGGGTTGCCTGAAAGTTTCCTTGCAGCTTGGCTGGCCTAGGAACAACTCTCAGCAGGCTTTGCTGTTTATATCCTCTTGATGAATGTGTAGGGTGTGAGGGAGTAGTGAATGTGGTTAGTTTCAGGGAATTCTGGATGCTATTTAAGCTTTTTAGTTCCTTTCTTATGAAACTACCCTATAATATTTCACCTCCCTCTTAGAATACCCTGTTGTTTCATCTGCCTGTAAACATCTTCTTAAGAAGTTTCCCTCCAAGATGGAAGGTTTTAATATCCCAGAAAATGCCTGTTCCTATGGCTACTGGGGTTCGGTCACTTGAGGCCACATAATGGAAGTCTCTTCTAACATTGCCTAGGACCTTTCTTCACCCTCTTACTTTTATCTCTTACATAGAATTTTATCCCAAGATTTGTACATTTGTAAAGGTTCTTCTTCTTCTTCTTCTTTTTTTAAGTACAGTTATAGTCATAGATCTGACCGTCAAGACATGGGCATATGTTTTGGGAAGTCACGGGGCCTGCTCACTATCAAATTCATAATTTAGACTTCCGGGTCTGCAACATTTCAATGATTTGAAAATAAACAATATTTACTCCATCTTTCATTGCTGGTGGAAAGGAACTTCTCATTCTTTTCTGACTTTAAGAGAACAGCTGGTGTGCACCCCAAGGCTAATGCTGGAAATCAGGTGCAAGGGTGCCCCAAGTCCCTGTCTATATGGAGGGAACATAAGCAACTAAGAACAACAGATCACCTACATGGAAGAGAACACACCTGGCTTTCTGAGCAAGGTGAGGGCACTTTCAGAAGCAAGTACGTGAGAAAACATCTGTGCACGCCATGATAGTAGGATGGGGGAAATCGTTGTGCCCCAATTCTGAACCCCCAAATCACCAAGAGACCCAATCTGATACAGAAACAGAGAGTCTTTAATTAATTACGACTTAACTGTATAAACTCGGGTACTCCGCCCATCTGATGCAACAGGTAGAGCGAGAAGGACCCAGAGGGACCATGGGGGCGGGGAATATATTGGGGTAGAGCAAAGGGGGGTGTCAGTGGGTCTGCAGCACCCTCAGGACATCCAGGTGTGCTTCTGGGCTTGGGTGACCTGTCCTGCGTTGGCGGGTCACCTGTATCTGCAGGAAAGGTTGCTATGACCTATAGACCCTCCCAAGGCCGTTGCTATGCTCTGTATTCCACTGTTAAAGCCCATCCAGTTTTGCATATTTATGGTGTTTGTGTATATGTCTACATATGGTTTTCTTCTCTTTAAATTCTGTTTTACTGGTCAGTTTGTATTCTAAAGAGAAGGAAGGCTTGGAGTTTGATGGGTGGGGAATATCTAGAAGGGCATGAGGGAGGAGAAACTATGATGGAAAATTATTGTATTAAAATTATTTTCAGTAAACAAGGGAACATCTTTAAGGGGAGTAACATGTGAAGGGACACTAGCCCCTTGATCGTGTGGCTTTGGCAGGCCTTTCCCTTCTCCCCCATTCCCTCTGCCTTGCTAAAATCCATTAGATGACACTCCTAACGCTAGCCACCAAGGTCTATTTCCTTATTTGGCCCCTTCCTCCTCCTGAGGCTGACTGTCAAAGTCCAGCAATCAATAGCCCCCTTTGGCTCACCTAATTAACATGCCCAATAAAAACTAAGCACCTCATCCTAAACCAGTTTTCCCTTTACCTTTTTAAACCGCCATTTACCTCTATGCCATGTTTGTCTCCTCTCTATCCAAAGGCATCCTCTGTCCCCCGCACAAATACCCTTCCTCCTTTCCCTTCGCTCTTTCCCCTTCTCCCTTACCCCCTATTTCCTTTACCACTGCAATCTAGCCCACCTAACACAGACCTCCCCATCTTCTCCTCTTAAGGATGATGTCTGCAGGGTCATTTGCTGACATTTTCTGCCTGAGTCAGAAAGCAGCCACTTTTCTTTCTGCCTAATAAAGGATCTCTCTGTGAAAACAGGTGTCTGGGTGTGGTTTGTGGCTAATCTGGGGTCTGGGAGGCCCCCCCACTGTTTGGGAGCCTCCTTCAACATCTATCTGGGTTCACAGCTTTAGGAGGTTTGGTCTGCAATTGCCTGGCCTCAGGTACTTGGAGAGAACATCTGAGTAGTGAGAGCATGTCAGGAAGGGCCAGTCAGAAGACATCCCGAAGACCTGCACGTGACCGACTGCCTCTACCTAGGCCTTTGCCCTTTAGTCTCCACAACCTCCCAAAGTAGAGCCACCAACTGAAGACCAAGTGTTCAGTATGTGAATGTGTGGAAGACATGATGCATTCAAACCATGCAATTCCATCTCTGGTCTCCAGAGTCTCATGGGTATCCCACAGCACAAAATGCAGCTAGTTCATCTCCAGGAGTCCCCACATTCTTAAAAGTTCCAACACTGTTCAAAAGTCTAACTTGACTAACTCTACTGAGACTAACAATAGTCTCATGGCTGTGATCCTCTATTATTTTTTAAAGCAGGCTGGGGACAGGGGGAGGTGGCTCAGCGAGTAAAGCACTTGCTGCCACACAAGTGTGAGCAGCAGGGTTTGGATCTCCAGCATGCATGCAGATGCAAGGTGGGCATAGCAGCCTCCCTGTAGTCACGGTGTTCAGAAGGTAAGAGATCACTGGAGCAAGCCAGCTAGCGGGATTAGTCAAGTTAGTGAGTTGTGGGTTCAATTAGAAGACTCCGTATTAACATAGATGCAATGGAGGAAGACATCTGATGATGGGAGATGTCCTTCTGAATATATGATTCTCTTATTTGTTGATGAGTAAAATTCTGGGAAAGGTAGGCAGGCCCTTGCCAGCCAGAGTCTCAATGCTGCTGAAGGAGTAACAACATACCAGGCCATTACCGGGTAAGCCACAGCCTCCTGGGAATATACAGATCGATAGAAATGGGTTAATAATTAAGACAGAGCTGGCCAATAAGAAGCCCTAGTCATCAGCCAACAATTTTATAATTAATATAACTCTTTGTGTGCTGTGGGACCTAGGCAGGACACGAGAAAACTCTGAAAAAATCTGACATGAACCTCTGACTTCCACGTGTACATGCACACATGTGTGCCCATATACTTGTGAATACACATGCATACACGCATGTACACTACCCATTTGCCATGTAAAAGAAGAGTTACATGCCACTAAAATACACTGGTCCAAACTAAACATCCTCATCCTAAAGGGGCTTTTCTTTGGAATTTAGGATGCTTGGCAAAGGGACTGGGCGAAAACTTGCAAAAGATTAGAAGAGGAAGATGGGCAAAGAGAGGAGGAATCAAAAATAACTCTAACAGAGCCACCCTGCTGCAGTTGGAAGGTTCAGCGACCCAAATACCATTTATTCCCCCCTCGTATGTGCAGGACAGTCACCTGCTCTGTGAAGAGTGCAGGAGGAAGGGAAGGCTATCTAAATGTCTTCCTTCTACCACCATTGTGAAACCAGAATGTCTACCACTTCCTGGCTATTGACTTGGGTGTAATGAGTTTGTTTCCTCTCCTACTGGCTATGAATAATAAAGATCTCCTGACTCTCTCTTCTTTTTGACAGTTTCTCATGTAGCCCAGGCTAGCCTTGAACTTCTAGTCCTCCTGCCTCTACTTCCAAAGGAAAATAGGCAAGTAACACCATGCATGTGTATGGTAAGTACTCTACCAATTGAACCATGGCCCCAGTCCCCCAGTCTTCTAATTATTATAAAATATTCCTCCAAGCTTCTCACACAGCAAAGGCTCAGTAAGCATGTATTCCTGTAAATGTTTGATTGATGGATTAAGTCCTTTACTTCTGAATATAAATTTAGCTCTAAAAATGCATTGGCTCATTTCCTGTCTGAGAATATCTCATCATGGGTCCATGCTTATTTGAATTCATGTCTCAAGGCCTGTCTCAGTACACTGCTTCTCCTGAACTTGCTCTTTGTGATCTCCTATGTATTTACTGCAAGTGTCACTCACAGTGAAAATGTCTCACTCCAGTGTCACTCAATAACTACAACTTAGATACGGTGTTCAGTACACAAGGCACTTAGTACAGAGCTACTGGCTTGTCTGGACATAAAGCTGTGCATGAGGAATTTGATGCACTTAGTGTTTTAATGTAATCTGTCATAACTGAGACAAACACAGTGCCATGGGTCGAAAGTACATCACTTCTTTATAAAAAACCCCAGTTCAGACACAGAGAGGGTTGTCTGAGGTCGCACACTAATTAGAAGCAGAGCTGAATAGTCTGTGTGATGCCCATTACCAAGGAGAACAGAGCCTGTCTCCAAACTTGGATTATAAAATTCTTCGTAACGAGTCAGGTTGAGCAGCTGGGAAGATGCTCAGTGCTCAAAACCCAAGCCCAGGGACTGAATTTGATCTTCCGGAACACATGTTAAAAGCCTAACATAGTAGCATGCACTTGTAATCTCTGCACAGGGGAAGTAGAGGCAGGTGTGTCCCTGGCTCAGTGGCCAGCTTCTCAAAATCAACAATAACAAACAAGAAAGCCAAGTGTAGAGTGACTGAAGATGCCACCAGAGGTCTCCCTTCTCCACAGGCACATGACCCTCCTGCCCAAGGACAAGCACACACACACACACACACACACACACACACACACACACACACACACACTGTAATAAAAAGCAGGCAATAATTATAAACAAAAAAATCAATTTCAAATAGCTTACATCTCCCATAAAGTTGAGCAAGATAGTGATCATACACACATACCCATATCATGTGTAACTATACAGGGTACAAAAATATACTCTAAATGTGAGCAATCAACAAATTAAATTACTTGATTTTCATGTAATTATATAAGATTCAACTAAGGCCTTGCTTGACTGCCACCTTCATTATGGATGTCACCAAACAAAGCAAGGTGACTCCGTTTCGTGTTTAAATCCCTGCAGCTGTGAATTTCCTTTGGGAAATCAGATTTCAATCCCACACTTCCATATATAGCCTGCTTTAAGTAACTGATCAATTGCTAGTAAGTATCTAAATTTGTAGTTTCAACCAATTTCTCAGAAGCACAAGGATCACTAAATTTAAGGCACTTAGAGAAAAGAGACAGAAGCTGCAGCTGGCGAGATGACCCAGTCAGTGGGCATGTGTGCTTTCAGCAAGGGCATGAAGATCCAAGTTCAAATCCTCGTACCCACATGACTACACATGTTGCATCACCAGATGTGGGAGCAGAGACAGGAGGTCCCCAGGAATTCACTGACCAGTGTGCCCAGCACAAGGGTGAGTTTCAGGTTCAGTGAGAGGCCCTGTGTCAAGTGTGACAGAGCAGCACACCTAATGTCCTCCTTTACTTCCACACACAGGTATAGGGAACTGCACACATGCACAGTGCACACCATACTGGCACACACATGGGCGTTATACACAGGCACACACACACGGGCATTATACACAGGTACACACACATGGCACTATACACAAGCACACACGGGTGTTATACACAGGCACACACACATGGACACTATACACAAGCACACACGGGCGTTATACACAGGCACACACACATGGACACTATACACAAGCACACACGGGCGTTATACACAGGTACACACACGGACACTATACACAAGCACACACGGGTGTTATACACAGGCACACACACACGGGCATTTTACACAGGCACACACACGGGCACTATACACAGGCACACACACACGGACACTATACACAGGCACACACACGGACACTATACACAGGCACACACACGGACACTATACACAGGCACACACACGGACACTATACACAGGCACACACACGGACACTATACACAGGCACACACACGGACACTATACACAGGCACACACACGGGCATTATACACAGGCACACACACACGGGCACTATACACAGGCATACACACGGGCGTTATACACAGGCACAGGCACACACACACGGACACTATACACAGGCACACACACGGGCGTTATACACAGGCACAGGCACACACAGGTGTTATACACAGTATACCACACACATTTTTTTTTTTGATAGTTTTAAAAAAGAAGCTGGAACTGGGCTATCCTGAGCAAGCATGGTGAGAGGCTAAAGGATGTTGTAAAATATTTATTTGTATTGCATGTACAGGTGTTCTGCCTGCATGTATGTATGTACACCCTGTGTGTCTGGTACACAAGGAAGTCAGAAGAGGGTGTTGGGTCCCCTGGAATTGGGTTACTGTTGGCTGTAAGCCTCCATGTGGGTTCCAGGACTGAGCTTGGGTTCTCTGCAAGACCTAAGAGTGTTCTTAAAGATTGGTCTCTTTAGCCCCAAAGCTAACGGGCTCTATCTTGAGACTCTCACCATCTTCCTGCTAAGGCTGCCTTTCCAAGAAGCTCCATTTTCAAATGTGTTGCAAGGCTGCTAAATAACTGCTCCCCAACCCCCATACGCACCACTGCTGCTGACAGTGGCATGCTTGCTGTCCAGACTGGAAGGGAGCACAGGCTGCTAGCAAAAGGGGGCAGCCAGCTGAGTTAGAGCTGTCCAGAGTTTGAATGGCATCCCCACGCCACTCCCGGTTTAAATCTCACCGCCCTGTCTCACTGCAATGAAGGATTTGTTGTTTAATCTGAGAATATGTTGTTGCAGAGTTTGAAATGTGAAAGGGGATAGAGCGGGCACAGTGGGGCGTGCTTTAGCTCAGGTGGGAGTGGGGAGAACGGACGGTTCTTCCTCCTATATATCAGGGTTTTCTGCTTACTTGGCATACGGCTTGGCTTTGGGACACAAGCTGCGCACAGGTCTAGTCTCTTCTGCTGCCCCAGGGATTCTGGCACTTCAGATGGAACGCATTACCGACCACCACTCCTTAGAAAACTCATCATAGTGATGTTAACCAGTACGTGAGCCTCTACTGAGGGTTTGTCGCTGCTGTGGTTGTTCACCTCTGATAACTCACTATTCAACTTGTGTCTTCCATTGCTGGGCTTCCCTAAGGTGAGTCACAAGAGGGACCCGAATACAGGCTAGCATAAGGGGAGCGAGCAGTCAGTACATGTTATAGGGTAAAAGCTCCAAGCTCACTTCCAGGTTTGAAAATCCACCAAAATCCACCAACCCCCAAGCTTGAAAACCTACCAGTCCCTGAGTTCAAACCTCACCAATCTCCGAACCCCAAATCCCATCAATTTTTCACCCTGGAAATCTCCACCCTGGAAAACTCCTTTAAGAAACCCTATATAAGCCTGTCTCCTGCTCGGTTTTCCATTGCTCCTCACTCAAGCAGGGCAGCCACCCTCTTGTGCTGTTCCCATTAAATCTCTTGTGTGAGGTTTGTTGTGTGGTATTCCTGGAGTCCTGACTGCCAGGACACATTTCCCCTAGAGCTGCAGCAGCTCCATTGGGGAAGCCTTTCCCCTCAGAGCTGCACTGACACAACATTGATGCTATAACTAAGATAGGCTTTCCGAGTGCCTGTGCTCCCCTTTGGGGTCTGAGCTGCACTGGGACCCTATCCCTCACCTCTGGTCCACCCACAACAGACTCGCCTATTTCTGGTACCCCATTCGCCAGCAGTAATCTGACACATTTCTGCCTCACTCCATGTAAATGGTTCCCTGTGTCTAAGGAAGTGACTGCTGAGTGCCCAACTCCCCTTCAGTACTCTTGGATATGGATGTAGCCCTAGCTATGATTTTAAGGCCAAGACTGGCTCTCTTTACCTGACCCTTTCCTGCAACCTTCAGAGCTACCATCCTGCAGTTTTTAAGGCCCAATTGGGCCACTGCATCCCTTCCTACCGTCTGGCCCCTCCTTCCCTTTGGAGCTTCTCATAATCCCATAGCTCCTCTAGGCTCCTGTGGCGTTTGTGACCCTGTTCCTGACTCTTTCCTGTTGATGAGACCCCACTCTTACAGCTCAGTTTCTGTCCTCACCTTCTGTCCTCTACAAAAGCCCTGGTACCAGGCACCAAGTCTCTCCTGTGGTTTAGCCAGGCTAAGCCCATGGCCCCCAAGTGAGTGTAGTGATGACCCACTGAATGGCCTGTGTCTTCTCCTGTCCTCCCTGAGTCCTTGGGATGCCTGTAAGCACAGGTCACAGTGACATTTTCCTCCTTTCTCACCCACAGGAACAGTGTCTTCCACATTCTCATTCCCCTTTGGGATGCCTCTTAGTGAACCTCCAGCTTCTACACCTGGCACCCAACCTGAAAGGGCCCTAAATTTATTTGCTTTTGAAATCAAATTTGGTTTCAATATCCCTTAGATAACCACTCCAAATGGCTGCCTAATAGCCACTTAGATCCCTATGTTATTCAGAACTTTTTACAAATACTGCCAGGTCTGTGAAACAGAGGCCCCTGTTCCCTATGTTCAAGTCTCCCTGTTTCTTTTCTACACACACACACACACACACACACACACATACCACAATGTGTAAACAGTCTGTCTTTTAATTTGCCATTGATGACCCTGTAAGTTTCTTGTGATGTGGGAGCCTGAGCAGGACCTAGCAGAAGGAGGAGAAGGCAAAGGAACATTCCACACACTCCTTGCTAGATGCTGCATCTCTCAGCGGCCTCATGCACTCCTCTGTCTATAACCGGGGTTCAAATACTTTCTGTCTCTGAGCCGTCTCTGTTCTCAGCTTACTGGAATCCATTATACAGGGATTCAGGTGTCTTTTAGGTATGAGTGACATTAAGATGCTTTTTGCTGTCCCACTTCAATTAAAAGCTGATTCTGGAGTTGAGGTAGACCCCCCCCCATACCCAAGCATGCCTGGTTAAAGCTTTCTGCCAGAACTCTTTGCCCCATATCAGATGAGCCACCTGACTATGTGGCAGAGAAAGGAGAGTCAAACAGACTAGAGGGACAGATATTCCCAGCGGGGACTATCGCTACTTGTCTCATACTCATTTGGTTTTGGTTTAGCTCTCTAAAACTTTTGCTAATGTATACATCTTTGTAAGACTGCCGTGTACCTCAAGATTTGTAAGCATATTGGATAACAAAGGGTTAACTTAAAACTCATAACACAGGGGTTGCTAGTTAAAATCTATACATAGGTAATCTTAAAGGAAACACGTGGTTTGCTGCCATCTTAGCTGCTGTCCCCACACTGGGATGGAGGTAGGCACGTGGCTGACAACTGTCTTTGCTAGGGTCGGAAAGAATAGATTTTGCCATGTGACTTCACTCCTATCTTGATTAAAAGTGAAAAGTGACCCATAAACATGAGCCAACCAAAGGGGGAAAGAACACACACACACACACACACACACACACACACACACACACGCACGCACGCACGCACGCACGCACGTAGCCCTTAGTCCTCCCACTCCCACATCCTGGCCTAACCCAGCCAAGGTTCTCCCTTCATGGGAGGTCCTTGGGGTGAAGAGCTTCGTCAGGATACACATTGTTTACTCATTAAGAGAACACTCACACATAGAAAAGAATTGGGTCCTGTACTGCTAATTCCTCCATCTTTATTAAAGAATTCCAATTTATTACCCAATCTTAGAACCCTACATTCCATGACATTCCTTTGATTTTCACCAACAACCTTCTCCCTGAGGACTGCAAGCAGGTCTGGGACCAGGCTAGGGCATATGCAGACCAAGTCCAGGCAACTTGCCTCCTGGTCTGTCTCCGTAAGTCAGCCCTTAAAGTGCTACTTTTTCTCTATGGGACCTCTGATAATGGAACCAGGATGCATCCCTAGTGCAGGAAAGGACTTTAGGAGCCCCACGGAGGGCTATTCCCTTAACCTAAAGACACGGGGGAGGGCCCAGGCTCTACCCCAAATGACTTGACAGACTTTGATGATCTCTCATGGAAGGCCTCACCCTCCCTGGGGAATAGGAGGGGAACGGGATGGGAGAGTCTGTGGGGTGGGGGGAGGAGGCTCTGGAAGATGGAAGGGAAAGGGAACTGGGATCGATATGTAAAATAAGAAAAAAGTGCTACTTCTCCCAGTTCCCTGTCATTAGGGAAACTGCCACAAGCAAAAGAAGGTTTAGTGGTGTCCTTCAAGGTGTACCATCAGAGAGATGAAAAAGATCCGGAAATAAAAATACCCGATGCTAGTGGAGGCCTATTGGGCCATAGCAACTGTCCAGGCTCCCTGACCCCCCAAAGCCCAAGAACCCCTAGTTCCTGCCTCAAATGTGGTCAGGAGGAGTCACTAGACCTGAGCTTACCCATGCCCTCTTGAACCACCTTGACCATGTCCAAGGTGCCATCAAGGGGGGCACTGGACTGTTAACCGTCCCCATGCCCCTCACAGTGCGAGGACATCAAGCCCAGATCACCCTCCAGCTGAGTTCCTAAGTCTGGCTAGGCCAACTGAGAGGCACCAGGCTCCCTTGGCCTGACAACCATCATTTCCAACAGGGAGCCATCGCAGGTAGACATCACATTCTTCTGGACACCAGGACCACTTTCTTGGTCCTGACTACGTTCTGGCGACTGACATTCTCATTCCTCTATTGTCCAAATAAGCAGACAGCCTTGCCAGACTCACCAAAGCCCACTATTTAGCTGTGTTTTTTAGAGGTATCCCTTGCCCATTCCTTACTAGTAATACCAACCTGTCCCATCCCCTTGCTGGGGAACTTGTAGCTAAAGTGGGGACCTCTATGTCTTGGTTAAGGTTTACTATTGTTGTGAAGAGACACCATGACCATGGAAACTATAATAAATAAAGCACTTAATTCAGGTGGCTCACTTAATTTCAGCGGGTCAGTCTATTATCATCAGGATGGGGAGCATGGCGGCATACAGGAAGATGTGGTGCTGGCCATGAGAGTCCTACATATCGACCCCGAGGCAACAGGAAGTCAACTGATAGTCACACTGAGGGTATCTTAAGGGAGAGAGACCCCAAAGTTTGACACACAGTGACAAAGGCCAAAACTCCTAATATTGCCACTTCCTTTGGGGACCATTTTCTTTCAAACCACTGTTCTATTTCCTTCACTCTCCCAATTTGCTTGGGCCCTCTCCTGCTCCTCCAAACTACACAATCTGACACATCTTCCCCTTTAGCAGCCTCGGAGGCAGATCCCTGAGTGTGGGATACCCAAGCTGGTTGTGTGCCACTCCTGGGACAAACACATGACCTCCATTTGTGTCCTCACCCACTGAACTAGTATACTGTCTCACCTAGACACTCATTACTGTTCTGAGCCAAGAATCACTATCACCCCTTGTCCCCCCCCCACACCCCTTCGTTCTTTAATAACTCCCTTTATGGGCACATTGGATTCCTCAGACTGTAATAATACCTTGACCTGAACACTGCCACCCAAAGCTTTGATCCTCTGAGACACTCAAGTTTACTACCCACTGGGTGGTCTGGGACTTGTGCCCTGGTGCTCCTTTCCCCGTAATTAGGAGTGATACTTGGCGAGGAACCCTTGATGACTCCCGTCATAGCGCTTATAGTGGCACAGCATTCCACATGAGTGGTTCAGGTCTTACCTGTTCTTTAGGCCCTGGGAATAACTGTTGGTGTTGCTATTGGAAGAGAGGGAATGACGACTTCCCTAACTATTATCAGTTTTCCTCTCAGCTCATCCAGGATCTTCAACAGGTGGCTCAGACCATCTTTACCCTCCAGCGCCATATAGACTCACTAGCTGGCATAGTGTTACAAAATCAATGAGGATTAGATTTACTAAATTTACTAACAGTAGGGAAGGGTGGTTTTTGCCTCTTCCTCAGGGAAGAATGTTGCTTCTGTATTAAACAATCAGTTATAGTAAAAGAAAAGATCTGACAACTCCAGACAGCTCCCCAAAAACGTATGGAACAGCTCAATGCCTCTGGCCAGTAGATCATTGACAGTCCAGTATGAAATTGGATACTACTCTTCTTAACTCTCTTTTCTTAATCTTACTAGTCTCACCCTGCCTTACAGACTTCTATGGATTCTTCAACAACAGATGCAAAAGCTTTCTAACCGGTCATTTAATCAGTTGCCATTACAGGATGACCAAACCCTGGCTAAAGAACCAGAAACCTGTGGCCCCCAACTATGCCTTAGTGATGAAGATCAAGTTCACCCTGAGAACTTCAGAGCCCCCAATCAACAGGAAGCAGTCTAATGGTAGCATCACCCCCTCTCCCAGACCCTGACTGTAGAGGGAGATTTTTCTCCATCTAATTTCTGTCTCCACCCAATTGGGTCCCCACAACCGCTATGAAATAACCACTCTAGGACTTAATATCTATTTATGATTATTTGGCTATTGGCTTAGGCTTTTTATTGGTTAACTCTCTCTTAATTATTAGCCCATTTCTATCAATCTATGCACCGTCACATGGCCTTTTCTTACTGGATAATGCCCAGCATCCTACCTCCCCGGTGGCTAGATGGTGTCTCCTACCTCTCTCTATCCTTGTTTGGATTTCCTGCCTGTCCATTGGCCAGAACAGCTTTATTCATCAACTAATAAGAGCAACATATATTTGCAGCATACAGGACATCCCACATCAATAATGGACAACCTTAATAAGGGGAAAATAAATAAAAAAGGGAAGAATATAGGGCAGCTCACCTTTGGGAACCAAAATCCACCAAACCCCACCAATCCCTAAGCTCAAAGTCCTATCTACATAATATCTATCTTGGAAAACTTCTCCCTCAAAAGTCTGTATCCTGCCCAGTCCTCTGCTGCTTCTCATCCGAGCAGAGGAAGCTACCCTGTGTCTCTGCCAATAAATCTCTTGTGCGAGGCTTGCTGTGCTGTGTGACGTTGTCGTATGCCTTTACTCCTGACTGCCAGGATACCTTTCCCTTGAGAGCTGTAACACCTCCATTGGGGAAACCTTTCCCCTCAGAGCCATAACACGGTAACAACCTTCTCAGTTCTACTGCGGAATTAGGTTCAGGTTAACTTGCTAGTATAGTCTTTTTGAACATGAGAGTGTCTGGAAACAAGAGCAAACCTTACTTTGGTTGCCACTGTGCAGGACACATCCAGGTTTACACCTAGCACAAGCAGGAAGCAGAGCAGAGCAATTTCTTCAATCCCTGTGGGAAGGCTGCCATGTCTGGATGCACGGGTGGCGACAGCTAAGCTCTGGCTTAGTCCGTTACTGCATACACCATTCTACTTGGGCTCCTTGGGGGAGGTTGTGAACCTAAAAAGCCAACACACATACTCACTCACACACTCGTCTTTTAGCACTTGCCACTTGCATAGTTTATTAACTTCTTAAACGATTTATGTGTATGAATGTTTTTGCCTGCATCCACGTCTGTGTACCACTTGGATGCCTGGTGCCTGAAGAAGTCAGGAGTGGCATCCGATTCCCTGGAAACTGGGTTGTAAACCACTGTGTGGGTGCTGGGAATCAATCTTCTTAGTCTGCAAGAACAGCCAATCTTTGCCGCTGAGCCATCTCCCAGCTCCTCGTAACTTGTCTTCTTTTTGTTTTTGTTTTTTTTTTTCGTTTGTTTTGTTTTGTTTTTTCCTTTTTTTTTAAATTTTATATAACAAAGTCCAATTAGATGAAAACAAACATTTATACACAATATTTGGGAATTTGGGCGTCGTTCTTTCCAAACTACTTCCTGCTGGTAAGGGGCGCTGTCTTGGGGGATTCGAAGAAGATTCAGATATCCTGGCTGTAGTCTGTAGGGCTGTTTTGTCCAGCTGTTTGGAATGTAGGATCAGCTTGTACTCTGTTTCAGGCGGTCTGGTGTGATCAAACCATTGTCTTCTTTTTGTAATTGAAGAGATGAGCAGAGACTTTTTCCTATTGGGTTTCATTGCAGCATTTTCCTTTTTGTTGGCTCTCTCCATTTCTTTCCTCCGTGCCTGGATGCTCCAGCCCTGCTCACATCACATGTATGCCACTGCCCTCTTCTCCTTTAATGGTCCCCTTTGTAGTGCCATGGCCTATGTCCACATCCACACCTACGCATAAACATGGAAACTGAAACCTAGGATGTGAATGGGAGAAAACCTTTGGTATTTGAGATAGTCTTCTTGAAGCCTGGAATCCAGGCGGGGCTCCTTGGTACCAGTGGTTGCAATGACTCAATTCTTATATTTGAAAATTTCTCACTTCCAAGGAGCCTGGAAGATGTCTCGGTTTGTAGAGTATTTGCCACACTAGAACAAAGAGCTAAACTGGATTCTCAGTACCCTTAAGTTCAGCAGGCAGCCAGCCTAGCCTACTAAGTAAGCTCTAGGCCAAAGAGAGACCCTGTCTCAAAAAATAAGGTGGGCAGCTCCTGAGGAAAGACATCCAAGGTTGACATTTAGCATCCATGAATGCTTAGATTCACAGACACATACATGAACACACTCATACTCAAGACACAATTTCATCATTCAAGGCTGAAAATCTTGCAGTGACTCAAATAGGCCTGGCCTGAGTCAGATGTACACTAGTAAATCAGTTAACTGTGGGGAGACAAATAAACAAAGCAACCCATTTGATTCCTACAGAGACAGCAGGCTTAGGGAGGCCACAGCTGCCCCCTGAAGAGAATGCTAAGCAAGAACACAGCTGCCCACTGCACACCCACACTGCATATTAATTTATACAAACAGTCACAATGAAACCACATTAGTACCTAGATGGCTAAGAGGCCTGAGTGATAGGAGTTGAGCAGCAGATGAGCGAGGAAAAGGAGAAATAGGAAAAAGAAACATATTGTTTCCCTCCCACCTCATCATCTAATGGGACGCACTCATTTATGTAATTTGTGAAGACAGTAAAAATTTAAAATCAAGTAATATTTTTATTTTCAAAGGTTCCTAGAAAATTTGTAGTTCCCACACAGTCCCTCGCCCCGTTTCGGCTTCAATGTCTCATCAGTAGGCATGATTTCACAGTTAATGAAGTCCTGAAGTCAGGCTGTATTAGACTTCTTTAGCCCTCTCCACTTCAGCATCCCATCCAGGAGAACATTTAGTAGTCATGTCTCATTATTCTTACTGTTGTGGCAGCTTCTCAGGCTTTTCTTGTTTTTGATGACCTTGACAGCTTTGAAGATTACTCATCAGGTTTTTGTCGAGTAGTGTGTAACTCTTCGTGAACTGAGACACGTCCATTTTCCTTCACGATTAAACAGGGTTGTGAAGGGTCACAAGGAAGATGTCACTCTCATTATGGCATAGCCCGTGTGCATAGTGTCATCACAGCTTTCACTGTTGATGCTACCTCCAATCGCTTGGCTGAAGGGGTACACAAAGTGTCTGGTTTATAAGGTACAGCCAATTACAATAATTTCTAGGATAGGACAAAAATAAACTAAGGCACATCAAGAAAATGAATTTTAGTTTTCTAGTTTCAGACTTGAAAGACAGTTACAGACTCTTCAGTAGGCACAGGGACTATTAAAACACTGATCACATATTCTTAGCTATCTTGGGACTATTAACACTTTGAAGGTAAAAGTGTCCTTGTCAATCACATTTTCCAAGTCCACTGAATAACTAGAGTAAAACCAACTTAAATGGCATGGTGGCACATATTTGTAATGCTAGCACTCACAACCAAGGCACAACTCTGAGGCCGGTTTTGGTTATATAATCAGACCAGGTGTCCAAAGAAATGTCATGGAATCATTGCTACTTGCTGGTATAGGATGCAAGCCAACCTAATTAAATCATTGCATGAAAAGAAATGACCTGTTCATCGAAGAGTAATATTCAAAATTTTAGCAATTAAAAAAAATTTTACAACTGATATTTTCAATATTTTTGTTCTTTTAAAGTGTTTTACTATTCATATATGCATATGTTTTGATCAAATACAACATCTACCCCCTTACTACTTTTCTCTTATCTTCATGAGCACCTTTTAAAAATATACATTCATTAGTAGTGCTTGTATGTCCATGGGTGTAGGACCTTCTATAGGAACACAAGCAAACTGCCTCTTACCCTGTAGCTATAATTTGTCAATAGGGTCTCAGAAGGGTTTGGGACTGCATGATCCCCTCTGTCACCCATGCTGGGATCTAGGTTGCCTTGATCTTGTTTTCACAGTTTTTGACCACAGCAATGCTTTTGAAAATGTCAGATCACAAGAAAACAAGCTGAGAGTTGTGACTATGTTGTTCAGGATGAGGGTGTAAAAGGGACGGATAGTAACATGTAGGCAAAATCCCCAGGATGTTCTGGTTTTCCCAGTTTAACAGTTATAATCAATATGCTTTGCCAGCCAGTTGCAAGGGAAAAATTCAATGAAATGAACAACACCCTTTTGTGAAAACTACTTGAAGATAATTGTAAAATGTGCTTACCCATTTAGGTGGGGGAAGTCTGCAGCAAGCATGTGGAAGTCACGGGCAGAGGCATCCTCCAGAAATGGATTTCACTGACTACCAGAATAATGCACTTTTAAACCTTTCTAACCTAGATGTTTCCCAAACACTTCACCAGGGAACCCTTTTATGTATTTATTCACCAACAACGGATGCTCTGAAATGATCTTCAAGATGTTGTTTGTGCGCATATTACAATTCTAACGGTGAGTCCATCAATAACCTAATCCATGTTAGGTTATTTTGTTTTTTCACAGAATTACATTCAGAAGTCTACTTTTATAAACTATGCCAGTGCAGAAATAGGAAACGCTATGAAGACATTAGCGGTGTACTGAGGGCAGGTAGTACAATGAGCACGGACCCTATGAGGCATTTAGAAGGGATGAGGGCACTACTGACATAAAGAACTCCTGGCCTCTCTGAGCATGAGTGAGATGGGGGTCCTCTGCATCACTGAGTCGCTTCATAGATGGCATCTAAGGGAATTTGGAGCTCCCAGGGCTCCCACCAGGAGAGGGGACACAGCTGCAGCCTGTCTCTAGAGGCAGGACTATGCAACCATCCACGACCCCCTGAACGAGTAGCATCAGAAATTACTTTCAAAAGGAGGAACAAAGACCCTTTCCTACTGACAGTATGTAAAGGCAGTTGGCAGCAGGAGGCGGTCTGCTGTGTGAGTAGCTTGTATCTGGAGTGAGGTCTTCATGACAATCAGTCCTGTCACTGATAAATGGGTTATGCCATTCCTCAAATACAGCCATTTATAGTACAGCCGTCTCCTACCACCACCTCATTGTTCCTAACACGGAGTCTCACATAACGCACACTGCTCTGGACTTGCCATGTGACCTATGCTGACCTTGAACTTTTGATCCTCCTGCTCAGCTTCCTAAATGCTGTGTCACCACACTGTAATATAGCTTTTCTAAAATGCAAGAAAGAATTCTGTGTTCTAAGACTTTATATAATCAATACTAAAATTAAAGAATTTATTGGTTAAATTAGGAGCATTACAGTTAGTATGCAAGATTTAGTCATGATTCATGTAACACAGCATGTTTTTCCTCTGTCATTCAATATTTTAATTTTTTTTTCCCCAGATGCCAACTTTACTTCTTTTCAACACAGAGTTGTACAGCCCAGGCTGGTGCCTACCTTTCTATTCCTTGACCTCATGGTCTCCTTCCTATACCTCCCTAGTGCTGGGATTACAGCTGCCTGCCACCATGCCCAGTTTATGCCCACTTTCTAAAAGCTTTCCCTGATTTGAGCAATGCAGCAGGAAGAGCTACAGTTGCAGAAGCATTGCCTTCTATAAACTAGGGCCAACCCAGAGGTAAGTACGTAACGAAAAAGAAAAAGATGTTAAGACAGGAAGCACCTTGTATAGGGCTGTTACAAAAAACAAAAAACCATTCCTGCAAAGGCCCTGGCTTTGCTTCCTAGCGCCCAGGTCAGGCATCTCATAACCTGTAATTACAGCTTTCGGGATCCAACAACCTGTGCTCCCAAGTGCATGCATGATGTGCACACACACTTAAACCTTTAACAATGTATTAATTCTCCTGTGGAGGAGGAATGAAAATCAAAGTGCACAAAGGTAACCTGCGTTTACATAGTGGGATGAGAAGTTCCCCGAGGGTCCGGGAAGGCAGCGGGGTCCTTCTCTGCCAGGGTTAGCCTTGCTGCTGCAGCTCCTCAGCTGACACCCAGACTGTTACACAGTGGTGCTGAGGCTGGTGTCAGGACTAGCACCTCTCTCTCAACACACTATGATGTGTTCGCTGCCATGTCAGGAGGCATGATCACAAACGAATTATGACTTCGTCATAAGTAGAAATTAAAGTATATTTTGCTCAGCTGAGCTTATTCTCCTAGGTTATTTTTGCTCATCTGCCAATTTGAAAAATTTAGCAATTTGTAAAGAGCTTTCTGGTCACTAATCCAGACTGGAAACATTATGACTTAAATCAAAAGCAACTGTTTTTTTAAAAATGGGATACACACCAACAAAATATGTGACAAGAACTTAACATCATTCTATAGGCAACTCTATGCTATATAGGTCACTGTAGGGAAAGCCCAAATTAAAATTACTCTCCAATTATCTCATTCATTGGAATATACAAAAGGAAAGCTAAATCTAGTGAGATGGTATGGGCCTGTGATCTAACTGAGACATCAGAGTAGCAATTTTAATTTGAGTCTTTATGATAGTGTCAGGAAACTATAGTCTTTGATTTGGGGAATGAGGTGGAAACCATAATCAACAAAGCCAGAGTCCCCAGGAATTCTAATGATGACCAGAAATGGACAGGAGGTAAAGGTGGAAACTTCATCTAGCTGGCTGGCTAGGAGAACCCTGGAAGCAGCAGAGAGAGGCACAAGCCAACACACGGAGAACACAGAAACGGCAGCGCTGGGCAGACAGCTTTCCAGTGAGGTTCGCGAAATCCCAGATGGCAGCTCCACCCATCTTACTCATCACATGCTGGAGTAGCCGGAGCTGCTTCAAAAGCAGCCCATGGTGGGGCTGACAGATGCTATGTTGTAGCCAGTGGTTTCCATTCAGTCCCTCCACAGTGATGACTTTGAGAGTGTGAGTACTGTCCCCATAGCGGAAAAACCAGCTCCTTTGGACGAACATGAAGCTGCACCATGAGGCATAAAGGGCGGCAGGCACTCTCAATATTACTGGGAAAAAGCTGCCAGATAAAATGAAAACAAAGATGCTTTTCTCTGTTCTAAGATATAACCATCATTTCAAGCCTGCAAAACCCAAAGAGAAAATAAGCTCCTTGGAAACATCATAAAAAACCTGTTATTCTATCTGTTAACTGAAAGAAAAAGGAAGCTCCATTATGCCAGACCAACTGTATCCACAATTCCAGATGAAATGTTCTCGAAAGGAGAATATGCATTAGCATCCATCTTCTTTTATTAATGCAGTGTGTGTGTGTGTGTGTGTGTGTGTGTGAGACACAGCATGCACATGGAGGCCAAAGAACAACTTCTGGGAGTTTGTTTCCTCCTTTCTCCATGGATTCCAGGGATCGAGCTCAAGTTTTCAGCCTTGTGCAATAAGCACTCTTATCCATCTTCTTGAATCCTTGGGACATTTCTTTAAGGAGAATAAGGATGCAGATGCTGACTGATGGCTTCACCAATATCACAGGAGATGGCTTTTGGGTTTGCCACACAGTTGGAATTTCTTTGTTGTGAGCAGTTGTGCCAGGCCATTAAGAAATACCAGAAAGATGGTCATGGACATGACAATCACATAGTGGCTGATGCTGCAAAAGGAGAGAACTTATAAGAAAAAGCACAACATCCCTAACATTTTTAATTTCAGAAATGTTAAAATGGATGTACAAAACCCAGAATCACAAAAACATGCACAGAATGAAAAAAGGTACCAATGATTTAAAAAACAGACACCAGGAGCTAGGGAGGTGGCCCATGGATGAAGTGCTTCCCAAGCAAACATGAGGGCCTGAATTCAGCTCCCTGGGACCCAGGCATTGGCAGTAGCAAATTCTCAACTCTGCCCCAGTTTGGGTGTGTGTGTGTGTGTGTATGTGTGTGTGTGTGTGTGTGTATGTGTGTGTGTGTGTGTGTGTATGAATGCAGTGGTCAGAAGCCAATCTCAATATTGCTCCACACAAACCATCCACATTTATTTGTTTGTTTGTTTGTTTATTTTTTTAAGTCCTCCCTCTCAGGACCTAGGACTCCCAACAGCTGATCAGAAAGCCCTTAGTTCTGGGATTACAGTATGCATGCCACCATGCCTGGCTTTTTGATATCCAAATTTTTCTTTTTAAACACAAAAATTGTAGTTCACATAGAACATAGTTTGATGACCAAATCAGATGTATGGAAAGAAACCCTTGAAGAAAAGCAGAGGCTTCACACACTGACAGCTTCTGTTACCTATCAGGAGAGACATGGCTAGCTTAGTTGGTAGAGCATGAGACTCTTAATCTCAGGGTCATGGGTTCGAACCTGACATTGGGCACCATTTACAGAGTTTCTGTTCTGCCAATCCTATAGCCATTTCCCCCCAAATAAACACACAAAGACATAGCAATTATAAATTGTTTGGCTGATGGCTTAGTCTACTTACTGGCTAGCTTTCTCTTAATCGTTAACCTATTTCTACATGTAGCTATTTCTACATATGTATTTCTACATAGTCTTATCAGAGAATGCCCGGACCTGTTAACTCCTTCAGCGACTACATGGCGTCTCCCTAGCAGCTCCTCTCCGCCTTGTCTTCCTAGCATTCTCTTTGTCTGGTAGCCCCACCTATATGTACTTCCTGCCTGGCTCCTGGCCAATCAGTGTTTTATTCATCAACCAATTAGAGAAACATGTATTAACAGCATACAGAAGGACCTCCCCCATCAAATGATTTTAATACACCACTGCCCAAGCTAATCTGTGAATACCAGCAATTGACCTGTTTTCAATAGCTAGTAGTTACACTTTAACTACTTTAATATACTTGCATGTTTTACATTCTTCATCAGAAGAGGGGAAAAACATTGTCATGTCCAACACCAGGCTATAGCATGGGGAAGAGAGGCCATTATTTTCTTTAGGACAGGAAAGGTCTGGTGATCTTGACCTAGAAGTTGCCACAGGTGGAGGTCAGCAGTAAGCCTCAGTATAAGAGAGAAGGAAGCAGATGGGTAGGGATAAACAGGCCACTCGCTGTAGTGTGAGAGCCCAAGTTACATTTTAAGTTTTAATTACTATGCCTCAAAGATCTGTGAAACAAAAATGTCTCTGATCTGCAAGCCCCTTGTCCAAGGACAGAGAGCTCCTGAAATGCTAGAGGCTATTGTTTACGGGAGATAACAAGCCACAGGTTGTCATTCCCCTGAACAAATGTGACCCGTCTGCACCAGATGCGCTTGATCACATGTGAGCAGGAGGAACATAGGCAGAAAGTATGTCAGCCCATATGCTTGCCCTGACTGGACCTGATGGAAAGACAATGAAATTGAGGGTTTTCCTTCTTGAGCCCTTGATATCTATACCTAATTCTGGGCCACTTCTCAGGAACCTGGGTGAGGAGCTGGCCAGAGCCCATTCTAGACAGTATTTAATTAAAGCTTGCTTCAAATTTGGCTTTAAACTGTGGTAGTGGTCTTATTCTCAATTGCTAGAATTAACAGTAGGAGAGAGAGACAAAGGGAAATAGATATGACACTTGGGAGATCTCCTTCCTGCTCTCCCAATAACTCCAGCTCACAGATAAGCAGGCTTTAATTTAGCTTCAGCCTATTGTAAGGCAAGGTCCCTCAAGCCAGGAAGGAAGAGCCTTCTACTCTGTGCAGACTTCCTCTTTTGGAGTGTTCCACTGCCTGTGGAGGATTGCTCTGGAAAGATATGGTCAGAGATTCTCATCTACAGTCTTTTCTAGATTGGTCTTATTGTAAAGTTGATTTAAGAGAGAAAATAAAGAATTGGCTAATAAAATAGTAAGGATTACAGTCTTAGAAATAGGGCCTGCTTTAGGGTAGACTCCTGACCAAAGAAATAAAACAAAATCAGATCCTTAACTGATGACAGCATCTACTCTACAGTAAGAGTTTTTAAAATACCAACTATTTTCATTATAAAAATAACATAATAGGATTCTATGATAGAAATTTTACTTACTAAAACTTGGCTGTGACCTGAAATAAATATAGAGCTTACCTACTATGGGTGAAATCATTAACAATTATAGTTACTTTAAACTTAAAATAACTCCAAGACTATTACTATCATTAAGATGCACTGGAAATAAAAATTTTGACATCCATTTTAATGTAATGCTTTTGAAAAACTTATGCCAAAATACAAGATCATTTTTACTATATTTGACAAATATTATGTGAACCATGTTAAAGTTTTGTTACATAGAATTTGATGACTGATCTTACTTTAAAGCTCTCCAAAGCAAAGTAACTAAAGTTTATCATGGCAGAGATGCTAGGAAAATATATTGTCAGAAAATCAGAAATATTAAAAAAGAAAAAAAAAAATGGAGCTTTTCTGCAAGGTGGAATGTTTCATTCTAGGAGGAAATTGCTAAACATTGGCAATCAATTCTGATATCTTCTAAAATCATGGGCCCCCAGAGCTACCACACTTGCCTAGGATCCAGGAAGGGCAACAGCAACCACAGAATGGAATGCCCACTGAATGAGGACTAGACCAGATACCAACACCAAGAAACATTTCAAACATGGTTAAGTCTGGATGCCTGGACTCCAGCACAAAGCATAAGCATGAATAGCCAAAGCAGTTATGACTCCATCAGAGAATCCAGTAACTCTATTATTACACTAGGCCCTGAGAAACACAATATAGCTGATACACAAGAATTTCAAAGTAGCCATTACAAAATTGGTAAAGGGCCTCAAAGAAGATACGAAGAAACCTGTTGATGAAGTCTTTGAAAACACAAACAAGAGCCCCAGCAACCAGGCAGCAACATCCTTCACCCTCAGTACCGTCCACGAACCCCCTACTCCCACCAACCATCCTCCACTGCATCAGTGACCACCAGAGCCACAGGCCCCACCCACAGTGATTGGAGGAAGAAATGGATAGACAATAGTGTAAGAATACATCCAACAACATAAAGAGCAATATGGCATCACCAGAAACTAGTGATTCTACAACAGCAAACATGAACATCTCAACACAGATGAAGCAAAAGAAAATGACCTTAAAAATAACTTTATAAAGATGATAAGATGATAGAGGCCCTTAAGGAAGAAATGTAAAATTCTCCTAAAGAAGTGGAGGAAAACAAACAAAAATTTGGAAGCAATCAATAAATCCCTTAAACAATGCCAAGAAAAACAATCAAATGGGTGAAGGAAAGAGTTCAAGATTTGAAAACAGAGGCAAAAATAAATAAATAAATACATACATAAATATATACATAAAATAAAAAAGCTACAAACTGAGGGAATTCTGGAAATGGAAAATCTGGGCAAATGACCAACAGAATACAAGAGATGGAAAAGAGAATCTCAGGCATTGAAGATACCATAGAGGAAAAAGATTCATCAGTCAAAGGTGTTAAGAGGGGAGAGGAGGGAGGGGGAACTGGAATTGGAATAAAAAAACTAAACTAATAAATTTTTAAAAAATGTTACATCCAAAAAAATCTTAACACAAAACATCCAGGAAATTTGGAATACCATGAAAAGATCAAACCTAAGAAGGTAGAGGAAGGAGAAGAATTCCAGCTCAAAGGCATAGAAAATATATACAACAAAATCATAGAAGAAAACTTTCCCAACCTAAAGAAAGACATGCCTAGGGAGGTAAAAGAAGATTACAGAACACCAAATAGATTGGACAACAACAAAAAAAGTCCCCTTGCCACATAATAATCGAAACACTAAACACACAGAATAAAGGAAAAAAAAAATCAAAACAAATGTACTTTCCTGTTCCCTCTGTTAAGTAAGACTAAAAACTCTGGACACAAAATATAAATGAGCACAAGCTGACTCTTAAGTGTCAGGAAAAGGGCAGCAGAATGGTTCAGGTTTTTGGGAGCCACTGAGTGCCACAGCTGGGTTCCTGGATTTCCTTTTGTCTCAAACACACCCAACCTATCTTGTAAGAAAGGAGCAGAGATGAAACAGGCACAAGCAAAACTCCCCTAGGTAAGAAATACCGCTCTTTAAGACCTCTCTAGTCAAGGGACACACAAGGTAAGAAGCAACTCAGGAACACATGTTTATATACTAAACATCCTGTTATCAGACTTTACACGAAAACTGGTAGCCATTCTAGCAAAAGGGCAAGCTGGATACCTAGACTTGTAGTCTCACTAGTTTGCAATGGGCACTCAATGCCATCCATCTTCCTTGTGCCTCCCACCCCATGGTGTCAGAGTAGGCTGAAAGGGGAAGATGGGGCAGCTCAGAGGATTCTAGGAAGGGCCAGGAATGGGATAGTCTCAGCAAGAAAAGAAGCCATAAAGAACTGATTGAAATTTTAGATCCAAAAGATAAAATAACCAACATAGAAATTCAATAGACAAACTCAATAGTAGAACTGAGGGGGCAGAAAAACAAAACAAAAACAACAACAACAAAAAAAAAAACCCTGCAAACTAAGGATAAAAAACAAAGTATGAATTCACTCCCCATCCCCAACCAACACACAACAAAGTGCATTCTCCAAAAAACCTGGGGACTATGATACAAGATCTACCATTTATGTCTTAGGAGATACAGAAGGAAAACGAAGACAGAGAAACCGTATATTCATAGGAAAAGTAGCTGGGAAGTTCTGCTGCTTGCCAAAGACATTTATCTAACAGACTGGGGAAGTGAGCCAACTTGATTCAGTAGAAACTCAAAGCAATTTACACAGACTCACATTAAACATTTGAAAACAAACAGAATTTGAAAGCAGCTGAGAGAAATTACACCTTGTCAGTAATGGAAAAAATGATCTGAAATGAAAGCATACCTCACCAGAAAACTTGGAAACTAGGAAGGCACATCCTTATCAAATGCTGTTGAGAGTAAAAGAAAACACACCCCAAATTCAAAGAAAATATCCCTTTTCCATCTCTTTTCCTTGATGGAAAAAAAAAAAAATCCAGATATCCTTGGGTGATGACAAACAAAACCCCAAAGAACTTAATGTCTCACATTATCAGAAGGAAGTTCTCCAGATATAATGAACATGAAATAAAAAGCAATGAGCTGGAATGATAAGGATGAACGTTGTAGGCAAAAGTATGAATTAATGGATTAGGCTTGCTGTCCTAGTTTGCTTCTCCATTACTGTGAACATTACAATTGGTTTTAATGTCAACTGGCCACAGATCAGAATCACCATGGTTAGGAGCCTCGCTGAAGAACTGTCTCGACTACCTTAACCAATGGACATATATATTCACCCTACTGGTGCCATTCTTCTCAAGAACCCTGACTAGCAACTGACCAAAACCAACCTAGGGAGGGAAGGGTTTATTTTAGCTTAAAGCTTACAGCATCAGCAAGGGGATGTACTAGATCAGACCATGAAGGAAATGCTGCTTTCTAGCTTGCTCAACTGTCTTTCTTACCAAACCTAGGCCTACCTACCTAGGGATGGCACCACCCATCCATTCGCTGTCATTCCCATATAAACTAGCAATTAAACTGCCCCAATAACATGCCCTGGGGCCAATTACACTGATGCAATTCCTCAACTAAGGATCCTTCCTCCCAGCTGTGTTTGTTGAGTTGATGGCAAAAGCTAAATACTTGCCTTTTCCTCTTGAGTTTTCTAAGTTATATCTGACAGTTGAAACAAAAAGATAGCTCTGGTATGGCTATTTAAGGTGGTTACATTCAAGTCAGGAGTGGCAGCAAGATGTAGAAGGATGCACACTGATGAAATGGCACTGCCAGACTGTGAATACATACATACATACATACATACATACATACATACATACATACATACATACATGACACCCTGAGCGAACACCAATTAAAAAGCCAGAGAAAGAGATACAATAAAAAACACTGCAGACAAGTGAAAATGGAATGATAAAATAATGTTCAAACAAAACACAGGAGACATAGGACAGACAGCAGCAGCAGCAAACAAAACCAAACACACAGCAAACTAAAGCCATAGCTTCATAGCTGCATTAAAGACAACCTAAATAAGTGGTTGAGAGGCAATAAAAACATTACTAAAACATACGCTGTTCATGAGGCTGCAATTACAATGATAAAGGCAGGGGAGAAGTAGCAAGAATGAGATGCAGGCCATATCCCTTGCACAGATATAACATGCTATCTTAAAGGTGGGATCTAATTCTAACCACAAGATTCATCTGCTGTATACAAACACAGCCTGGAGGTGACTTTTACACAGTATTTTCAGTGTGCCTGTTTTGAATGCAACCTGTCCTATGATGCCAGACATGTAATTTTCCATGATGCTAGTGCTTAGAAAGTTTAGATTTTAGAACATTCTGGATCTGGGAATTAGGAATGCTCAAGCTGCATACAAAGTAAACACTAATAAAAGAAAAGAATAGCTATATTAATACCAGGAAACAAAGACACCATTTTCTCAATATTTGCTGGGAGAACACAATGTAGTCAATAAGGACACAGAAGTCAACAACACTATCAGCCAACCGCTTCTACAACACCACCAGCACCAGCTTCTTACACCTAGCTACAGAACTCTAGCCTCAAGAGCAGTAAAATGTGGTTTATTTTTAATACTCATTCTTGATAGATACATCCTGTCACAACATCAAACTTAACAAGACTGTAAGAACAGAAATCATACAGATCATTTCTCTGTCCACAACACTATAGTAGAAAAATTAACCAAATAATTTTATCTGGGGTAAACTTCAGGATGAATGGTTCTTTTCCAGAAGGACTTTGATTGTGAAGAAATTGCTGTAGAAAACAATGACTGCTTTCTGTTATCTATGCAGTTGTTCTTCTGGTGGGGCTTTACAGTATTTTTATGACCTTGGCCACAAAAAGGTCCTGGAACGCCTGGAGTGTCTTGTATTACTGGGTACTGCAAACAGTACACAATAAGAACTAAGGTTGCAGGGGTGTGATGTATTCCTTCAGAAAATATAGAATAGATGGAGGGCTTTGGTATGAGGAACTTGTTTTACTCCTCTGCCCCCCAAACAACCTTTGTATAACAATAAAGCTTGTGTAACCTTTGCATGGTTGTTGGAGGTTCAGTTCACAAAGACTTTTCCTCTCTGCTGCCACAGAACCTGAATTACATCAGGAGTGACCTTGTTTCATCATCCAACACCACACGGACCACCGAGAGAACACAATCAAACTAAGCATTAGTAACAGCATAAAAATCTCTTAACATTTGGAAATAACATACTTCCACATAAGCCCTGGGCTAAAGATGTAGTTTCCCCGTTCTGGTCTCCTAAAACAGGAGACCTTATGTAGCCCATGTTGCCTTGAGAGCTGTTTAGCAAAGGCTGAGCTCATGATTTTCCTACTTCAACAACTCAAGTGTTGGATTTTAGAGATGTGTCACCACGTCCAGCTCAAAGTTAAATATATATTTGAATTGGGGGCTGCAGAGATGGCTCAACAAATAAAGGCACTTGCCACTAAGCCTGACAACTGAAGTTCCTGTCTTGGCATCCACATGGTAGGAGAGAACTGAACAAGTTGTCCTCTGACCTCCACATCTGTGATGTGTTATGACTGCCCACACATAGATACACACATGCATGCTTGCACACATACAAGTCAATAAAAGATAATAAAAAATAAGAAAAATATTTGAAGAGAGGAAAAATGAAAATCAAAGTATATGGAACCCTGAAAAGCTGTGATGGAAATATGCACTTCCTCTGAGAGTGCAAAACACACATCTGACACAGCTGCTGAGTTATAGGTGATTCACATACCTGACACACAAGTTAACTAAAGTGGAACATGAATTTGGACATAAACATAAACAATTTTAGAAAACAAACTAGGGGGAGTCATTAGGACCTGGGACTAAACAAAGAGTTCTTAGTCTTGACACTAAGTCTAAACAATCTAACAAACTAGATTCTATCAAAATAAGGTACTTTTATACTATGAGAGATCCTGCTAGGAGGATAAGAAGAAATTGATTAAAAGAATTATTAGCAAATTATGTATTTAAAAAAGAACTCATTTACCCACAGAAACAGCTGACCTGAACAAGGGGGTTGTTCATGGACCCCTGTCTGACAGCTGGGAAACCAGCACTGGACCGACCCAGACTCCCTGAATGTGGGTGTTAGTTAGGAGGACTGGGCAGTCCATGGGGCCTCTGGTAGTGGATCAGTATTTATCCCTAGTATACGAATGGAATTTGGGAGCCCATTCCACATAGAGGGATATTCCCTTAGCCTAGACACATGGGGGGAAGGCCTAGGCCCTGCTCCAAATGATATGACAGAAGTTTGAAGATTCCCCATGGAAGGTCTCACCCTCCCTGGGGAGCAGAAAGGGGATGGCATGGGGGTTAAAAGGGGACAGGGGAGGAGGGGAGATGAGGGAAACTGGGACTGACATGTAAAACAAGTTTGTTTCAAATTTAAATAAAAAATATTATCATAAAAAATAATCTGCTTTCCATAATAAATGCTGTTTTCTACAAAAAGAAAAAAAAGAGTTGTTCTGCTATACAGCAGAGCACTTAATCATGGGCAGGCTAAGTAAAGGGGCCTGCCACAGTACCAGAACCAGTTTCCTAGAGCTGGGGTGGTTAAATGAAACACCTGTTTAGATGCAGGTCTTAGCTGAATGAAGCTCTCAGCACTTTCCCAGACTCAATCAGGGCAGGCCCAGTGCCAGTACAAAACTTCTTAGCAGTTTAAGGTTTGGTGCAAAAGGTTAGAAAAGGCTAGAGAACACACGGTAAGGACAGGTCCAAATGGAGGGGGAAAAAAACAAATCAAAACAAAAACAAACAAACAAAAAACAAACAGCAAGAAAAAAAACAACCTCTACACAGGTTAAACAAAATAGGTACAGATAGTCATAGGAAAAAACAATTAGTTTAAAAATAATAAAGTCTTTACAGAAAGAGTAAAGTAATATAAAGGAATGCCATGTAAAGATGGGGAATACACAGGGAGTCTGTGCTGACTTTGAATTTTTTGAATGCTAATGAGTGAATGACAACTACTGAGAAACACTGAATTGTAAAAGGGACTGCTAAGTTAAAATAGTCTAGATATTTTAAAGTCTTAACTTTAAAATGTAATCCATAAAACGTATTGTGTTGGGGGGAGAGGTTATGGTTTTGTTTCCACGAAAACCAAAGGCTGTAGTTGCCTTCAAAGTTAATAGAGACTTCCTGAAAATCCAGGCTATAGGCATAGAGAAATAAAGAAAAACTACAAGACAGGTGACGTACACACTTATCCCTCTGCATGGGAACAGTTCTGAGACTTGACAACAAATGTTACAAATAGTTTTCCCCAGATTTGACCATTGCCTCAATTTTCTCAGGGTCGTTTGGGGGATATACCTCAATCCAGCTGTTCATCTCCTACACGCTACTTCAGCAAGTACATTTCCACTCACCACTTAAGACAGGACTCATGGATGAGTCCTCTCTTTTTCCACTCCATCTAGTTCTCCCAATTCTCCCAATCTCTGAGTCTGTTACCTTTTGAATTGCTACTCTAGTCCACACTGCCATAACAGCCTCCCAGCTATACTGCTGCTCTTAACCTACAATATTTCCTCTACTCTGTGGTCAGTGTTTCCAAAACTTGGACTAAATCAAATTATCCAGTAGTCTAGTGTTATACCTTATATTTGGAATAAATTCTTAATTCCTCACGATAACCTTCTAGGCTATACATGGTACCAACCCTCTATTCTCTACACTCACTCTCTACTATGCATACTATGTTTATTTTTAAAGGCCTTTATGTATTTGGACATTAAGGACAAAGGGATGTACAGCATCACTCTGAATAGAAGTTATCACTGAGTCATTAACAGTGGGAAATTTTCCAGTGCTTCTGGTATTCTCCATGATAAGTTTCTTATATATTTATTTGATGTTCACATAAATTTCTAGGCACGAGCCATAGAACTCAAAGGTT
This sequence comes from Phodopus roborovskii, assembly GCF_943737965.1. Taxonomy (NCBI): domain Eukaryota; kingdom Metazoa; phylum Chordata; class Mammalia; order Rodentia; family Cricetidae; genus Phodopus; species Phodopus roborovskii. The sequence goes on along the minus strand of NW_026126583.1, from coordinate 4,933,048 downwards.
GACTTCACACTTAATGTGAAAATACTCAGGTAAAAATGGTTTCTACATCCTTATAGGATTTTTCAAAACTTGTACCTGTTTATGAAATTGAAACCCTACACCCAGTAAGCTAAATATAACAGACACAACTTCTTCATGCTGTAAAATGTTTGCTGCCCAGGCCAGGGACTCACCTGTGTAGTTAGAGATATGCAGAATAAGGGAAAGAGTACTGCCAGCGCTGAGCTTTAATGATAAAATCCTGGGAAACTCAACCTGACCTATTTCTAAAGGAAGCAGGCAAACAGGTTGGGAGACATGTATATTAAAAACAAATAAAAACTATGAGAACTAAGATGCTATTATAATAAGGATGTTCTAGGAGCAAGAAACAGAACACGGTATGTTAGTACAGTAGAATACACTTCAGCAAAGAAAAGAACAAAGTATTGGTACAAGTTACTGTACAATTGTACATTAAAGTATAAATAAATGCAAAAATATACAAAGTGGAAAAACATAGATGTAAACAATATTTATGATTCTGCTTATAGAGACACCAGGACCTAACCAACCCATGAAGACAGAGGCAGACTATCATTGTCTGGGGGTGTTTATGGGAACAGGATGGACTGTACCAGAAGGCTCAAGGGAATGTTAAAGTGATACAAAGGTTTAAAGAAACTATATCCTGATGAGTTGCAGAACTCTAGAAATTTGATAATTTAAATTGTAAGTCATTTAACTTAAAACCTTAATGTTGATGAATATTATGATATGCAAATTATCCTACAATAAAAGGAGAGGGGACAGTTGGAAGATGAGGGAATGGAGAACAAGTGGGTGATTACATGTCACCATATTTTAGTTTTGTTAAAATCTGCTATCTGATTTTTAGGTCAAAATATCAAATCAAACAGGATCTCTTAACAAAAGTGTTGTAACAGTCACGTGGTTCATCTTTTAGTCTAACGAACAGCCCATCTATAAAATGATTTATTCCACAGATCACTTGCCCTCTCACTATGGCCTGAAATGCCAGTCTTGCAGCTTGCTCAAGAAAAGCAGTGGTGAAGCTCATTATCCCTACACAACTGCACCATCAGGCATCTGGCCAGGATATTCTGAATCAATCATGCCCTGGTGCCTTCTGGCATCAGCAGAATTAAAGTAACTACAAACATCAACTTGAAATTATTTTAGCCATTTCCACTCTCTTCCTACAACTATGCTGTTATTGAAATTAGCAATTCCGAAGAGGCTCATATGTGTGAGTGTGAATATGTGTATGTGGTGGAGCGGCATCCAGGATTTGCCTTACAGTCTTTTCAACCCACACAATGAATGATAAAACTTGATTGCATTATTTTCCATGAAGGTGATGGAAAACAAGCCATACCTTTCAAAGGTACGAGGGCAGAAAAGACTGACAGTCAACGTTGGAATACACTTTGATATTCAGTGGAGATTATTTTATGATGATCATGTTTGGGATAATCAAAGGTGACTGAACAAGATCATGAGTTTCCCTTATGACAAATACTCTAGTTGTCACTTGTATTTTAATTTGGTATAACAATAGTGTGCATAAGAAACAAAGAACAAATGAGCATCATTATCAGAACCAACTTTAGCTCAATCAAACTGATTCTGACTCTGCTCACCTCACTCCAGATATATCTGGGTCATAACTTTAAATATGTGCTCTTAAGACATGAAACATGAAAGTAGAAGGGTTCTAGCTGGGAAGAGAAGGGGGTCAGTGGAAATGGGAGGGGCTAAGAGAGGCCAATGGAGATGTGAGTATGATAAAAATGCACATTATAAAAATGTCATGAGACTGATCATTATTTATTAAACATGTGCTAAAACATACTTAAACACTAAACACTTGTTTGTAATTAAGAAAATTACCTCATAGGAATTTTTTCTTTAGTTAAAAAAAAATGCAACTTCTGTACGCAACATAAAAGGCAACACTCTGTAAAGTTTATGACATGAGAGAAAGATACAATTTAAAGATCAAAAGACAAAAATACTAAGTTAGGCCTGTCAGCTGAACAGTTCTAAGACTGGAGCAGAGTATGTGTCACATGGTTGTAAAGGACCATGTGATGCTACCAGTTCTCAGCACAACCCAGACTTCAGCTGCCTGTATGGGCTGTAGTGTAATTTTTTCAGAGTTCTCATTTAATTGGAATCATCTCTGAAGATGCAATGTAAACAGGGACTACCATAATCCCAAATAGATATGTAGTATGGCATTTTTTTATGTGGTTTTTATTAACTTGCAATTAATTGCCAAGGTAACACTATAAATATACAGATATGTTAGCCAGGCTCACAAGGCTAGCAAGCTGCTATGCTATTTCTGTCTAAAATTCTGGCATTTTTTTCAGCATTTATAATGTCACACAATAGTGAGGATATCCCTGTGAATAAGAGATATGGAGTGGCTGAAGATATCAGTATATTTTAATAGAGAAATTCAGAAAGAAAACTTGTCACCACGGCAAAACAGCCTGAGATCCAATTCACACAGCCCTGGTTCCCACTGAGGAAACTGCCAGTGAGTTTAAGTGATGTCAGCAGCAAGACAGAAAACATCATTGCTTTTCAAATACATCTTCAAAAAAGAATAGTTAAAACCTGAACTGAAAAGCTTTGATATGTGGGTCTTATTGTCTGGTGCTTCAGATGTCTCCTCACCCATGACTGAGTTTTTCTCTGGCAATAGTTTACATGTCCTTGAAGATGTGTAAACAGTACCTGCCCATTAGACCACTCACACACTGCCCATGAGGCAGTATGTACCACTGCTGATGTACAACATGCAGTGGGAAGAGTTTAAGTGCCAGCTGACCATCAAGAACATCAGCAAAACATTCACAATGTAGCATCCACCAGGAGCAATTTCATTTAGAAAAGCTAATTGCATTTCATTTTTCTATCCCTCCATCCTGACATCTCTTCCCTAGCTGCCCTCCACCCTATTATAATCACCTTCCTATTTTTTCATTATTTCTTAAAAAAATATTTCCTTTCTCATATATTAATTCTGATCACAGTTTCCTGTCTCTCCTTTCCTCCAACCATCCAGCACCCCTCCTATTCCACAGATCTCCTCCATTTCCTTTCAGAAAAGAGTAGCCTCCAAGATATCAACCAAAAACGGCACAAGTTACAGTAAAACTAGACACAAACCCTCATATTAAAGCTGGATAAGGCAACCCAGTAAGTGGAAAAGGGTCCCAAGAGCAGGCAAAAGAGCCAGACACAGATGCTGCTCTGACAGTTAGAAGTTCCACAAGAACACCAGACTATACAATCATCATGCATGTTCAGATGAACTAGGTCAGACCTATATAGGCTCTGTATTGTCACTTCCATAACCTCTCCAGCATGAGGTATCACCTGTGTATTTTATCTTAGCTATTATAAGAAGTACAAGATGGAATCTCTAAGTCGTTTTGATTTGCATTTTCTGATAACTAAGGGTGTTGAAAGGTTAAGTATTTCTTGGCAATTTGAGATTCCTCTACTGAGAATTCTGTTTAGATCTGTACCCTGTTTTTTAGTTGGATTATTTGGTTTGTTGGTGTCTAGTATTTGAGTTCTTTATATATTTGGATGTTAGCCCTGTGTCAGACATGGCATTAGTAAAAATCTTTCCCATCCTGTAGACAGCCTTTTGTCCTTTGCCTTACAGAAGCGTTTCAGTTTCAAGAGATGATTCCATTTGGTAATTGTCAATCTTGGTGCCCCTACAATTGGTTATCTCTGCAGGAAGTCCTGCACCAATGCATTCAAGATTATTCCTCACTATCTCTTCTGTCAGGTTCTCCATATCTAGTTTTTTATGCTAAGGTCTTTCATCCACTTGAACTTGAGTTTTGTGCTGGTGATAGATATGGAACTATTTGCATTCTTCTATATATATTCATTCAATTAGACAAAACCTATTTCTTGAAGATGTTTTTTTTCCCATTGTATATTTCTGAGTTCATTATGAAGAAATCAGGTGTTCATAAGTTTATGGATTTACTTTTGTGCCTTCAATTCAAGTCCACTACTCATCCTCTGAGTTTTATTTATTTTTTAATTCAATATGCTTTGTCTTACTATACCTCTGTAGAAGATCTTGAACTCAATGGTGATAACTCTAGACATTCTTTCAATGTACAGGAGTGTTTTAGTTATCTGGGGTTTTGGTTTTGCCATACAAAGTTGAGCATTGTCCTTTCAAGGTCTATAAAGAATTGTGTTGGAATTTTTATGGGAATCGCACTAAAAGCTGTAGATTACTATTGATAAGATGGCCATTTTTATTATGATTCATGAGAATGGGAGATCTTTCCATCTTCTGGTATCCTCGTCAATTTCTTTCTTGTAAGACTTGAAGATTTTGTCAAACAAGTCATTCACTTGTTTGGTTAGAGTTACCCTAAGATATTCCTCATTATTTGTGGCTATTATGAAGGGTGTTGTTACCCTGATTTCTTTCTCAGCCACTTTTTCATTTGTATATAGTAGGGCTACTGATTTTTTTTTTAAAGTTAATCTTATCTCTAGCCACTTAACTGAAGATGTTTACCAATGGTAGAGTTCACTGGCGAATTTTGGGATTGCTTATGTTATTATCATATCATGTATATCTGCAAATAATGATACTTTCACTTCTTCCTTTCCTATTTGTATCCTCTTGGTCTCCTTTTGTTGTCTTATTGCTCTAGGTAGAGAGTGGACAGTCTTGTCTTGTTACTGATATTAGTGGAATTGCTTTGAGTTTCTCTCCATTTAATTTGATCTTGGCTATTGGGTTGCTGCAAATTACCTTTATTATGTTTAGGTATGTTCCTTTTACTCTTATTTCTCCAAGACCTTCATTGTGAAGGAGGTATTGGATTTTGTCAAAGGCTTTTTCAGCATCTAATGATATTCACCTTTTTCTTCAGTTTATGTGATGGATTACATTGATAGATTTTCACATGTTGAACCATCTTTGTATCTCTGTGATGAACCCTACTTGGTCATGATGGATGACCTTTTAATGTGTTCTTGGATTCAGTTTGCCAGTATTATATTGAGTGTTTTTGCATCAATGTTCACGAGGGAAACTGGTCTATAATTCTCTTTGTTGATCTTTGTGCAGTTTAGGTATCTGTGGGTAACTGTGGCCCTACAAAATGAATTTGACAATGTTCCTTATATTTTTATTTTATGGAATGTTTTGAGGAGTTTTGGCATTAGCTCTTCTTTGAAAGTCTGGTAGAATTTTGTGCCCTGGGCTTTTTTTGGTTGAGACGCTTTAGTCTGTTTAAATTATCTGTTCTTGATTTAACTTTGCTAAGTGGTTTCTATTGAAAAAAATTATCCATTTCTTTTACATTTTGCAAAATGTGGGGATAGACTTGTCCTTCCTTAAGTTAGGAAATTTTTCTTGTGTGACTTTGTTAAAAATATTTTCTGAGCCTTTGAGCTGGGATTCTTTTCCTTCTATTCCTATCATTTGTAAGTTTTTTCTTTTCATAGTGTCCCAGATTTCATGTATGTTCTGTGTTGGGAATATTTTTAGATTTAATATTTTCTTTGACTATCGATTTCTTCTATTTTATCTTGAATGCATGAGATTCTGTCTTCTATCTCTCCTACTCTGTTGGTAAGGCTTTGCTTTGTATTTCCCATATTGCCTATCTGGAGTTCTGGAGGTTGGTGTGGTCTCTGGTGTAGCAAGGAAGTCTCTGCCTGAGTCCTCCTATCTGTTCTGACATGGCCTGTACCTTCACTTGTCATGGCCTTTAGTTGCGTAGCAATATCTGCCCAAAGTAGGGGTGGGAGCATGGCAGTGAGGCCACCTTCCTTTCAAAAAGAAAAGGTTAATGATAACAAAGACAGGACAATACAACAGGACAAAACATGCAAAAATCAACAAATCAGCCAATGCCAAAGCTTCTGCAAAGCAAAGAAGATAACAAAGAGAAAGCCTGCAGAGTGTGAGAGATCTTCACCAGCTTTCCTGCCAAGACAGTATTAATACCCACAACACAAACAGAAATCAACACTAACAGAACAAGGAAAGCAATCAGCAAGCAGGCTATAAACTGCAGAGGTGGCTCAAAGAACAATCTACACTAGGGAAATGCAAATCAAAATTACATTGAGATCCCGTCTCTTCTAGTCAGATAATTTTAATCAAGAAGACGGAAAAAAAAAAATAGTGAGGGAAAAGGATTTTCTATATAATGTTAGAAGAAAGATTTTTTTGTTGCTGTTTTTTTCAAGAACTCACTCTGTAGACCAGGTTGGCCTTGGACTCACAGAGATCCGCCTGCCTCAGCCTCCCAAGTGCTGGGATTAAAGACATGCACCACCACGGCACAGCTAGAAAGCTAACTTAATATTGTCACTAAGGAAAACAGTCCAGAGGTTCTCCCAAACTAAAACCAGCATCACTATATGATCCAGGTATGCTATTCTTTCCCATTCAAACCCTTAACTTACACAATTCAAAACTTGATAGGAAATGGTCCTTCTGTACATTACAAACACCATTAGATACAGAGCCAACTTTTCTAAACAGCTCGGGGGCATGAATCATGTGCTGTGCATGCTACAAGTATCCTAACACCAAGCTAGCATCTGCAGCCCCTTTCATTCAGTTCTGAGCCACAGTGTGAGTGGAACCTGGTGCCAAATCCCAGGAGTGGAGATGGCCATCACAGCTAGCTCAAAGTCCTGTGTTTGCTTGGTTCTGTAAAACACACCCTCTGGAAAATTCTCTTTAAGTCCACACAGAGGGAGCAGTGAGAAAAGCTGAAGTGCTGCCACAAACTCAACTATTTACAGACCCTACACCATGAGCCGATTGCAATCTCTTCAGGGTGGCCGTGGCAGATGGAAGCAGTAAATACATCTGCTGGAAAAGGCAACACCAACTTCTCTGTGTTGGGATAACCTGTTGAGAGATACTGCAAGTAACAGTATAATGCAAATACAGTTATTTTGGTATACTATGGCTCAATGCACACTTCTGACTGACATCCTGGGCTTTCTACTCAAGTGTGACTGTTTCATTGTTCTTACTTGGCCTGTGGTAGATGGATTCCTGGCTTCTGAACAGCCATTGTACCGACTTTGAGGAGTCACACTGCAAATGATCAATTTTGGGTAGATGGGGTGTGAACTGCAATGCACAACCCTATCTGAGTTAAGGGCATTTCTCTGCACTCCAGTTGTACTTCTCAAATTGACTTCAGAAACTTAATCTGACAAGTGATAATTGGATTGGATGAACTCAGGAATGTTCACGCCTTCCAACTATAATGTTCCTCACATCCCCTATTTTGTGAAATGAAAATAAAATCTCTTCACAAAGAGGTGTGAAGGTATCCCCTTGCAAATGCTGCATATGTCTCCTCCCCTGTCTAATTAAGAAGCTTCAAGAGTGGTCCAGACACAGATTTCTGCATCCTGACTCCATTGCGATCTAAGCACTCTCCTTTTCATAACCAGTAGGAACCAGGAAGCAGAATGAGAAAAAGGAAGAGCAAAGAGTAAAGATCTTATTCCTTCTTTCTCACTTCTCAGAACAGCAACTCCAGTTCTTTCTAAGATCTTCTAGAACATATGCATCCCCCTAGCATAAATTAGTATCTTCATGGCTGCTAGGTGAAAAGAGGATTTAACTTATGTCATGTTTATTTCAATTTCAGATAGATACCTTAGTTTTGTTTTTCTTTACCAATTAAGATAAAAGTTGCATGTGATAAAATAGAACTATTTTAAGTGCCCATTCAGCTGAGTTTTGAAACGGTACAGTCATGTGACCACCATCATTGTTAAGACATCTGAAACATTGTCATCCCCACAGAAGTGCCCACATTCCTCAGACCTCCACAACCATTGATTCTCTTTCTGGAACTACAGATTGGAATTCTACATAGGTGGAAACAATAGACGTATACACTGTTACATTCATTCACTGCTGTCCTGAGATCTGTCTATACAGCTGAGTCAGTTTAGCATTCTAGTACTCATCTGTTTTCACTGGCAAGTAGTTACTGTACAAATTCCTATACAAATCATTCTGTGCACATTTTTCCTTCTCTTAGATAATATGTATGTGTGTATGTATGTATCTAGAAATTGAGTGGCCATGTCATAGACCTATGTGTATTTCTATTTCTCTCTCTCTCTGTGTGTGTGTGTGTGAGAAAGAGAGAGATATTGAGTCTCTGTGTACATGTTCATGTACATGCGGGTATGTGTACACATATGCGTGAGTATGTGCAGAGGCCAGAAGCTGCTGTTGGATGTATTTCTTTATTGTTCTATACTATTTTTTGAGACAGGGTCTCACACTCAACCTGGAACTCATGCAAACCCAGCAAGTCCCAGGGATCCTCTAGCTCTGCCTCCCCATCACTACAATTAATGACACATGCCACTATGGCAGGCTTTTTCTGTTTACATATTTGTATATAATGAAATATGATCATATATATTCACCTTTCTTTCCTTCTAATCTTCCTTTCTCTCTCTTAAATTCATACCCACAAAGTTCAATTGACATTGCTCATATGATCATCAGAAACCCTGTCATTAGACCGAGATCCTTACACAGAGTCACGTCAGATCCCAGGTACGAGGGTATCCAATGTGCCTGGAAAGGCAGATAGGTACTAGTTGGAAGCTTTGACAGAAATGTCTAGTGCACAGTGGGCATAAGCTCACACAAATTCCCAGAAGCTCCAAGTACGACTAAGTATTAACTAAATGAAATAAAGTTAGCTTATAAAAACATAACTATCTCAGAATCCATGGGGGGCAGGGAGGAGAGGATCAGCTTTGCTTTCTTCTCAGGAAGAAGAATCTGAACAGATTACATCAATGATAATCAGATCACAGGAAAGAGAGGAGACGGACTTGTTCTGATTATGTTTTATATAACAGTGTGTTACAGTGTCCCCTTAAAGCGTCTACAAGGCAGATAATCATGGCATGAAATTTAAACGAATACATGAAATTCACAGTGCATGCGGAACAGTCTCATTATTCCAAGAAGCGATTGTGAGATTTTAAGAATGCACGAGCACACTGGAGAGTTACTTTCAGACCCCAGATTCACAAGTCCCTCTCGTATCTTTCTGTGGTCCCACTCCTCTCCAGACTAAACAACCATCCTCCTCTGCCACAGAATCCCATGAAAGTACCTGCCAGTGTGTTCATACCAAAAATTAGAAGAAGGTTATCTGATCTCAGAGCCTTAAAATCTGTGCTACTTCCTATACTTGCCTGAAGTCATAATGGCACCCTTACCCAGACACTTAGGAAGTTAGTGTTACTATGAACAATACCTGGTTCCAATATCAAGCCAGCTGCCAGAATCCTTGACCAAGAAGAAAAAATGCTGTAAAAGATAATACAGTACGACTCCATTAAAAACAAAGACTATTTAGTTTCAATGTATAAACATCATTTTCTGCCCAGAATCCACAAGAAGATGCCCTTAATTGCAACTTCTGCTTGTATCAAAATAAGCAATGGCCCAAATGCTACAAAAAGGAATTAAGATTCAATCAAAGGAATACAAAGTGATGCTTGTGAGTAGTAAGAAATAAAACCATCCAATTCCAATAAAAATATTAAAAATGTCAAAGATGCAACCAAAGCCACATCACCTGGTTTGCAAACATTCATGGATGCTGTCTATTATGAATCAGTAATAGTCATTACTAGGTTCTATAGATAATGTCCTCACAGGACACATAATCTAGTGATGATTCAAATTATTAGGTGTGTAAACACATGTGTGCACAATTGAACTGAGAGATACAGAAACAGAGGAAGGGGAAATCTAAGTGAAAAGTAGGAATCAGATAAAGACAAAATCGGAGAGGCAGATTAGGAAGTTGCTTCACACCAAGAGCCAGATCAAGTTTAGCAGGTCCAAAGTGATTCTGGTTTAAGGAAAACAAGGAAGGAGGCATGTAAAACCATGCCTGTCAATAAAGCTGTATCAGAAACAGTTTGGCAGCTTAAACTTAGTGACCCGATTGTTCTCACAAAATGAGCCAGAATCCAGAATTTTTCAGTTTCTGTCTATTTGTCATGTTGTGAATGCCAACTTCATTCTAACATTATGTGTGATCAAGCTGAGGAATATACGAGATATTTAGTTAAACAAAACACAAAATGCTCTCATATAATTCAAGTGGCAGCAATCAGATTTGAGAAATTATTTAGTAGATATACAGTCAGGTATTAATTACACCTTTAAAAAAGGCATGTCTCTCAGCTACTGAGAGGTGATTTCTAGGCCTTGGAATGGCTAATGAAGCATTTTGCCTGAGGCACTTATTACCAATCTAAAAATATGATTCATGATGGGAATTTCGAACCACATTGTGTGACTTCTACTTTTGAAAGGACTGAAGATTGATGATCAGTCAGGTATGCCATATTGAACAAAATCCATTTAAAAGGAAAGGAAACCCTGGACTGACAATGTTCAATGTGTATTGTCACACTCTACTGAGGGATAGATAACACTGTTCTCAGTCCATGAAAGGAAACAGGAGAACTCTGCATTCTACTCAGACACACAGAAATTCCTTTGGCTGACTTATTTGTACATAAACTAGAACTAAGAATACAACAGGATTCAGCAAGTTCAGTGATGGCTTCTAGAGAATTACCAAACCAGAGAGTAGGTATGGGAACTCTCCAAATACCCGAAACAGATACATTAGTTTTGTTAATTCATTTTATTCAAGATTATCTAAAAGTTCCTTATTTAGAATTCACTGATTATAGCTATTAACTGATAAAGCTATATTTCCCAATTGATAAAGCTATATTTCATGTTTCCTTCCTTAACTCTCTCCTTTTTTCACCTTTTTAATCTGGAAGGACTGAAAATCAATATTTAGATGAGTGATACAAATCTATGAAAGGTTCATTTCAAACACAAGCTATTCTAGCTTTAAGACCACATGTAAAATGACAGTCTGAATAAGTCAAGTAATAAGAAAAACTCTGACAGCTTAAAGTTTCTGCATTACTAATATAAAAAGTAATATATCTGTGTAGACCGCCATCACTTAGAGCTCAGTATATATATTATAGTAATGTATTCATATTCCTCCCAACTAAATGGACACAGACCTTAGTTTCTCAATGTCTTATACTGATATAAGTAAGTACCTTACCAAAGCCATGATGTCTGATATGACAAGAACAATGAGGAAAAGGCTGAAAAATAAAGGAAAAAATTATATACGATGTAATAGACATACCTTTTAAATACACTGTGAAATGTATTTTTGTGACAAATATCCTCAGGTAACACAGGAAGATAAAAGCAAGAAGAAGAATGGAAGGATGGGCAGCTCGGCTACAGAGGACACCCAGCAGACTCCCCATGACAGAACGTATGTTTGCTGCTTGTTTTATTGCTCACAGCATTCCTAGTCCACCATTTGTCACATAAACTTCAAATTGACATGTTCTTTTATGGCCTCGACCCCAAATGTACAACGCTTTATGATGAGCTTAGTTACGGAGACTGAGGAACAAGACAAATAGATGACAATTAGAAAAGTTTGTTTTAAGACATGTCAGATAATGCTAGCATGGCTTTTCTATCTCACTTTATCTAATACATATTCTAAGGAGTGGGTAAGAAAAAAATGCAGGTAGACCCATCACATTGGTGTGCTACACTCAATTTAAGTCTTGGCAGTGTGAGCATAATAAACAACCAGAATGTAAACAAAGTTCCCTTTATCCCCCAGACTTTTAAAAATTCTAAAATTTTAGCAACAGAAACAAAATGTCTTTGTGAAGACAGAGACAGGAGGGCAAGACTTGAACAAGAGTTAGGCAGCAAATAAGCAACACAGCCTGGCTTCTATGATGGGTTAAGTTAAAAACAAAAGAGATTCAAATCTACTGGAATAACTGAGTATAAGAGATGGCATATTAAACATGAGGAGCTTCTGATACACCAGGGAAATGTCAATGCCTTTCACGGGCTTAAGAGTCAAAAGAGAAGGTTTTTCTTTTAAGCCTTTGATATTGCTACCTCTGGAGTGGGTCTCTGTGTTAAGGATTTCATTGCATTAGTCTCAAGACAGAATTACCACACACGGGCACACAAATACATGTATATAATCACACATGTGTATGAGCTTTCTGTTTTTATCCCATTTCCCCCCTGTTCTTCTTATACAAGACTTAATTAAAATTCCTTCTGGATAGTTTGTCTACTTGCAGAGATGCAGGAAAGCACACGTTATGTTACTAGTTTTTATTGCATCTAAGCAACAGTCAACTGAATGATACTGATAAGGAATACATGTTTTCACTATTAAATTCATATGAATATCCTGAAAGACTATTTTCTTTTGAACTAGAAATAAGATTTTCACTATTTCTAAACAGTAGAAGGAATTTTTTTTAAAAAAAAAATTATGTTGCATACATACTAGAATGCTAAACCGAGTTTTAGCTTAAGCTCATCAAGAAAACATGCTAATTTATGTTAATACTATTCGTCCTTTTAGCAATGACTGTGCCAGCTTGATTCACTTATAAAAGTGCTATTTATAACTGTTTTTCAGAGAATCTCTGTGCTGATGAGGTAATTTTATGGGTTAAAGAAAGCAAAACCTTGGTTAACAACTTCTCTTTCAGAATCTTGAATGCTGAAGACTGCCTGCCCCAGAAATATCTCAAAACTCAGAATCTTCCTGACACATTTCTCAATGTATATTTTTGTAAATTACTGATACACAGAAAAGTTAATGTCAACCCATATAAAATGAAATAGTGTTAATGAATGTGTTTCATATATTTTTAATAAGCCAAAAGAAATTGTAACAATAGCCCTTCTTTTTTGTAGGTGCCATTATAGCTATAACAAATAACTAATTAAAGTATTTAAACTTTATGCTTTTCTAATGTTTTGATGCAGAGAAAGCATATTTATCTGCTAAGAGCCCTACTTAGCCAATTTCCTCTAATAAAAGCTTAAATTTAAAAGTAGAAAATTTTAAAGCAAATAGTTTGTGTTACAAATTTTAAGAGCAATCACATGAAACATCTTCAACTGTTTTCTGACATTTGTGAAAAATGGGGAAACCCAAGGCTTTATAAGATTTATCTTACCCTTTTGATGACAGCTGTGTAGTTATCTGAACTGCTTCAAATGCACACATCACAAGAACAAATGGAATTAAAATCTGTTTCAAAGAACAACAAATGATGTCAATGGTAATATGCACCTGAAACATGTTAGAAGCAAATACTATTATTTCTGCTTATACAGAATGACTTTCAATCTCTCAAATAACATATGCTACCAGTTGAGAGGAAACAGGGATAAAGCATGAAACTTTCACATGGGACATAGAAAAATGATCTAAAACCCAACAATAATACACAAAGAATAACAGCAAACATTAACATGTATTCCAATTAAAATCCTATAAATTTGCCCTATTTGACACATTCTACTGATTCATGACAATGTTCATATTTCCAGGAGCATATGAAAGAGAATCCCTAAAGCAAGGCAACTATGCAGCCTGCTGATGTGATACACGATCGATGGACTTAGCTTATTACGAGATACTACAGCACCGTGAACACAACTCAGCTATTTTACTATTGCTCTTTTGCATTTAAAAATGCTATTTTACTTATGACCACACATTTATACTCAACATAGTACATTTGAGAACATATACAGAAACATAAGATTTTTTTTAGTACCTGAAAGTTCATTGTCTAGATCAGTGGTTCTCACCCTTTCTAATGCTGTGGCCCTTTAATACAGTTCCTCATGTTATGGTGATCCCCAACCATAAAATTATTTCATTACTACTTCATAACTGTAATTTTGCTACTGTTATGAATCATAATGAAATATCTGATATGCAGGAAAGCTGATATGAAACCCCTAAAAGGGGTTGCAATCCATAGGATGAGAACCACCGATCTAGAGACAATATTATCAGTATTTGTGGAGTATTAATTCCCAATAATCAAGTTTTTAATTTTTTTATTCTTTGTACATGCAAACAAGAAAATACAATCACATACACCACCTACTTCTCCCTCCTACTCCCATCTCTCCCAAAATACTAAATTTATATTTCATAAGTTGGGGTGACAATGGAAAAGAAATAATGTTCAAAACTGCGTAAGATTCCTCCCAAAAGGACATGAATAACAAGAGTTCACCATAATACTCGTCAGTTAACATAGTTGTCAAGTGCATTACATTGTTACAGCTTACTGAATTATGACAGAAATTAGAGATCTACTGATGTAATTTGATATTTCTTTAAATTTTAAAGCAGTATCATAATCTTTAGACTGAGCAAAGAAAACCACCACTTAAAAAATGATGATTAAGGAAACAATTCAATAGAAAATAGTGCCTGCCCATTAGAAAATACCAACTGTCTTTTTTACCACTTCTTAAATTACATTTCTATTAATGTAGTAAAAACTTCAGTGCAGTACAAAACCCCTAAAAGAATATATACTTTCAACACTTATTTATGTATCTGAATATTTAAATAAACACATACTAACTACATAAGATGTGCCAAGTACTATACAAGAGAAAACTTAGTAGAAGAAACAGGTAAGTATAACAACAATGATGATGTCAATGAGAAATTTCCCCCACAGACTCATCTCATGTATTTGGACATTTGGTCCCCAGCTGGTGGCACTGTTTGGGAGGTTATGAAATTTATGTGGTCAAGTCCTATAGGAAGGGAAGTTATAAAAAAAAGAAAAGTTTCCTAAAAAATAGGAAACACTATTATGATGGGGGGGAGATTTAGATCTCTGAATGATAATACTATAGACAGTTGAAATTGGAACAATTAAATGAGAGGATAACTTAGATGGGACTTATACAATGGCAATTATAAACATTAATCATTTTTGTTTTACTACTAAAAAAGTTGGTTAATATGAATGCTAAGATACAAGTTTTAAAAAAAACTTAATAAAACAGATTGTCAATTAGCAGGAATAGACCTTCAAGAAATGGTAGTACCTTTTACTAATGATGAAATTGACAAATTATGAACAGACAGTGCACCTTGGCCAAGAGCTTGCAGTAATCATTCGGGAGAGATTAACAAATAATATCCCAAAAGCAAGAGAATTCAATTTATAAAGAGAACTAATTGGATCCCTCCTCACACTGTATGGGAAACACCAATGACTGGAGCCCCTACATTCTATACTGATGAAAATAAATTAGGAAAAGCAGGTTACACATCAGAAAACTTAAGTGGCTCAAAGCCCTTATGATTCTGTCCAAAAGTCAGAATTATATGCTGACAGTATGCTGTCCTAATTGGACAAGCAGGACACAAAAGAAAAGACTTGCCACGAAAAGGTAGGACAGACCTTCACAATCCTGCTTCACAAAAAAGTCTGTCAGATATGCTACATTTGTAGGCTGAAGATAGATGTCCCAATATTTCAGAGGAACCTTGGGTGACTGTCCAGGCAGCCAGCTGTTTTTGTCATTTCTCACATTTTTTGGAAGTTACTTGCTTGCACTTCCTGCTTCCTCAGGTAATTTTTTTTTTGGGGGGGTCTCCAATTGAATTGAAGACTTAATAGTTATAGCTTTCCTTGTTATCAGATGCAGAAAAGAAATTCAATGAAAAATGTAAAGTGTTGAGAGACATAAAAATATAGTTTTGTTAATACAAGGTAAAATAGAAAGCGAATTAGGTACAACCTTTTGGACTCACCAAAATAAGACAACTATGGAACATTTTGTCTAATTTGTCAATTGTTAATGGATTAGTCATTGTCAATGTATGTATTGCTTGTAGATATTGTATAGTTATTGTACTTATTGTATATAGTTTTCTCATTAGTTACAACCTGTAACACAAAAAAATAAAAGTCCCAGTGACAAATACTGGAGTTCAAGCTTCAAGCTGAAGATCAGAAAAGCAAAGCAGCCAGCCACTAGCTCTCACCTCTACCTCAGCTCAGACCAAAGGGGCGATTCTCACACTGCTCCAGACTTCACTGCTCCTCAGATACACTCAGAATGAATACCAGCTCTGAGACCCTGCTTCTGTCTTATATACCTCCTGATGCTGGAATCCCAGCTGTTTCTTTAGGGCTAGATCAATTCCATTAGTCAGTGTGGCCTTGACCTAACAAGAGACCATCTACCTCTCAATCCTGAGACCTGGGATTAAAGGTGTGTACTACCATCACCTAGCTCTATCGCTGCTGGAATTAAAGGTGTGTATCACCACTGCCTGATCTGTATAGTTTGAGGCTACCTTTGCTTTCTGAGTCCTCAAGCATGTTTTAATAAATCATAAATAATTTATCACCACAATAACTTTATTTTTAGACAAAAAAGGGAAATGTGTTGATATCTTGTTTATACTCTAACAAATAAAGCTTCTCCAAAGATCAGAGGTGGAGCTAGTCGCTAGCTACCATAGAGGCCTGGAGGTCTGTACAGACAGACAGGAAGTGAGATGGCTGGGCAAAGAGAGGAATATAGGTAGGAGGAGAATGGAACTCGGTTCTCTTTTCAGCCTGAGGATTTCATAGAGGTAAGGGCTCCAGTGGCTGGCTGCTCTGCTGCTCTGATCTTTCAGCTTTTACCTCCCAATATCTGACTCAGACTTTTATTATTAAGACCTTTTAGAATTCATGTTACAGTGGACTGACTGTGTCCCCTCTGGAATTGTAAGCCAAAACAAACCCTTTATCCCCTAACTTGGTTTTATCAGGGTGTTTTATTACAGCAACAGAAAAACAACTAATACCATTACCTTAAAGAAGATGAACTAGAACCAGAATCGTTATCTCTAGAAATCTGAACATATAAGTACTTTTATACTCTCAGCTCAGCTGGTACCTCACACAATAAATATACAGAGTACTCAATGACACACTTTTTGAAAGGATTGGTTAATTCTAAGTACGTGGGAAAAATGAGAACACTGTGGCTGTCCTGCAGTTGGAGAGCAGGGGATCATGGAGCTTCATCATCTTTAGCAACCCTGCAGTTTTGATCATAGCTCTCTTACAGTCTTTAATTATCTCAGACTTTTCTTGAGATAACAGAATCCTTATTTTTTTATATTCAAATTGCCGTGAGAATAAAGCGAAGATTAGCAGCATGTGGGAGCAGGGTTGCAAGGTGCCTTCATCAGCACCAAGTTTGAAAGGGTACCTCTGTTACAATGACTTTACAATCTTAATGATAACAACCTTAGTACCAAAATCTTTAAACAAATCATTTAATGCAAGTGATAACATCAGAAAACTGACCTTCCACATCATGAGAGCGCCCATCATGAAAGGACTAAACACAGTCAGAAAGCAATACACGGAGGCAAGGTCAAAGCTAGACAACAACAAAGCAAAGAGTAAAGATTTTAGAATTCACACTGTGACTTTAAAAGGACATTCTATTAAAAGGATGCTCAGTAGGTCTCCGAAACCAACTCTTATTAAACTCAGTCATACTAGAATAAACAAAATAGATCTGTATGCTAATCTCCTTCAGTATTGTATTATACTCCAGTATACTATATTATTGAATATAAAAACAAGGTAAAGTGACTGAAGAGATGGTTAAGCAGTTAAGAGCACCTGATGGTCTTCTAAAGGACTCGAGCCATGAGGCCTATTATTCCAGTATGTCTAACACTCTTTTGGCCTATGCACACACACGCGAGCACATGCAAGCACACACACACACACACACACACACACACACACACACACACACACACACACACACACACACAGTAAATAAAAGTAAAACATTACCTGTTAATAGAAGCTATATTTCCAGTTCCAAAAAATGCGGTCACTAAAAAGAAAACCTATACACAGTTAAGGAAATGACCAAATAAGTAAGAATTCACAAAATTTCTTTCTTTCCAAATCATTTATCCTTATTTGTGAAGACAAGCTTGCAAGTAGTGACTAGTCTTGGTTGACAAATGAAAGGTTTCTAATTCTACATCCAAATCAGGCATTTTCTTGATGACTTGAGCCAAATGATCTAGCAAAGGGCACTCCCTAGAGTGGAGGGAAGGACATGAGTTCAAGCCAATTTTCCCTTTCCTTCAGCCCTAGCTTCTGGACCTGGTGTTTGCTACATTCTCTGTTTCATTTAGAAAGAGTTTTCTTTCTTATCTGTTTAATCATCAATTGTCTGAAAGTGATGGCTGAATGCCTCCCCAGTAAATGCATTACAAAGATCTGAGAATGGAATTGATGCCCTGAAATCCATTGTGTATGTGCAGCTGCTGGTGACTCTTGAGACGCCCACTTTCCTCTTCTCAAGCATCAACAGGATGAGCTAACTGTGGTTGCCACTTATGACTGTTTCAGGAGGATGTAGGCCTAAAACACCAGACCTTTTCAGCTACAAGATGGCTTTATTTACATATACTTCTTACAGGCCCTTTACATGTGAAACACATAAGCTCTGTAAAATGCTCAAAAAGAAATAAACCATACTTTAGAATAACTCAACTCAATAGAGATTGCTGGACATTTTTAACACGTACTGACCTATTCATAAATTTTTTATTGTTTGTGTGTGTGTGTGTGTGTGTGTGTGTGTGTGTGTGTGTGTGTGTGTGTGTGTGTTTAAGTTAAATGACAACTCTGGAGGGTTCTGAGAACCCTCTGAGAACCTCTCAGAACAATGGGTTCTGAGAACTTAACTCATCATCAGGTTTACAGTGTATTAGCTACATTCTATTGTCAAAAGCAACTTAGGGAGGGAAGGATTTATTTGGTTTACACATTCAGATCACAGTGCATCACTGTAGGAAGCTAAGGCAGAAACCCGGAAGCAAGAACTGAAGCAGAGACCACAGAGAAAGGCTGCTTACTCACTTGCTAACTATGGCTTGCTCAGCCTGCTTCCCTTATACAACCAGCGCTACCACCAGTACCACAACAGTGGACTGCGCCCTCCCACATCAATCACTTATTAAACAAACAAACAAACAAACAAATAAATGTGTCTGACTGGCTTGCCCACAGGCTAATCATGGAGGCAGTTCCTACATCTGGTTCATTATTCCACATGACTCTAGTTTGCCAAACTGATCAAAACTAACCAGCACACACAGTCAGTGCTTTTACCTGCACACTCAGTAAGTGCTTTTACCTGCACAGCCATCTCACTGGCTCTATTTCTTGAACCCTGTTGGTGTCCAGAATGCACTTCTAGTTAAGTACTCAAAATGAGGTCTGACTTAACAAAAGCCCTTATTAAAATGAGCCCTTTTATCATCACACACACATGTGCACAGAGATCGTTACAGGGACCCTGCAAGAGAAATCACGACAACTTCTCGTTTAAAGGCAGCATCCCAGTTAGTGTGCTAAGCTGTAAAGGTATCCATGCTGCCATTGTCTGAACTCAACCCCTAACCAACCAACAGTTACTGTCTGGCACCTGTCTTAAACAGAGGGACATATACTAAGAACATGCATGTGCATAAAATAGTCTTAAAGTCATCTAAACATGCTGGTAAAAGTGGTAGACATAGTGGGAAAATAAATTACATAATGAAAGTGTAAATAGGTGTGATAAGAGCTAATGGCTCATTAAAGACACGCAAACAATGAAGGAAGGAATACAGACTAACAGCATGTTAGTAAACTTGAACTTTAAAAATCTGGGGAAATGATGTGAGAAGCAAACAGTTCAGGTTAATGGCATAATGAAAATCCATATGATTTTCATTATCATAATGCACGAGGATAGGGAGACAAAAGGCTCCATAGAGAGCTGGTTCAGTAGACCACGTCAGAGGCAGGGGGATGTCTAGGGAGTTACTTTGGGTGAGAGCACCATCAGTTCAGTTCACACAGGTATCTGGTGATTCCAAGGAAACTGGTGGGCAGAGGGCTAGCAAGGTGAGAAGAGGTCAGAGCCAGGGAAGTGGATGTCAGAAGTGTCTCCCGGTACTAGTGGAGAAGCTGTTACTCATTAAACATAGGAAGCAGGCTACAGAAGGTGGCTATAAAAGCCGCGGTTCAGGACCATGCAACATAAGGAGAACAGAGAAGGAGAAGGAGGAGGGGGAGGAGGAGGAAGAGGAGGAGGAAGAGGAGGAGGAAGAAGAGGAGAGGAGGAGGAAGAGGAGGAGAAACAAAGAGCCATAGAAAACAGTAGAATGGTATTTGGAAGACCCAGCAAGAGGGGCAAAGAAGATTTGGTCAAAGAATAAAACTTTCAGTTATCTATGGTGAGTAAGATCTAGACAGCTAAGGTTCAGTATGGTATAGAAAGTGTATTGTGTTAAAGCCTGCTAAGACAGATGACTTTAGTGTTTCTCACAAGAAGAGGGATGGAAGGAGGAAGGATGGGAAGAAGAGTGTGAAGGAGAAGGAGAGGAAAGGAATGCAATTGGCAGCTGAGTAGATGAGGATGTGTCTATTTGTGCGAACATTCTGTTGTGTTAGGCAAAGCATCAAGCTACATGTCTTCAATGTCTATGATTTTTACTAACTTTACCTCAGGGGGAGCTGAAGATTGAGGTAATGCTGCCAATGGACTAACTCCCTATGGATTCCTTGCAACTAGTGAGTAGGTCTTCACCATGGCATCTTTCACACTTATAAATCCTCTGATGGGATCCAAAGCCCACCCGTGAGACAGGCACTCACCTAACAAGCCTCAGGTAAAGCACACGGGATATAAACTCTAATGGTTCCTTCGAGGGCAGGAAAAATTAAACAGGAGTTGAGAGTTGAAAGGAGAATTCAGTTTCAGCTTCAACGTTTTATTTTTAAGAAATATGTGATAAAATCTTAAGACACTGCTAAGACACTGAATGGTGAGAACACATACACATTTGCAACATCGTTTTCTATAGCTAAAAAAGTGTTTATTTGTTTGCACTATTAGGGATCGAACCCAGGACTTGGGGCATGCTAAGCAAGCATTATATCCCTGGTCTAAATGCCTTGCATCTTCCCTCTCCAAATTTTGATGAGAGCTGTACATATTAGAAAACTCAAGTTGAGGACAGAGTTAACTGGCCTCTAATAAAATACCACTATTATGTAACAAGCAGAAACACCTTCTATATTGTCTTACTCTATTAGAGTGAGGTTGCAGATCTTAAAAGTCCCAACAAAGGATACAAGGAAAAAGGCCCTGCGGATGTCATCCAGATTAAGCAGTCGCAACTGAGCTATATCAGTATTACAGGTGAACTGAATGCTGGTGAACTGGGAGGTAAGAAGAAATACAATAATACACATTAATATACAATAGTAGTTACCTTACAGACTTATAGACAAATTAACAATGGGTAAGAATTTATACTGTGCCCACATAAAAAACAAATTACAAAAAGACCCACAACAGTGAAATAGCATAATTATACAATCCACTGGAAGGCAAAATATGTTAATAACATGCTAAATGTAGTTGTTGTATTATCACATGTTATTCAACTAAGAGTTGGGTTTCTTTTCCTAACCTGTATAAATATTCCATTTTCAAATCACTATTCAGAGACCTCATTTATCAGCTTTCTTGTCTTCCTAAATCAGTTATATAATATTAAAAAGATGGCACAAAGTAAACATTTGCTCATTTTGTTCTGCTATGTCTATTTGCAGATAAATTACTTTTTCCTTATAAATGCAAAATATTTCTGTCTTTATAAAAGGGAAAGTCATTCCAATAAATAATGTGAAGACATTCTTGCTTAGGTTCCCAACCCCAGCAAAAAAGCCAAAAGAGAATTGAAAGGATTCTCCCCAGTGCAATACCCTATATAAATAACCATGCTTTGGCATCCTTTCAAAAAACAATAGCAAAAAGCCTTCTTTCAGTTAAAAGTGATCTCCCCTCTCCTGAAATGCTATCAAGGACAAGTCCTGACTTTTTACAAACTGGTTTTCACACATACACACCAACGCAGCTGCTTCTGTACTGAAACGTCATTCTGAATGAGCAATGCCTCTTGGAAGGCAGCTGGCCCTAGGTAAGGGCAGTGGTGAACAACAGCACTCTGTCTTTCTTCACTAGACCTCAGGAAAACTGGAGTGTTCTGTCACCAAGTTCTCAGAATTACCTTAGTTCTGAACCAGGTGAGACAGCACTTAACTTTCTAACCCCTGATGATGGTGGCATCCTTTAAAAGTGGTTGGATGCTTTCCAGTTCTAAGCATAGCATAGTGTGCAAACTGTCGAAGACAGAGAAGCAACAATGGGCACTTAAAATATCAGCTTGATCATAAGAAGGGAAAACAGGTGTGTGCATGTGCTGGAGGCCCAAGTATGTAGTGCACATGCCACAGTATGCATGTGGAGGTTTTGGCTCTCTCTTCCCACTTAATCTCAGATCATCAAGTGTGTTAGCCAAGTGCCAAGCACTTTTATCCACTGAGATGTGCTGCTCACCCTATATTGGTATCTTTTTTTTATTTGATTCTTAGTAATTTTCTATGAAAAGCCCAACACCTACATGTCATACAAAACTGTACAATTGTATTTTGATGAAATAACACTAATATTCTTGTAGCACAGAGAACATTTTAAAGCAAAGCAGCAACGGTTTGGACAGCTACCTTCTGTCTACAGGAAGCACCAGGCTGTTGCAGGGTCTCTTGTTCCATGTGTACCCAGACAAACATCAAGCAGGACAACACTAACGGGAAGAGAGCTTCATACCTGAGAGGCAGGAATTGAAAGCGCAGAGATGAAAACTAACAGAGGAAGCTGAAAATCAAAACTAAAACTCGTTCTCTGCATAACTGTGATGGGGGCTGGAGAGAGGCTCAGCAGTTGTGAGCAATTGTTGCTCTTAAAGAAGACCCAGTGTGGGTCACCAGCACCCACACAATGGCTTCCAATGGTCTGTAGTGCCAGTTCCAAAGGTTCTGTTTCTGTAGGCACCAGGCACACACACACAGTGCATATACATGAAGGCAAAACAGCCACATACATAAAATAAAAATGAAATAAACCTGAAAAAATAATTGCTCAAATTATTTTTTATACTCCAAACCTTTTTTCTAGACAACGTTAGGTAAAGAAAGATACATTTAAATTCCAACTTTAATGGTATTTTTTTAACTTCTTTAAATCTTAGGATTTAATGCTTAAAACAGTGAAAAATGTTATAAAACACTCCTAAAGAAGATAACAGTTATTCATAAAAGAAAATGCTAAGGCAAATGTAAAAAAAAATAACTTTGTAGGTACAATCACTGATATATGTATAAGAGCAAGACAAATATGCCAAACTTCCTAAAAGGTAAGTTTGACACAGGACTGCATCCCCTAAGGAGAAAATAAAAGGGTCAATAAATGCATTAAAGTATGTCTGGATAAATCAATAACTAAGATGGAAATCAACAAAAATACAAGATGCCATTATTTACTTACCATGTATGTCAACATAAAAACACAGTGTTGAAAAGAGAACCCTGAAACAGACTCTCATTCTCTGCATATAGAAACATACTCTACAGTGGAATACAGAAACATACTCTACAGTGGAATATAGAAGCATACTCTACAGTGAAATACAGAAACATACTCTACAGTGAAATACAGAAACATACTCTACAGTGAAATACAGGAACATACTCTACAGTGGAATATAGAAACATACTCTACAGTGGAATACAGAAACATACTCTACAGTGGAATACAGAAGCATACTCTACAGTGAAATACAGGAACATACTCTACAGTGGAATATAGAAACATACTCTACAGTGGAATACAGAAGCATACTCTACAGTGGAATACAGAAACATACTCTACAGTGGAATACAGGAACATACTCTACAGTGGAATATAGAAACATACTCTACAGTGGAATACAGAAGCATACTCTACAGTGGAATACAGAAACATACTCTACAGTGGAATACAGGAACATACTCTACAGTGGAATACAGAAACATACTCTACAGTGAAATACAGGAACATACTCTACAGTGAAATACAGGAACATACTCTACAGTGGAATATAGAAACATACTCTACAGTGGAATACAGAAACATACTCTACAGTGGAATACAGGAACATACTCTACAGTGGAATACAGGAACATACTCTACAGTGGAATACAGAAACATACTCTACAGTGGAATACAGAAACATACTCTACAGTGGAATATAGAAACATACTCTACAGTGGAATACAGAAACCTACTCTACAGTGGAAGGCTATCTAATGCTATGCATCAAAAATATAAAAGCATTCGTAAACCACAACCTAAGAACATAAACCACAACCTAAGAACATCAATTCTAAGAAAATCAGACATGTGCACTATAAATCTTACTATAAAGATGTCTACAGACGGGCAAAAAAGGGGTGAAGGCCTTGCATGTTCACACGATGGTTATTTTGAATGTACCTGTGTCTCTGTAAGATGGAGGACATTAAACACAAAACAAAAAAGAAATACTCAAGGTAACAGTACCAAGCCCTTTGCAAACTGCTTCTGCTCCAGCCTGGAGTAACTGCTCTGTTTCCAAGATCCCCAAACGCTCTACTGAAGGATTTACCACCAGCTTTGATCAAGAAACATTATCTATACACCTCCTACTTTATGAAAAGAGTTTGGTTACTATGTAGCATGGTTCTGAGAGAATAACTAACTTTATGGGAAGCTGCAAAGCAAACAAACAAAAACCATAATGAAACCTTGCTTCACCTTTTACTACTGAACTCTAGGGCTTTATGACACTATTTCCTGTTATGCCCTAAGCCCAGAAGGAACCCCGAAATACCACCAAGAGACCAAAGCGGATGCAAAAGCAGTCTTTATTGCTAGTTCTTAGACCTTTCCATCCTTCCCAAGCAGCAGCAGGGCAGGGGACACTGAGAACACTACACGTTTTTACAGTGCCAGGTAAAAGGGGGTGGGCTTGAGGAATTCCAAACTGGCATGGTGATGTGTTTGGGATTGGCTCAAGTCCTCCAAAAGTTCATAATTACTTACAGACTTGGGATTGGCTCAAGACCGGTATCTGGCCTGAGCTGATTGGTTACCTTGGGTCTAGGGAGAATTGCAACATTGGAGTTTACTCCTCTGATTGGCCTCTCCCTGTGGGATGTAGAGTTCATGGCTCCTATGTCTAGGTCTGAGGTCAGGGACTAGGACTGAGGTCAGGGAGAGGTCAGGGGCAGTCAAGTCTAGCTGACTGGTGAGGCTGCCTCCAGCTCAGGTGTTTGTGCTAGGGCTGCAATTCTGCTGAGATAGGAAGATTCAAAAGAAAAAGAAAAATGCTTTCAAGTCTACCAAAAGAATAAAACAAAAATACTAAAGACTGGACAGAAACCTCTAGATTTGAGGAAATATATACAATCACCTAGTGTGTAGGATATAGGATGTCCTAGGATGACTATATACATGACAAAATATCAATAGCAAAATGAACAGAAAACAGTAAAAAACAGAGTCATTCATAGCCCATTAAAATTGTATTTGGTGTTCTTATCTGAAAAGAAAAATAGTCCAATAGTCCCCATTATTAAGGATGTGATAAAATAACACCTCTTGTAGTTGGTGATATAAAATAGCACTGTTCTTAAAACAAATAGAATTAAAAAAAAACATGCCTAATGGGCCTCATACATCATAGTGAAAATCATACAAAAAAAAAAAAAAAATCTAAGCTACAAACACTCAGAAAACAGAAACAGTTTCATAGTCACCAACCCAGTTCTACTACTCAAAGTCTATTCAGTTCCTAACCCATAAAATCAACTAACAGTATTTTTTTTTAAAATTAGCGTAAGAGGACAGAAACAAAAATTAAAGACAATTAAGAGAACAAGAATTGGAAAGTATGAATAACCTCAGTGAGCTGGAGATGTGGCTCAGTTGGTAGAGTGGCTGCTTGCTGAGTACCCTGGAAGTCCTGGCTTCATCCCCATCACTACACCAACTAGAACGGGTAGCAGCACAGGCTTGTAATCCCAGCACTCGGGAGGCAGACACAGAAAGATCTAAAAAGTTCATGGTCATATAATGAATGAGGCCCACCTGGGTTGCCTGAGGCTTTGTTTAAAAACTAATAATAATAATAATAATAATAATAATAAATAATGTAATATGTAATATATGACAATATATTATAAATATTACATATATATACATACATATACCCAGAGGGACAGCAACTAAATAAAAGTGCATTCATATCACAAAATATTAGACATCTAGTAAAATGGTAAAGGAAACCAACTGATCTACATGAGAAAATATTTCTAACTTAAACAGAAAAAAGATTGAAAATACTATAAATACTATGATTAATTAGGTGTTGAAAGTTGGAAAGAAATACACCAGAGCCTCAATAGTATGGGTGATTATTTCCTCCTTCACCCATCTTATCAGAATGTGGTGATACTATTATTGTTACAACGAATTAAAACAGGTGAAAAAAAAAAACTGGAATGTCTATATCCTGGCCATTGTTTAAGGTTTAGTCCAACTTCCACATGAGGTTGGATGCCACCAACTCAGTTCTACCACCCACGGACTATTCAGTTCCTAACAAATAAATCAACTTTCCAGTTTTACTGTAACACTACAAAACACAATTCTAATATTACAGCCTGAACGGCTCCACTGCAAGTCTGCATGATGGTAACAGTTCTTTCGGTTTGTCTGCTTAGTGCTCAGGATCCCGGAAATGTAGAAGAAACAAAACAAAACAAAAACGTCATTAATCAAATCAAGAAGGCGCATACTGTAGGAAAAGGAAGATGATGACTCTGAAAATATTTACTTTTATTTTCTATGCATGAGTATTTTGCCTACATGAACATCTGTGCACTGCATCCATGTTTAGCATGCAAAGGGGCTATAGGAGGGTAGTGAATCCCCTGGAAGGGCAGTTACAGAAGGTTATTAGTACCATCTAGATCCTGGGAACTGAACCTGGGTCCTCTAAAAAGCAACCAGTGCTCTTAAGTGCCCAGCCATTGCTGGGCAGCCCCCATGGCACCATGACTCTTAGAAACTGTTTCAGCTGTGTGTGAGAGTCATTCTTTCTGATAAAACACAGCCATAAATCACTTAGTATTTCAGAGCTCTGGCCCTTTCTAAAATGCAGACAAGATCAGATAGAAACAGTCCTCCCAAGAGACTTTATCTCCGGGCAACTTTTCATATGCAACCTACAAATCCAAATTAATATGGAAAGACCAATAAAATGTCATTGTGGGTTTCAAGGGAATGTAATGAAACACTAAACTCTAAGTTGTAATCTGCTGGTTTGGCCTCTGTGGGTAGATTGCAATGGGCTAAAAATGCATTTAGATCTGTATTATATTTTGCTAAGCAAAGGGACAATGTAAACAAAATCTCAGAGGGAAATATTTAACAACCCAATAGACAAAACTATTTTCAAGAATTATAATAGCTTTCATTTGAATAAAATTAATTCAGGCCTGATTACTAATGAATCTTTTTTATTCATTAAATCAAGAATGCATTGTTAGAATTTAAGATTACTATTTCTTTGTAATATAATAAAGCTGCATTTATTTTAAAAATCTCTTATTTCTGAATATTTACTGACTTATACAGAGAAACTTTATTTTGTCCAAAACAGTGAAGAACTACATGATTTAAAAAACTGATAAGAAATCAAGAAACTGTACTAACCCGATGACTAGAACACACTGTTTCAAGACCCATTTTCAAAGCTAAAAACAGAATCTGATGTTGAATGATGTCTCTTAATACATTTATTAGTAAGGTCAAACTCAGCAGTAACATTCTGATTTTAGGCATTGACTTTCCTGGTTTTAATTTCCTAAAATAAACTAGATATCATAATGATAATCTGTTTGAGGGTCTCTCAAGACCATTAAATTGATGATCGACAACACTATTATAAAACTTGTCTCCAAGTTAAATTACAGGATGAATTCACTCTATATTAAAAAACATATTATATTTACTTAAAATCAAGCTTATACTATCCTTTCATTCTTCCTTAACATACTCCTTTGTTTCCAATCCAGATCTATTTCTAATATTTATATTTTACTCTTTTTTATTATTAATTGACATTTTTGCAGAGTCAAGAATTGAAGCCTTGTGTTTTATAGAAAAGACTCTACAATCCCTGTGTGATCATTTGTCTTTCTTGTCAACTTGATACACTCCAGAATCAGCTGGGAGATGGTCCTGTGGGCATGCCTATGAGGGATAATCCTGATCATGTCAACTGTGGGCAGTACCATTTTCTAGAATGGGGGCCCTGGACTACTGTGCAAAATGTAGATGTAACATGAGTGCTAACATGCTGTCATGGCTCTGTGATTACAGATCTTGTGAGCAGCTGCTTCAGCCCCTGACACCTTGAATCCCCTACTCTAATGAACCATACCCTTGGAATTGTGGCCCAGAACAAACCTCTTCCCTCAAGTCGCTTTTGTCAGAGTATTTAGCATAGCAACAGGGAAAGAATCCAAAATACCAAGTCTTTGGTTTTTAAAAGCAGGCTGGTCTCAAACTCCTAACTACTGCCTCAGCCTCCTCAGTGCTTAGAATTACAAGAATGTTCAACCATTTTTTTTTAATACATTCCTTTGAACCTAAAAAAGTATATTGCTTTATTCTAAAATAAATACTCACTTTCTCAAACAAACCTCTAAATATGCCTTTTTACCTTATTTTTTTTCAAGACAGGGTTTCTCTGAGTAGTGTTGGCTGTCCTGGAACTCACTCTGTAGACCAGGCTGGCTTCAAACTCACATAGATCCATCTGTCTGCCCACCCCCAGTTGCTGGGAATTAAAGGAGTGTGCCATCACCACCTAGCTAAGTGTGACCTTTTAATAGAACAATCATCCCCAAATGATGGGATTTTATCCTTTAATTTCTTATACAGACCAAAACCTTTTGATATTTTATTTTTTTTATGCATATAGAGTATTTTTTATTTAATTTTATATAACAAAGTCCAATTAAATGAAAACAAACATTTATACACAATATTTGGGAATTTGGGCGTCGTTCTTTCCAAACTACTTCCTGCTGGTAAGGGGCGCTGTCTTGGGGGATTCGAAGAAGATTCAGATATCCTAGCTGTAGAACCTTTTGATATTTTAATCTGAAGGGTGTTAATAGAATATTTTTACCAATAATATGAGAAAATGTAAAGTGTTTTCAAATTGTGTTTATCACTGTTGACTAAGAACTAGATTCTCACATACTTCAAGATTTACTTCACAACTGTACATTTTGAAGCAAATTTGGCATGAGATTTCTTTATGAAGCAACTGTGGAAAGTTTTCATGATGCCCATGTTATACGTTAGACAGGGAGAAGAGAAAATAATAGGCTATGTGGGGACCTTTGATGAGAGGACATTTAGTGTCCACGCCACTTGGTATGTAGCGCCTACAAGGACTTTTCAAGTCCAGTTCACTTGGGATGTTAAAGGTCCATTGGCAAAAGCTTTCAGAAAGTCTCTGTAGTACTTAGGACACTAAGAGACCTAAAGAGTGACTCAGGCCTTGGAGTCTGGATGGCCTTACAAGATCATTTAAATTGAGAATAACGTGCTGGTAGCACCATGGTGAATGCTGGGCTGAGTCTAATTCAGATCAAGAACTCATAGTTTAGCCATATTTTAATGGTATTTACTCAACTTGTCTGCCCTGTTTATCATTTGTTCTAAAGCAAACACCCTTCATCCTCATAGGATGAAAGGAAGGATTGAGTAACATCAAATTCAAATGACGAACTGGGATTGGTGACATGCCTGGAACATCAGCACTCGGGAGCCTGAAATAAGAGAGATGAGAGTTTGAAGCTAGCTGAGGACACACACTAACTGAGTTGGGGGGAAGGGTGAAAGGCAAGAATCCTTCCCCTCAAAGTCAACATGGAAACTATAAAAGTGCCTTCACTTAAGCTTAAAGTGATGTTTCAGGGTTCCTGGCAAATTAACCCATCAGATTCTTTGTTTACATCTACTTGGGAAGAAAATTTCAATTCTTTTTAACTGCACATGCCTTTAAAGCAACCAGACAGACTTCTGTCAGTTCCATGTAAGGCTGCTCTACACAGTAAGAACCTGTTCCAAAAACAAAAAGATGTGAACGTTTAAAAGAGATTTCTTTTTATGTGCATGTGTTTTCATGCCAGTTTGTGCTCATGCACGCAAGTTCCCTCAGGGACCAGAAGAGGGCGCAGAATAGTTTAGAGCTGGAGCTACTGACTGTGGGTTCCAATGTTGATGCTGGGAACTGCTCTTCATGACAAAGCATTCATGACAATCCTAATTGCTGAGCCATCAATCCAGCCCTACAGATTTCCAATTTCAAACAACAGTGAATTGGCTCCTTTTGAAATACTTGAAAAACGCCTTATGTCAAAGGAATATTTCAATTGCAATATATGTAAGAGCAAGAATAAAAAGAAAATATATTCAAATAATGATCAAATTGAAATATTTGAAGACGCTCTTTTTCTTTTGTTGGTGCTGAATGTTGCACAAAGGGCACATGCTAGGCAAGCTTTCAATCCAAGTTATACTGCAACCTTATGGCAGACTTTAAAATGCATGAAAGAAATAGCGAATTTGTCAAGGAACAAGGCTGTAAGCAAGTCTCAATTAGCAAAGTGAAAAGTGTTCCTTGTTTCATGTGGCCTCTATTGTACTACTGGCCTACAGTTTTTTTCCCTGGGAAGCCATACTGTAGCTCTATTCCAGACCCTGGTTCTCATCTACCTTTTCATGTTTTAGCACAGTGGTTCTCAACCTTCCTAATGCTGTGACCCTTTAATACAGTTCCTCATGTTGTGCTGACCCCCAACCATAAGATTTTAAACTATTTTCATTGTTACTTCATAACTGTAATTATTTGCTAGGCAGGATATCTGATAAATGATCCCTGTGAAAGGGTAGTTCAACCCCCAAAGCACTGCTTCAGACAAATCTATGGGGTATATTAAAAAACAAAAACAATCAGACTCTGCTTTGTATCCAGGCTTATGCAGGGTTTGCTGCAGTGGTTTTGGGCTGACTTGTAAACATCCAGTAAGGGACAGGAAGGTGGGTGAGCGTGGGGATGAATGAGAGAGAATGAATTGCTCCATGGAGTGGGAAGCACCCAGACAGGAAGTGCTCTTCGGGATATTAAGCAGCTTTACCTGAAGTCTGCTGCCTGGTCTGCTCACCAAGGTTCACTGTGTTCTGACTCATCAGAGGGTTGTCCAAGATATATGGGTATCATAATTCCCTCATTCACCCCCTGTATGCCTAACACTCCCGTGCCTTGAATCCCTAAATCCTTTACACACAGGAAAGCCAACACTACTCACTCCAACAATGAACAAAGAAGGATGGGAGTAAACTGTGAAAGCAGTTATGTACACCCTCAAAGCAGGAGCACCATAAGATAGGAAGGAGAGTTTCGTGTGCCGGAGCTGAGGGTTAACGTTGTGACCAAGGCAAGGCCAGACTGATGTCCAAACCTCTTTAGTTCAGGTGGTAAAAGCTGTTACGGGTGTAAGCTTTAAATTATAGGAGTTAAATCGTGAACATACTAGTTTTCTTCAGTTACTTTTATTTTAAAAATGATTTGCTGTATTTTCTGCTAGGTCCTGGACTCTGAAGAACTTTAAAACAATACAGCTTGTTTTTCTCAAGTGCAACAGGAAGCAGTGATACTGCTCTGTATTAAAGAGAAACGTCCACTTCCCTTCTAGCTACATAGTCCAGTCACTTAATGGAATAGAGATCATACCACTGTGGGAAAACGCATTAAAGGAAGGCAACAAAACTAAAAATCCTTTGTAAAAACTCTTCAGATGCTGGGTGGCGGTGGCACACGCCTTTAATCCAAGCACTCGGGAGGCAGAGGCTGGCAGATCTCAGTGAGTTCAAGGCCAGCCTGGTCTACAGAGAGGGTTTCCAGGACAGGCTCCAAAGCTACAGAGAAACCCTGTCTCAAAAAACAAAGAAAGAAAGAAAAAAAAAAATCCTCAGACATAATCCATCAGGATTTCCTAACACCATAATTAAATAAAATTTCAGCAATTTCTACAATTAAAAAGAGATAACAAATAACACTCTGAAAATGATGAGAAAAAGAAAACAAAATTATATACCAAGTTACCTACTCACATAAAAGGTATAAAATATTTATAATTTATCCTTCAAGGTGTAGAAACCATTTTTATTTCCAAAGCTTAGCTACTGGAGAAGAGAGACAATTTAGCATGTAAAGTTTGCAATTGTGAAATTATATTTTAAGAAAAGTTTATACATATGTATGTGTAGCAGCAATACTTATAGAAGTCACGAACAGGGACATGGAAGGAGTTGGAGGGGGAGAGAGGAAGGCACAGAAATAATGAAATACAGTAATCACATCAAATTCTCAAAAATTAAAAAAAAAATTTTTTTTAACTGGAAAAAAGTCCATACCCTGTGCTTAGAAGCAAGTAGGTGGACATCAAGGAAAGAAGTATGCTGGAGAGTCGCTGGAAGAGAGCTGTGGAACTCAGGAGTGGCATGACCAAGGAAGAGGCTGTAAGAAAACAAGAGCCCAGTGTTAGCTCCGTAGACCCAGGCAACCCACCGCCACTTAGGCTATTCAGGGTTTGTGTGAACTTTACTATAACCCCAGAATTTCTGTAAGAAAACAAACATTACATTCTTAACTACAATTTTACTGTGGGTTAAATAACTCACGTTTGCTCAATTTTATTTAAACCAGATCACTGTAATAACATTGGCTTCCACATGAATAACTTACCAATTTCTAATTAAATAAAATGTATTACTTAAGGTTTAGCAACTTGTCTCTTAGACATTTATGTCATAGTTCAAACACAACGTAATCTTTAAAAATGAGTATGTCTAACATCAGAGAAGTAGGCATCTAGAGTTGTAGTGTATACCTGGTATATCAAGATCAGGGAAGAATGACTTCACCATATGTCAGAGTTGTGGAAGTCATCCTAGAACATTAACTACCTCAAGATGAGCATGGAGATGAAAAGGGTTGTCAACACAAACAGAAACCCAGCGGCTATTTCAGAGAGGGACTGTACACACACAACCGCCTAACATCCCAGGTGCTCCAGAATATGAAACTCCAGTGATGTTTAGCTGAATCTCTCACTAATTGGTTTTTGCAGGGCTCAAGTTTATTAATCCACCTAAGGAGAAGTTTGCACATCTGCTAAATAGGGATAACATTCAAGAAAACTTGCCTTAAGTTTTAAGTACAAGTTCGGCTATAATATGCCTAGTATTAGCTGCTATCTTTATTAGTAACTAGTATCATGTAAAGTAAGCTAAATTTATAGATAATTTTAATTAAAGTTACAAGTCCCTACAAGATTCAAAGCTCTACAAGTTCTATTTGTAGGGTAGCAATAGGTCAATAATCTTACTGCCTAATACATACTCTAATGTAAAAAATAATTTGCAATGTTATTTTAAATCAGTTCAAGTGTGTTCTTGGTTTTTGGTTAGTGGATTCTTTTTTTTTTTTTTCCCCCAAAACTCAGAATTAAATTTAAGGTCTCAAGCATACTGAGCAAGTGTTCTACTATTGAGCTACAGCCCAAACAAAAGCCACTTAAAATGAAACCAATTTTCCAATACTGAATATTTCATCTTGGCTTTACTTTTGTCTTAAGGGAAAACAAGGTACTAAAGAGAGATTAAGAGTCTCCATTCTAAGTAACATAAGTATAAGAATATGTCATTTAACCAGGCACTATGAATGTAAGCAAAATATTCCCATTGTAGCCAGACCATGGTGTATCAGTGTCGGGAGATCTTTGGAGATACCCGAAGACTTTCCTATCTGCTATTTCATGTCTCACACCACTTGGCAGGAAACTTGAAGCTAATGATTAGCTCTGCCAATGCTAAAGAAGTAGTTTCTTATTTAAAGTATTCTCAGGGAAATATTTATATGTTTGCAGAACAACAACTGTAGATTGATACTGATTCTAAATTTCTTTTCCACCATTCCAAAATGAAAATGAATCGAATCAGTAAAGACACAAATAAACTATATAGGATATCCAAATTGGGAGAAGGGAATAGGAATTCTTATATAGCATGCATGTGTGTTTTATTTACTATAGCATATGACAATAATTAGGGCAATACTTTAGATTAACAAACAGAGGTACTCTCTTTTCTTCCTTTCTTTTCGACAGAATCTCACTACACATCCCTAGCTGGCCTGGTACTCCCTACATGGCAGGCTTGCCTTTAACTTAAGAGATACACCAGCCTCTCTCTGTCTGTCTCCCCAGTGCTGGTATCAAAGGCATGCACCAGGCCAAGGGAACTATTTTTGTTTTTGTTTTTTGGGGGTTTTTGTTGTTGTTGTTTGTTTGTTTGCTTGCTTGCTTGCTTTGCTTTGTTTGGGACAGTATATAGATCTGGCTGGTCTGGAACAAATGGAGATCCTCCTGCCTCTGCAAAGAAACTTAAACTGTGAACAGATAGTACAAGTAACTCCATTCCTATAATATCCTTAAGACTTTTTCCTTCACTACCGGTGTATTCACCTTTGAAGCAGTTGTGGATACCATGTAGGTGGTGGGAGTTCATCCTGGGCCCTCTGCAAGGGCACTAAGCACATGCACTCACAGAGACATTTCACCACCCCACATCTAACAATCTGAAGTAAGGGTGCTAGATAGAGGAACATGGTTGGAAACACCAAGGAGCTTGATGAAATATACATCATGTTGGGACATAGTTAGTCACCGTTGGTTTTAGCAAGGAAAACATAAATTTAATCATTCACTAATCTGTATAAGACCTGAAAATGTAAAGACTGACATGAAAACTAAATATATATTATAAAGATACAGAATGGAATATTCAAAAAAATCTCTTCTGGAATCACTCAGTAGATGCAATTAGATGTCCGTAAGTACACCGCCCAATTATCAAGTCATAAATACTCTATCAAGTAATTCTTATTACCCATGTGTGCTCACTAGAGTCTACGTTTCTTTGTCAAATTCTAGAAAGAAATAGAAATAATAGCTCGTTACAGTTTTCCTTCACCAAAGTGATTTCTTTCAGTACAATTCAGATATGAAGGTATCATTTTTTTAAGGTAAGAGCCTGGGGGGGTGAAGTTTTCCAATCTGGTTTGATTGGCCACTTACCCAATGTTGCCCAGCTCACAATCTGATTCATAAGAGGCAGGCCTTCTTTCTTGAGCAGACTGTGGTGGGTGCTGTACACAACATACATAGAGAGCACTATACTCAGCATCTGAAAACACACACCAACCAGGTTAGCATAGGGAAGGCAGGGAATAGTGACATGCTAGAGCGAAAGTGCTTAGAAAAGCTGGAATGTGGCTGAAATGCTGGAACTGGACTAGGCTGTCTTCTTGTGCTCTAGCACTACAACTTAGTACTGCCATGCTGAACCAGACTTGCCTAAGAATGACACGAGGCACACGCTCAAGAGTGCTATAGCACACCCCATCTATTTAGACGTCTCGGTTACAAATCTTGAAGGTTTCTTAAATTATGCAAATGGAAGGAGTGTGTAGTTTAGTGCCTTTCCCGTCTCTGTTCCTTTGCACAGCAATACCCATGTTTTTATTTATTCAGCACATTTTTGCAGTCTGTTTATTTACCTGGCCCTGGGAACTGAGACAGTATAAATGCTCATTATACCTTACTGTATGGGAGGAGTCAGCTTGAAGGCTGTCTCATGAAAACTGAGTTATTGAAACATAGTCTCCCCTACTCATTTGTGCGTTGTATCCCTTTGTACTGACATGCTGGACTTGAACATTTTTTAACAGACTCCATGTACATGACCCCAAAAAATATCATCTAGCTGTATAGAAAAATGACTAATAATCTCTGAACTCATGAATGATCATTTTAAATGAATGAGCTATTATATGACAACAAAATCAAATCCTAGAGATAATTTTATTTTGTCTTTTCAGAGGATAAATTAAGACACACAAAACATTGCTGTAAATAAAGCTATTATGAAATCCTAGGATCCTTTCCATTGTAAGACATTGTGGTGGTTAGAATAGGTATGGCCTCCCTAGACTTATGTGTGTGAGCTCTTGGCACACAGGGAATGGCATTATTAGGATGTGTGATCTTGTTGGAGTAAGTGTGGCTTTGTTGGAGGAACGGTCTCACTGTGGAGGTAGACTCTGAGGTCTCATATATGCTCAAACCATGCCCAGTAAGTCATCACTTCCTGCTGCCTGAGGATCCAGACACAGACCTCTCAGCTCCTTTTCCAGCACCGTACTGAGATGCTGCCTACCATGACAATGAGGAACTAAGCCTCCGAAACTCCAAGTGAACCAACACAATTAAATGTTTTCCTTTATACGAGTTTCTGTGGTTATGGTATCTCTCCCAGCAATAGAAAGCCTAACTAAGAGACATATTCTACATTCAGAGATGCCAAAATGTGAAAAAAAAAAATGCCTTGGGATCAATAAAATATGTCAGGCAGCAAAAGTTAATGCAAGAACTTTATAATGGAGTTACATAATACCCAGGGTTATTTCTAACCAAGTATATAAGAATTTAAGCATGATATTCTCTCCTTTCTGGAGAGTCAGGAACACACGCTCCTGTCAAAGCTCTTATTACTGTAGGCGGATTCTGTCAAAACTACCCAGCTTTAGAGGAAAGTCAGCCAGTGTGCCATTTACAATGAAACATATGTTCCTAAGTTTGACAGGATGTTTACTAAGTATTTCTTCTCTTCTTATGAGTTCACTCCTGCTCTCTAGGAACAAATGTAACTTATTATATCTTTTAAGCATGGTATACTTTTATTTAACACTGCTTGGGAAATACTTACATTACGATTCTTTGTTCTGAGAGACTGAGAAGATTCACGTGGGTTTGGCAGAGCTCCAGATATGATTATTTATCCATGAAAGGACAAGGAGGAGAGCTGGTGTAGAAGCGGTGTGAAGGGAACTCATGTTGGTGGGAGTGTACAGTACAGACATTTTCAATGTCTGGCTGGAGGGGTCTCAGAACTGGAAACAGAACTGACACGTGACCTGGCTATGTCTCTCCTGAGCATATACCCAAAGTCATTTGAATACCCATGTTCATTGACAGTCTGTTCATAATAGCCAGGATTAACCTGGACGACGATTAACAGATGAATGGGAAGAAAAGTGTAATATTACTCAGCTGGACTGGCCATGGCTACTGCACTCGTGAACTCACAAGGCTATAGTTACCTGCACAAGAGCAAACAAGCCTAAATCCTGGCAAAGATGGGGATAGTTCTCTATAGGCATCACTACCAAATGAGGAGGTATCGACAGCTGACAGCCGAGAGGGGGAGAAATCATTCTTCTTCTTCTTTTTTTTTTTTTTTAACACTTTTATTTATTTAGTTTTTTACAATCCAATCCCAGTTCCCCCTCAGTGAAGAAGTCCATTCTATATGAAGAGAATCGTTCTTTTGTGAGGGTGATCCTAATGGCTGGTTCCCCACCATCCAGTGAATGGTCTCACACCCATACACATATGGGCATCACTAGATGAACTGAGTGGTACA
Source organism: Phodopus roborovskii (assembly GCF_943737965.1). NCBI lineage: Eukaryota > Metazoa > Chordata > Mammalia > Rodentia > Cricetidae > Phodopus > Phodopus roborovskii. Next base: position 4,895,451 of record NW_026126583.1, on the reverse strand, counting down.
TATACATAATGGGATATTATTCAACTGCAAAGTACAATGGAATTATGGAATTCATAAGTAAATAGATAGAATTGAAAATAATCATTCTGAGTCAGATACCTGAAACCCTGAAGACAAATACTGCATATTCTCTCTTATAATGTGGAAGCCAGATTTGATTCTTTGGATACATGTTTAGAGTACCAACAGATGACAGGAAACCAGTAAGGGGCCATGGGAGGGCACTCAAGTTGTTGGTCAGTGTGGTCCCAAAGACCCTTCTCAATAATACTACAGGCTATCTCCACAGCTTTCAGTTACCCTCCAGAGCTTAATGGTAAGATTTCTGCTGAAGACACCACATACGTGAGTCACGGAACATGGAGATATTAAGTGGTACTACCCTGGAAGCTCCACCCTGACTGCCTAGCTTTTACAGGGAGGATGGTGCTACACATGATACTGGGGGAGAAAAAGAATCAACAGTCTCCCAACTGTGCGCCCTTCCAGCTACTATAATGGGACTGGCAGGACAGGCCCATGGGTGCATTAGCTGCACATATATTATGGGAGTAACCAGCCACTTTCTGCTTGGGCATGACCTGCAAGACAAGCTGGACCTCATTGCTTGTCCTTTTAACTGAACCAAAAGCCTGCGGCTGGCTAGATCATAGGCCCTAGATTAGAACCTAGCACGATTATTCTGCTAAACAGACACAGTAGCTAACTCTCCCCTAAGTTCTTCTCTTTATACCCACAGCAGAGCACCTTTCATCTCTCATCACACACACTACTTTTTATAGTAGATGAGGGTTAATACAGAGACCTACAACTGGTAAACGTGCAGAGAATACGGGATCACTGTGGGTGGGGGGGATGGCCATGACAGCACCACTGCATACATGAACTCACAGCAACTGGGACGGCAAGCACAGACCTGCAGGGCATTATGCCATCCGAAAGCCCAGCACACAGGGGGTGGGGAGCACATAAAACCTCACCCCAACCAGAGAAGCGGCTGGCAACTGGTGGCTTCCGGGGGAGGAATACTTAGTTCTCTTAGAAATGTAAAAGAAAGTAGATTCAGCAGATTTAAGGGGCAAGGAAAAGTGTTGGTGAATAAGGCATAAATTGCAGGGGAGGGAAAGGGAAGCGGCTTTGACAAAGCACATTATACACATGTATAAGATACTCAAAAAGGGGCATAAAGTTGAGGGGGATATATTCGTGGGGACAGGAGTAATTGACAGAGGAAACTATATGTATGAAATTGTCAAGGATAAAGGAAAATTATCATAACAAATTAAATTTTTAAATCTTAGAATAAAAAATAAAACCTATCGTTAAAAGCAGAAAAGAATGAAAGAGGACTAGTACCCTATTGAAAAAGCGCCTTCTAGGACATCTGTTCAGCTATGTTCACAGCAGCACTATTTGTAATAGCCAGAACCTGGAAGCAACCCAGATGACCTCAACCGAAGAATGGATGGAGAAAATGTGGTACATTTACACAATGGAGTACCACTCAGCAGAAAAACACAATGGAATCCTGAAATCCTCAGGCAAATGGATGGAACTAGAAAAAACCATCCTGAGTGAGGTAACCCAGTCACAAAAAAAGGAACATGTTATGTACTCACTCATGTATGGGTTTTAGACATAGAGCAAAGGATAACCGGCCTACAATCCACACTGCCAGAAAAGCTAAGAAACAAGGACCCTAAGAGAGACACACATGGTCCCCCAAGGTGAAAGGGACAAGATCTCCTGAGTAAATTGGGAGCATGGGGGCAATGGGGAGGGAGGTAGAAGAGGGAAGAGGAGAGAAGGGGAGGGGCAAGAAGAACATGAGGGAGCAGGAAGGTCGAGGTGGGGGAAGAACAGAGAAGGAGACCAAGGAAAGAGATACCTTGATAGAGGGAGCCATTATGGGATTGATGAAAAATCTAGCACTAGGGAAATTCTCAGGAATCCACAAGGATGACTCCAACTAACAATCTAAGCAATAGTGTCAAGGCTACCTTTAATGCCCTTCCCCTATAACGAGATTGATGACTGCCTTATATGCCATCATAGAGACTTCATCCAGTAGCTGATGGAAGCAGAAGCAGAGGTCTACAGCTAAGCACCGAACTAAGATCATGGAGTCCAGTTGAAGAGAGGAAGGAGTGATGAGCAAAGGGGTCAAGACCACACTGGAGAAACCCAGAGACAGCTGAGCAAGGGGGAGCCCCCAGACCCCAGTCTGACAGCCAGGGAACCTGCCTAAGACCCAACCAGGCCCCCCGAATGTGAGTGTCAGCTGGGGGCCCTGGGCAGTCTGTGGGGCCGCTGGCCGTGGAACCAGTATTTATCCCTAGTGCAGGAACTGGGTTTTTGGAGCCCACTTTGGAGGGATAATCTCTCAGCCTAGTTACAGGGGAGAGAGCCTGAGTCCTGTCCCAAATGATGTGACAGTCTTTGATGATTCCCCATGGGAGGCTCTTTGAGGAATGGATGGAGGATGGTGGGGGGAGTGGGAGGATGGGAGGGAGAGGGAACTGGGATTGGTATGTAAAACAAGATTGTTTTTAATTTAAATAAAAAATTAATTTAAAAAAATTCTTATCCTTAAAAGGTATCATTTTATAAAATATGGCACTATGTAATCTCTAATTTTCAGAATCCCATTAATTATTTACTACCCTAACATATTAAAAAAAAAACTGGCATTACATTACTGAAAAGCACACATCTTATAAACAGGATATGTGGGCACCAACTATGGTAAAACGCCCAGTCTAATGTTCTTTTTGCTACACCACAGCCAGCAGCAACCACCTCAAGCCTATTTCCAGGCTGTCCCTGGCTGCTGGGTATATGTGGGGACCGGGCAATCTCAGTGCACAGGAAGCAATGACAGCTCATGTTTGGTCAGTAAAGATGGCCGAAAGCCTCCTTAACTGCTGCTCCAGGCTACCTCTAGCTGACCTTTGTGCTATTTACATTGATTTCAGTGTGCCACCTTAAACAGAAAACTTATTTCTCAGGTGACAGTATTGAGTGATAGGAACATGAGAGTATAACAATGAGATACATTTTATTACATGGTTGGCATGGTATACTACTGAAAATTTGTAACTGACCTGTAATGGAAGTACCAGCAGCTCCTCCTTTGCCAAAGTAATTTTTCTTCTTGTGAGAGTTGTTACAATAGCCAGGGACAGCAGAAGAACCAGCAAGCCCGCACCCATTCTGTTTCAAAACATAATTCACATTAAAACTTTTCTAAAGAAGCATACTAAAGACAGCATGTGAATACAGGAGATACTTTACTCCAATGCAGAACTCTAAAACACTTTCAGTAATCCACAAGAAGTAGTAAGGCTGGCAGAGGAATGGTGGGAAATAGCAGGGCTACTTGGAACCACATTCCACAATTTTGATATATTTACCTCAATGCCTTATTTCTCTATTCATTCTTTTTCATTCACCACTGCTACGCTTCCTAATCTGAATGGGGCGAATACCCAGAAAAGAACATAAGCGAGAGCTGAACAGATGACTGCCATCACCTGCCACGCAGATTCTGACACTGAGAATTCATTCACAGAGAAGAACAGAGCACTCCCATCAGGCCAAGCAGCTTCATCATTCACTGCCCTTGGTATCCCTCAGCTGGCATGGCTGTAAAGTAGGACAGTTATAGGTGTGGAAATTAGGATAACAGACCAGTAAGATAACGATGGAGTTTATCAGGAGAAAGTAACTTACACAGGAAACAAGTGACTATCGCATCTCTCCAGCCCCCCAAGGATGCAGACCCTGCCACCCTGATGCTCTCTGTGACCTGAAGGGGTTTCCAAGCCAAAAATCAATCCTTTGCTGGTCATGTGGGCACCTGTGACCACACCCAAAAGGGCGTGGTCAGTGCTATAGTGCTACAGGTGAGGGGGATTAATATATCACTACAGGCAGTGGTCCATAAGGTGTTGGGGGGAGGGGATACATCACTGTACAAGACCATCAGGAAGATGGTCACTAAAGTCACAGGCAACAAATATCAAAGAATAATCTGAGTAATATAACTGAAAATATGTTCAAGACACAATCTATAACTCTAAAAGAACTGAGGAAAAATGAGCTTGTTAGAGAAATAAGTAAACACAAATGCATGATTAGATACAGGCCAAGAATATGGTTTTTTTTCACTCTTTAAGATCTTTGCTCTTGAAGGGCCTGCCACCCAGCTCCCAAATAAATCACACATGGAAGTTTATTCTTTCTTATGAATGCCCAGGCTTAGGTAGGCTTGTTTTTAACCAGCTTTTCTTAACCTAGACTGCCCGCCTTTTGCTTCTGGGCCTTTTCTTTTCTTACTTCTGTATATCTTACTTTCTCTATTACTCTGTGGGTGGCTGTGTGGCTATGTGGCTGGCCCCTATTCTCTCTGCCAGCCAGCCCCGCCTATCCTTTCTCTTACCTCACTATTGGCCATTCAGCTCTGTATTAGACCAATCAGGTGTTTTAGACAGGCAAAGTCACACAACTTCACCAAGTTAAACAAATGCAACATAAAGGAATGCAGCACATCTCTGCGTCACTAAACAAATGTTCCACAGCATAAACAAATGTAACACATCTTACAATAATATTCTACAATTGGCATCGTTATAATTTTTCAAATAATCTGAGTCATAAGAAAAAACATCATGACTTTAAGACGTATTATAATAAAACTCAAGAAAATCGCTATACAAAATAAAAATTTTTGCTTTTTTTCTTTCAGAAAATAAAATGCATCTTAAGTCACTTGCAACACTTTCGCTTTAGTGCACTGGCTCACCTAACCTGACAGTTAACTCTACACCTTCTTATTTTATCCTTAAATGTTTCGTGTATCTGCTTCTCTATCTAGAGATAGAAGTTCCTCCATGCACTAAGAATAAAATAAATTGTACATAATCACAGGAAGCCAACAGGAACTTAACACTAATAGCAATTTAAATCAAGTTTAGAGAGAAACACCATAATTTTCAAAAACATAAATTTGCTTTCTGAATTAGTCTTTAGTGAAATGTACACGTGGCAAATTTCTATGGAGATCGTTTATGCAATTTATTCCCCTTTCAGCATATTATAACGTCCCTAACTCTGTCAATGCTGCTTGAGCAGGACAAATGGATAAGTGGCTGATAGAAGGAAAGAAAGGGCCTTACAGAGACACCAAACTCACAGGACAATCTACATAATAATATATAAATACATAAAAGTATTTGACTTTAGTTTCTCACATGCTACTGTATTCTTCATGAGAGTTCCAAAACTGGCCCTGCCCCAAATGATGTGTCGGACTTTGAAAATCCCCCGTGGAAGGCCACACCCTCCCTGGGGAGCAGAAAGGGATGGAATGAGGAGGGGGAGGGCAGGTGAGGAGGGGAGGGAGAGGGAACTGTGATTGACATGTAAAACAAGCTTGTTTCAAATTTAAATAATTTTTTTTTTAAAAAAAAAATTCTAAAACTTTGACTTAGCAATTCTGTAATATAAGTATAGCTTAGATGGTAGGGTCTTATAATTCAGTACAAGCTTAGAAACTACTTTCCTAAAACAACTCCGTATCTAGCTCAAACTGGTTTTGTTGTAAGAAATCAGGAAAACTAACCAACAAAGAAATGCAAAGAATTTCTTAAATCATTATGTAGCTTGGGCCTCTTGTGGGACTCCTAACGGAGCAGGGGCTGTCTCTAAGTCTTTTAGTGGCTTTTGGGACCCTATTCCTCATACTGCATCACTATATCCAGCCTTCATGCATGGAGAGGTGCTTAGTCTTACTGCAACTCGACACGCTCATGTTTTGTTGATACTCATGGGAGACCTGTCCTTTTCTAAAGAGAAGCTGAGGAGGAATGGAGTGGGGGGTGGAAACAGAGGGGGTGTGGGGAAGGACTGGAAATAGAAAATAGAGGGGAAACTGTAGCCAGGACGTAAATAAATAAATGTTTACTAAAAAAAAAAAAAAAAATAATAATTTCTTAAATTAACAGTCACTTAAAAATATTGAGTTAATATTTCTACTGTTAAAAAATATACTCCCCATCTTTTAAAGATTAGGTGAAAATATTTTTTAAACATGCCCATAGTGAACCAAGCAGTGGTGATCCATACCTTTAATCATAGCACTCCAGTGGCAGAGGCAGATGGATCTCAGAGTTCAAAGCCAGCCTGGTCTACAGAGCAAGTTCCAGAACAGCCAGAGATACACAGAGAAACCTTGTCTCAAAAAAAAAAAAAAAAAAAAAAAAAAAAAAAAATGCCCAGAGAATTCCACTGTAAGCAGAAAAGATGACTATATGATTTGTAAAAAGAATGGAGTGGGATGGTATACCTACCTGCCTAATTTCAGTACTCAGAAGGCTGAGGCAGGAGACTTGAGTATGAGGCCAGCCTGCGCTACATATACAGGTAAAGCGACTGCAGCAGCTAGATGAAACAAAGATAATTTAGTGACTTACACACAGCCATACAAGGACACACACACACACACACACACACACACACACACACACACACACACACACACACACGGTGGGGAGGAGTGCCAGCAGGTTACCTAATAACTTAAAAAACGTAAAAGCAAAGGCAACCAATTATTTTGAACAATTGTCTACGTCATGTTGTGGAGATATATATCATCAACATTGGGAACATCATACGTAAAGCATAAAGTTTTTGTTTTTATACAATTTGAATGGTTAAACACAGAAGTTTTCCAGCAAGTACAAGAAAGATCCTGGGGTGGATTCCTAGTTCTGCAGACAAAACAAAACAAGACAAGAGTGGCTCTGCCCTCCCTTGCTGAACCCTGCCACAGGAGAGCTACCTCCCACTCTCAGGAGATGACCCCACTGCTCACCATGGGCATGGGAGAACTGGCCCAACTAGCCTGGGCCTAGGAGAGCTGTTTCAGGCCCTCACCTGAGGAGACAGTCCCAGTGAACCCCGATGGCCACATCCTGGGCTTTGATTTGGCGCACCCTAAAATGCACCCCCTGTATGACCTGTGCATGAAGGGGTGATAACCACAGGATCCCTGTGACTGGGGACAACAGCAGGATATCCCAGAGGAATTCAGTGAGGGTCCAGTGATGATGCTGTGCCAGAGACCAGAGGTCTCAAACCAAACCAATGACTAAAACACTTGGGCCTGGGCTGATTGGACAAAATGTATAATGCATGACACATGGCAGCTCCCAATGTCACCAGGATGAATGAAGAGGTATTGGAAAGATGGAGGACCGAGATAGCTTTTCTTGTTTGTTTTGAATTATTTTTTTTGGGGGGGAGAGTATGCTGTAGGAGGTGAGGGGAAAATATGGAGAGATTGAGGGGTGAACAGGATTAGGGTATCTGATATAAAATTTCCAAAGAATTATGTTTAAAAATTAAAAATGAGATTAAAATAAAAATAATGTAAAGCTTTCAAAATAAATAGATTTTCCCCCCATGGAAAAAAATTTTAATTCAAATAGGACAAATTTTCATTTGTCAATGGCATTTGGTTATGGACACACTCAAAGGATATACTTCAGCAACAGGACACTGTCACAGCTAACTAAGGTTTTGACTGATTCTATAATATTCAAAATAAAAAAATAATCTAGTCTAGGGGAAGGGGTGAGTTTTAAGTTATTGCCTGATGCAATTTCATTGCCTGTGAAGGTCTGACAGCATGTCCAGGGAGATCATGCCTCTCAAGCGATAGGCTAAGATCATAACTAGTAATTTTACATTACTATTTCAAGATTATCCATGCAATGCTAAGCTTAGAACGAAGGTGTTGGGGCTGGAGAGGTGGCTCAGCAGTCAAGAGCAGTTCCTGCTCTATAGGAGGATGGCAGTTCAGTTCCTAGCACCCACACAGCAGGCGCTCCCAGTGACTACAACCCCAGACCCAAGGGGTCTCACATCCTCCTGTGGCCTTCATGAATACCCACATACATATGGCATGTACAGGCGCACGCACACACACACACACACACACACACACACACACACACAGAGAGAGAGAGAGAGAGAGAGAGAGAGAGAGAGAGAGAGAGAAAGGGGTGGGAGGGATGGAGAATTGTTTTTAAATGTCATAGTGTCAGTAGAGGATGAATTCTATTGAAATGGAAAACAATAATGTACGTACACTAGAGAGAGATCTGGCTTTCTACCCACAACAGGCATCAGTGGGAACACTGCCAGAAGCAAAGAGAAGAGAGCCCAACTCAGGCAGGTGATCTACAATCAAGAAAAAAAAAAATATTTAGACAATTATGGTATAGAAATCTGTTTTTTAGCATCTCATATAGGACATGAATGTGAAACTGAAAGAAAACCTGTCTGGTATTTACTGTGGAAAGTAACATTGTGTTAGTTACTTTTGTAATGACAAAATGTATGGCAGTGAGCGACTTAAAGAAGGAAGGATGTGTTTTCCCTTGTACTACTGTCCATCACGGCAGGGGGAGTTATGACAGCCCCAGCTTGTGGCAGTTGGTCACATTGCAACACGTCAGAAAGCAGAGAAAAGTGAATGTTGCTGCTCACGTTGCCTTCTGATAGTCCCGGTAGTTCAGGGAGGACTTTCCACCTTGATTAACCTACTTTAGAAATCCCTCAGACACTCCCTGAGACGTGTTTCTATAGAATTGCTAATCCCATCAAGATGACACTCAAGATCAACCATTATAAATACGGTTACCTTAAATAATATTTACTATCTGCTTTGGGTTTATTGTTAAAAAAAAATGTTGATGCATGTACTTTGATCAAATGCCCTCCCAACTTTGTGCGTTTTTTAAACCCACTTAACGCTACTTGCTTAGAAAAGAAGTGTGTGGATAGGGCAAAGGGAGGTTACTCCTCACACCCCCTAGGCCCTTCTGCTGCTTCCAGCATGCCCAGACTTCTCCCTCATGGAGGTACTAGAGGCTCTGTGAGTGCTCCAAACAAGCCAGTACTGCCTTCACGGCCTTTCTAGACCTCTGGCTCATTCCAACAGGAACATTCTATATGTGTACATCAGAGAGACCGAAAGTTGTTATCAACCCTCCTGTCCAAAGGACCAGGCCCTTCACATGAGAGTGCATGCTACTCCTTTGTTTACTAAACAATTCTTTGAACCAAACATATCAACAAAAAGTATCCTCAGGTCTGTCCTGCCCACATGAGTACTTATACCTTTGCTCGGGTCCACAGCTGAGTGACAAATGGCCAACCGGCAAACACAATCAATCCGGCTGTCAGCATGTAGCGGTAGAAGAAACTTAACACCTGGTGACACATTGCCAAGAAAGTGAAGAGTGAGGTCACTGAAGACGGGTACCACGAAAATGCAAGACATTTGGAGATGCAGCCTATTCAGGTACTTACCAGCACTTCAATCCCCAAGACAAAGACGAGTAAGTAGACAACAAACCGGCTCAGAGGAAAAGTCAGCAGTGACTCAGCCAGGTCTTGAACAACTTGATGTCTGTTTGAGGAGATGATTTACAAAAAGATTACTTCTAACTTGCAAAGCACCTTAAAATAGAAACATAGTGAAAAAAATAAAAGCTGCTCAAAGCTAAAAAAAATTCTAGAAATTTCTATTCACAATTTTTTTTTGAATTTCAGATAAAATATAGCAATTTGTTTCAATGACTTTGCTTACTTTTATTGGTAGAATTCTGTAAGTATTCTGGGGAGGAAATGATGACAAGCATTTGCTCAGTTTTTATAAATATTAATGACTTATTATTATTATTGTTTGTTTGTTTGTTTCTCAAGACAGGGTTTCTCTGTGTAGTTTTGGCTGTCCTAGAACTAGCTCTGTAGACCATGCTGGCCTCAAATAGAGATCTGACAGCCTCTGCCTCCCAAGGGTTGGAAGTAAAGGTGTGTGCCACCACTGCCTGGCTCAATAAATGATTTTTGTATGGTCTTAGTTTAAACATTACAGATAATCTAGAAAAATAAAATAACGCAATAGTATAGAAACTGAAAAATATATATATTAAAACCAACCTGGCTAATATTATCTCTACCACAGAGGTACATCCACAGTCTTAGTAGGGAAAGTCTTAATTGCATTTATTAACTTTTGTGTTTCTTCATTCATCTATTTGCAATGCCAAGGACTAAACCTAGGTAGGGCATTACACATACCAGACATCCACTGTGACACTAAGCTAAAACGCCAGCCTTTCATTTAAACTTTATTTAGTCAGGCTGGGCGCAAAACCCCAATGTTTGTGCCTTAGCCTCCTGAGGAGATGGGATTGTAGACATGCGCCACTATTCCTAGCTTAATTGCACTTCTAAATTGAGCCAAATAACCTTTTCCAAACCCAATTTAAGATGTCATTAATTGTACACTAATTGTAATTGAGAATTTATAACCACCAAAAATGCATTATATACTTGAGTACATTTTACATTTCATCACTGAGAAGAAAAACTTAGCATTTGTTGAGCATTAAGTAGGTAATTACAAAAGGCCAGCGTCATTTGGTTTATGACACTTTTCTGATTGAAAACAATGGCTGCAGAATAGAATGTTATCACACTGCTAAGTAGCCACCTAGGAAAGAAAAGTCAGAACCACAAGGAGAGTATCTCTTTTGTTTTCTACTGTGAATAAGAAGCATACAAGATTAAATGAAGTCATCGTGAGGGTTTTTAGTATAGAAGAGCAGGTTAAATATTCCCTTTTTATTTACTTGTTCAGTGTGTGTGTGAGTGTGTGTGTGTGTGTGTGTGCGTGAGTGTGAGTGGATGTGTACCCCATAGTGTACACGTGAGGGGTCAGAGATGATCATGTAGGGATCTGTTCACTCTTTCACCACACGGGTCCCGGGTGCCCTGACCCATGCAGCCATCTAGTCAGCTTGAAAACTCACTTTTTATATTTTATTTTCTATGTAACCTATTAAAAGGGTAAAATAAAATATAACTGAAAAATCACATCTTCCCTTAAAATTTAAATATACATATGTTACCTCTACAATTAGGCTATTTAATAATTCACAAGGAGGTTCTACAGTAGAGCAGAATTTTCTTCCTGCCCTAGGAAACCTTTTAGAAAATTGTGAAACTGGAGGAATGATGTCAGAAAAAAAAAACAAAACAAAACTATGAGCTAACTAGGCAAACCAAGAGCCTTATTCCTTTTAGATGGTAATGTCACAGCATGTTCTTTGATCAGTGCCTTTTCCCCTTGTATCTAAAGATATTTGAGGCATTCCCATGTTTTAGTTTTTATATTTTAATATATCAATATTTTTAAGCCATATTTTCAGAAGATAGAATAATCCAGACCCTGCTTCTGTCTTCCCAGTACTGGAATCACAGCACACACTATCACGCTCAGCCTATTATGCAATCTTAAAGATGCTTTTAAAAGTGTGTGAAACTGAAGGAGTGCCTTTCTTTCCAGCCGAATGTAACAGCACGATCACTTCTACACTATGCTGAGGAAGTCCATATACAACCACAGCACATGTGAATAGTGTGCTTGTCAGTATACATCGACAGGTCCCATATAATTACAAAGCTTCATTTATCTGATGACTAAGAAAAGGAGAAGTAAAGTGCATAAAAAGAAAAACATAAACCTTACAAAATAAGGATAAAACAAAATCTAGATGTAAGGTACTCATGACACAGCACACTAAAATCAATTGTTATTATTCTACGTTTTTTGTTTGAAGACCTCTCAAAGGAAAGAATGGGGTCATGCGGTGACATATTGCTTATGATCTTATAAAACATGCCTGAAGATCAGAATGCAAAGCTAGCCAGAGCCATAGAGGTCAGGCAGCGATGGCACACACCTTTAATCCCAGCAGCCACACTGGACAGCCCTAGAGAGGTATGTATTTCAGACAGGAGCTCAGGGTCTCTCTCATGTGGTACTCAGCATTCAGTCTCAGGAGCGGCTCAATGCAGATGCAAGCTGAGGCCAGCATTGCAAGCTGAGGCCAGCATTGCCCTCCCAGGCTGGAGTAGAGGTAAGAGCTAGTGACTGGCTGCTCTGCTGCTCTGATCTTTAGCTTTAACCTCACTATCTGTCTCTGGGCTTTTACTATTCATACTACAGGGTCACTGCTTCCTCAAATCAATACAAGTAAGGTTAAAAAAAAAAAAAAAAAAAAGGTAAGCCAAAAGGGATGTTTCATATGCAACATTATGCAGCTGTAAACAAAATCATAGAGTGTTTGGGCATTTGAGAGTATTATAGCCATCCTTTAAGACTTATGCTATAGAAAGCTTGTAGGGGGATATTCAATCACACTGGGAACTCCCTTGGGTTAGGAGGCTGAGTTAGCAACTAGTTGACAGAAAGTAATCATAGAGCATCAGAGGGCATCTGGAAGAGATAAAGAAGAGTTCTGAGTGGCATGGACCTTTCTGTTTTGGTAGAGGGCAGGGATGGGCTTTTTGAAAAATGCCAAAGAGATATGAATGGACTCAGACATACAGAATGAAAAGTTAAAAAGTCACATGGTAAAAAACAGATTGATATAAATGGATTAATATGTCATAAGAGCTAGTTATAAGCAAGCCTAAGCTAAAGGCCAAGCTTTCATAATTAATAATAAGTCTCCATGTTGTTTATTGTGAGCTGGCAGCCCAAAGAAAAGTTCATCTACAAAATCGAATGCATTTTAAATGCAGATTTAACTGCCAGTGGAGTGGAAAATAAGGCAGAAAGGCATGCTACTTACTCTCTTAGAACTGCATACCATATCGGCACTGGCAGCAAGCAATACACGTAGTAAGTCCAGGGACAGACTTGGATCAGCAGGAAGCATGCCACTAAAACACCAACAGCGACAAAGCTACACGCCAAGAGATGGTGTGGCTTCTGAAAATGAAACACAACATTCAAATACATCCAAACCCATGTCAACTGATAGTTTTTAATATTTCACAAAGGGACAATGTCTTCTTCCTATGCTTGAACTAGATGATTAATCAGAATTCTTCCAGAATGAAACTAGCTATCCTAGAATGGTTACCATCAAGCAATTCTCAGCTGAAAACTGGCAATGGCCCTAAAGTTGGTTTGTAAATACCTCATTTTAAACTCTGAACATAGTTCACTCACCTCCCTCCCATTGCTTGAACACAGTTGGCTTCTTCAGTTACAGCTGAGAAAGAAATTCCCTACATGTAAGTCACTAATGCCAGCTCCACAGACCACCAAGGCCTCTCGGTACTCTGGGCCAGGTGTAAGTGCAAGGATCAGGGACACACAGGCTGAGAACAGGGAAAGGGGTACAGTTAAGGGAACATAATAATGCTAAGAACTAGAGTTCTAGGGTCTGAAGCAGTGGCTATAAAATGATATAGATTAAGCACTTTGAGAGAAGGAAGGAATTGGGGTGTGTGAAAAGGGGGCTCTTTGGGCTCCATTCCATGTTTTCTGTTTCCTCAGTCTGTTAGCCAAGGATAAATGCAGTAGGAATTAAAGAACCTCTCTCTGGAAATACACAAATTTAGGGAGGAAGGAGACAATATTAACTATTTCCCATCTCTTTTGGATGTTTTTCTCTACTGCATATAATATCATTTAGTAAGAATCAAGGAGAAGTTAGAATATCAATGCAAAAAGAGGCTGCAATGCAGCATTGTAACTAAGAGCTCGAGGTTCAAGTTTATAAACTGGCTATGATGTCGTGATGGATGACCTTGGTTGTCAACTACACACACCTGGGAAGAGGGAAACTTCAAGTGAGGAACTGCTTACATCAGATTGTCTTGTGAGCACGTCTGTGAAGCATTTTCGTGATTAACAACTAACAGGGGAGGAATCAGTCCAAAGTACAAAGCTTTCCTTAGCCAGTTTTCTTCTATCCATAATATGGGAACAATAAATGTATACATATTTCTCAGTAATAAGAAATCAGATTCATAGGCCTTAACAAAGTAGCTAGCACATTACCGCTGCTGACTAAATGATGGCTATTATTACTTGTATTCTTCTTTGCATTAGTCTCAGTAATCATACAATCTCTCAATCAATAGCACGAGAAATGTGTGACCAATATCATGTAGGGTGGCCACATGTGTTTGTTTCTTACCTACTTTATTTAATACCAAGATTTTTCATGGTAAAATCTGTATGTCATATTTCTCTGTAGAACACCTAGCATTGTACTATATACCCAATTAAATACTGACTGCACTATAAAGCTAACAAAAAGAACTACCAACTATAAATTCTTATCACATTAACAAAAATCTCATTTTTTCTAACGTCTTGATCAGCAAGAGGGAAAAAACAGTCGTTGGCCCAGATCGCAGACCCTGCACCCTGCACCCTGCACCCTGACTGGGAGGCAGTTACAAAGTGAGTTAATTCCCCTAGCTCAGTCTCATCTTTTGTAAATAGAAATTACAGTGCACAGTTAGAGATGAAGATGGCAGTATTCATTTCAAGGACTCAATAGAATTTCTAGATCTCTCCATTTCCAAAACATAGTCATTTGTGTATTCCTCTAGCATGTAGGCAGTAGAATTCCAAATACATCTCCCCATTATCAAAACATAGTCATTTGTGTATTTCTCTAACATATAGGAAATAGCTCCCTTTACAGCCAACTTCAAATACATTAAAATAATTAAAATTACATGGAAGAAATTATTTAAGATGTGTTACAGAACTATAAAAACTCAAAATTAAGCAATAATGTTCTTCCCTACATTAAAAACAAGTAAAACATAAAATGGTAAAAGTTACCATTAGAAATGTTTATAGACTGTTATTATTAAAAACAGACTAGGATTTGGACATGGTAATAATCGTTACAGAGAATAAAGCAAAGGAGATAGGGTACTCTGCCTGGTAAATGACAGTCAGCAATACACTTTAAGATGGCAAAGTGTGTTACAGCAATAAAACCGTGTATGCACTGTTACAGTCTCTATTTAGAGCACTGGTTCTCAACTTGAGGGTCATGGCCCCTTTGAGCATTAAAAGGACCCTTTCACAGGAATCACCTAAGATAACTGGAAAACACAGATATTTACATCACAGGAGCAAAATTACAGTTATGAAGCAGCAATGAAATGATTTTCTGGTTGGAGTCACACAGCATGAAGAACTCTATTAAAGGATAGGCTGAGAACCACTGGTTTATAAGTTTGACCTCTTCCTTTCATTGAAAGGGTAGTAAGCTAGGCTTGTATTCTAAAACCAAGGGAAAGAACACACTCTGGAAATGTATAATGTCAGAAAGATGGAGGAGGAAGAAAGTCAAAGGAGCATAAATATTACTTTGTTTAATTTTTTATTAATTAATGTTCAAACAATGATTTTATTGTTTGCCTAGCTATTAATACGAGATAACTATAAATATACCACTTTGGAGAGGTTAGGGTTTTTTTTCTGGTTTTTTTGAGACAGGGTTTCCTGTGTAGCCCTGTTTTTTTAGAACATACTCTGCAGACAAGGATGACCTTGAACTTACAAGTCCTGTGATGAAAGCAGTGCACCATCACGCCTGGCCTGAAGTGGGGTTTTCTTTTGTTTTTAAAAGATTTATTTAGTATTTTTTTTATTAATGTGTATGGAGGTCAGAGGCAATCAGATTCCCTGGAACTGAAGTTACAGGTGATTGAGAGCCATCTGATATGGGCACCAGAACCAAACTCAAGTCCTCAGCAAGAGCAGTAAGCATTCTTCACCTCTGAGCCATCTCTCCAGGTCCTGATGTCCTTTTCTAATAACCTATTCTAGAAGTATGTGGAACACTTAAATTGAGTAGTTATTTTTAAAAAACAGAAACTCTGAATCATTAAGACTACTCTGCTCTTAAATTACAGAGCAGTTATCAATGCATCCTTAGCCACTGAAAAAACAAACACAACAGAAAACACAGCAACACAAAGAAAGCAAAGGACAGACACATCAGTTCCCTTACTCTTACAATTTCACATTCTACGAACTCATTATACTTGATTTGGTTCGGTTTCTTAGTCCTTATTCCTGGTGACATTGATGCCATACCCGAAACTTTGTTACATCTTCTGAACTTACCTTAGCTTCCTTCCCAGCACTTCTTGTGAGATTAGAATGAGACTTGAGGATTAACAAAGAAGCATAAGATGTCCATCCTACAAAACCAACTGCAACACTGATGCCCAAAAAGAATCTGTCGTAAGTGTGATAATAGGACAATCCTTTCAATGCAAGATCAATCAGTTCCTCACAGAGGGAGACCTATGGGGATAAACATAAGTAGATCTTGCAGTAAAACAATGAAAACCAAGTATCCCAAACCAGGAAAACTGGCCTTCCATAGAACCAAACCTCTAAGTAGACTGGAGTGAATAACTACGGATGAGATGATTAGCAACAGATTTCAAGTGCGAGGTTCTTAAAAATTATGAAAACAAAAACCCTCAAAATAAAACAGATTCTTCAATTTGGGAAGCTAGGGCATGTTAGTGGAAACTGTCTGTGATCTGTGTAGTGCTGGGAAGTACTTCACTACACAAAAATGGTCCTCTTCACTACACAGAAATGGTCCTCAGATGACACACAGAAGAAATGAATCTAGCACATATCCCTAAAAATGGAAAAACCCATGTGTGTATACATATGTAAGCATGTGTGCATATGCATTATATTTTACTTCCATTATAAAGCATCACCAAAATAACAATATGTTGGAGGAGAAGAATAGTTTAGTGGGCCGAGGATGTAATTTAGTGGAAGAACACTTGCCTAGCAAATGAGAGGCCCTGGGTTCAAACACTATCAAGGAAGAGCATAAAATTTAAAATCAGAGTTAAAAAATTACAAATATACAGATGGGTAAGTATCTAGACAATGTTTTAAAACAGAAGGAGAATTTTTAGTGACATATGCTGATATATGCCTATATTTACAACTGCTTTAGAGGCTGAGGCAGGAGAGTTGAAAATTTGAGATCAGTCTGGGTAACTGTAATTATGTCTAAAAAAGTAAAACAGGAAACACATTAATAAATTAAACAAATAAAATAGGACTGGGGATGCAGCTCAGTGGTAGAGAACTTCCCTAGCATGCACAGAACCTTATGTTTAACCAACCCCCTGTAACAGAGATACAACACAACACAGTCCAATACAGAAAAACTGGGGTAGAAGCAGGCAGAGTCAAAGCTTTGCTATGAGTGTTGTAGTGTATATGGCAAATGGGATGCTCTGCACTTCATACGAGGGTGAAGGTTACTTGGTTTATTCATATAAAAAAAAAAAAAAAAAGAAAAAAAGAAAAAAGAAAAAAAAAAAAAAAAGCAATACAGTTCCTTTGTAAAGCCAAACTAGGAAGCTGCAGTCACTGATGTCTGAAGTAAGGATAAGCATCTCTGAGGCTAAAGGCCCTCCTCGGGGAACACCCCCACACTGCCTGGTATCCCACAGATAGCTCACCCTGCCCTGACCCCAAGGCCCATCGACTTACCACTTCATCAAATTTTTCTTGTTTTATGTAAGACCTTGCTTTTCTTAAAGCATCCAACTGTTGAGAATCAGAGAGCAACCTAAAGGAAAAATAAGAGTTTTACTGCTTCCTCATTTGGTTTCGATCAGGTCTTGCTTTTTATTCTTTTTTGAAATTAAGAAAAAACTGAGAAACAAAACCATGTAAAAATGGAAAAGAAAGGAAACATTAGGTTAAGCTGTATGTTGCTGGCTATCTGAATGCCTCTAAGGAAGAGATTATGGTTACACTTAGTTTTCTTGACCCCAGGATTTCCTTTTATTTTTAAAGTTTTTGGTAGTGCAGGAAAGCTTTGAACATGATGAGCAAGTGTCCTGCAGGTGAGTTATACTCCCACCCCGCCACAAAGCTTCACACACCAACTACATAAACCATCATTCTACAGAGATGTAAGACCATAACAAAGAAATTCTGATTAAATCAAGGTAATTCATAGACCACTGAGCTCCATTACTAGCACTGCTGTGTGTGTGCTCACAAAGATAGGGTAGCACAGTAACTTATTAAGTGCACTTTGTATGCCTGATCAAAACAGGGCCTGAGAATTAAAGCACATTTAAAATGTGCTCCAGCAGAGCCTAACCAACAATGGAAGTTAATGAATAACTGGAACCTATTCAGCATCCTTGCACTACAATGTGTTCAGAGAAATACCCAAAACTACACAAGCCCAAAGGCATTATTAACATTATAGAATAAAGAAAGCAACAAACATCATCAGAACAATTGCCTTTATGAAATTAATATGTATGCTTAAATGCAAATTTGAATATATACTGCTGAACGAAACCCACATTCCTAAAGTGAATACCATTCATCAATCACACTTAACAACACACAAAAATATACTAAAGGCATTTGTGACATATGACAATGACTATGACAACTGTAAATAATTCAACACATCATAATCATTTGTTTTTCTAGTGGTTTCCCATCTCTAATGAGACTTAACTTTGATGAGAGGTCAATCTTTTAAATAATTTAAGATGGAACAGTCTAAAATTTTAGAATTTGAGACTCTTCTCTAGATAATACACATAATCCCAAACCTTGCATTTTTCAAAAAAGTTCACGATCCACAAAAGACTACCTATGAACTTTCTTGCATTCCACGGGACTCCCTGATTAAGCATTGATGTTGAAGGGCTAGAGAGATGAGTCAGTGGTTAAGAGCACTTGCTGCTCTTCCACAGGACCTCAGTTTAGTGCCCAGCATCTACATTGGGTGGTGTGCAACTGCCTATGACTGCAGTTTTGGATGTTCAATGCTCTAGATACCATGCGTGCGTGCGCGCGCACACACACACACACACACACACACACACCACTTTTCATTTGTCATCTATCTTGCGTTCACATCTGAGCTCTTGTCCATAAAGATCTTTATGCCTTCTAAAATCGAATCTTTATGGCCCATTCCAAATCTCTCCTCACACCATTACCACTTTACTGTGGGTTAATAATCAGCTTATTCACATTCAATTACATTTTTACCTCATGTGGGCCAAGATAATGTCTTATATTTGCATTAATTTTCACAATAATACTTAGCAAAGTGCTAAGCACACATAATGAATCAGTAAGTCTTAGTGGGTCAAAAAAATTCTACCAAAGAGCCTGCTGTAACACATGCCTATAGCTCTCGGATCTATTTATTTATTTACTTACTTATCTATATATTTTTTTTATTTTGATATGCCCTTTACTTTCTCTTTTTTTGTTTGTTTTGCATTTCTCTTTTATAATATTTTTTATTTAAATTTAAAACAAGCTTGTTTTACATGTCAATCCCAGGTCCCTCACACTCCTGTCCTCCCCTGTCCCCTCCCAACACCCATCCTATCACCTTTCTGCTCCCCAGGGAGGGTGACGGAGTCTTCAAAGTCTGTCATATCATTTGGAGCAGGGCCCAGGCCCTCCGCCATGTGTATCCCTCTATGTGGAATGGGCTCCAAAAGTCCATTTGTACACTAGGGATAAATACTGATCCATTACTGATCCAATACTGATCATAGCCTGCCCAGTCCTCCTAACTAACACCACATTAAGAAGATCTGAGTCGGTCCTATGCTCATTTCCCAGCTCTCAGGTTTCAAAGGATCTCAGGTTTGGGACCAGCCTCAGCTTCATAGCAGGTTTCAGACAAAATTGAGCATGGAGTGAGACTCAGGCATATTTGTTATGTTTAAAATCCTATTATAATTCTGTAAGCCTGTAAATAAGAAAAAAAATCAAAGAATGGTATAGTCATAGTGTCATTCTAAAAATACTATGGACATGCTGAAGTAAATAAAAAAAAATAAAAGAACGAAAGAACAATTTTGAAAAATTATTTTTGTTTCATTATAGTATATGAGGAAGACTCATGTAATGAGCCAGGAATGATAACATATGTTTAAGATATATCAAAATTTTGGCATGTCCATGTCATGGCTCATCTGAATGGTCAGTATGATAGCATTTAGAATTATTTGAGACTGCAGTTCTCAACCTGTGGGTCATAAAAGACATCCTACATACCAGATACTTACATTACAATTCATAACTAGAAAAACTACAGTTATGAAGTAGCAACAAAATAATGTTATGGTTGGGGGTTACCACAGCATGAGTATTAAAGATTCACAGTATTAGGAAGGTTGACAATCACTGATCTAAGTTTCCAACAAATTGAGAAAGAGATTAAAATAAATTTTCTCTGTATCACATATCACATAAAGTCCAAATTATAAGGTATGTGTTCATAATTTATATTAAAAAGATAAACAAAATAAAGAAAAAATAATACCCAAAGTGGTATGGGGGCAGATTTAATAAAGCCATAGGTAAATTCTAACAAATGAGGGAAATCTGGAAGCTTAACAAGAACATATCTTGACATTACACAAAATGGAAACAACTGAAAACAGAAAGATTCAACTCTGTAATTTTATTTCCTACTGAATAAACAATCTAAAGAAGCATGGGAAAAAGTTAAACTAGGTTGTATGTTACTGGAGCTTCCTGTCCCACCAGGTCCCACAGATGCTATATTAATTATAAAACTGTTGGCTGATGACTAGGGCTTCTTAATGGCTAGCTCTCTCTTAAACTTTAATCTAAACTATTAATCTATGTATTCCCACAAGGCCTTATCTTAGCAGAGAATACCTGGTGCATCCTAGCCTCCCAGTCCCTCCATGGCACCTTCCACAGTCCCTCTCTGCCTACCTTTCCCAGAATTCTTCTCTCCTCGCCCAGCCTATCTTCCTGTCTCTATTGACCAAACAGTATTTTAATCATCAACCACTAAGAGAAACATATAAAGAAGGACATCCCCATCAGTTGTTGACACTAAGATTCTTGCTATACTATTATTTAAGGTTATTATTATTTACATGAAATATAATTAAAATAAAATATGCTAGTAGATGGGATATATACACATATGCATTATGTACACATGCCATATATAGAAAGACATCACAAACTGCAACTTCTCTTTGAGAAAAGACTAAGGTTGGAGCACTGGGGTGGGAGGGAAGCAACATTTTTATCATTGGCTCTCTAACTTGAAATGTGTGCATATATTATTTTTCTCCATAACATCTTAATTAACAAGTTTTAATAAAATCCTTTAAATGTTGAAATTTAACCATAGCTTTAGGCTGTCAGTGAATTTTCAGATATCAGTACAGCCACCAGACACAAGAAAGTGTGGGAAATTATATATTAAATTAAAAGTCAATTTGAGAGCACAGAGGCAATCAAGAATTAAAGGGGTAAGAGCCTAGAGAGCCGGGAACCAAAGATAACCGAAGTTTCTACAAATGTGACTCTTAAGACTGTGGAATATCCATTTACATTGTGTGAATATATGTCACTGTGATTAATTCAATAAAGAAGCTGGCTGGCCAACAGCTAAACAGAATAAGTTTTGGCAGGAGAGCCAAACCGAGAATGCTGGGAGAAAGAAGGGCGGTTTGAAGAGGCAAGAGCAGATGCAGAGAGAAGCAAGATGGTCATGCTGTACTAAGAGAAGATACCAAGTCACATGGCAAATCATAGATAGGAACTATGGATTAAATGTAAGAGTTGGCTAGTAACAAGCCTGAGCTATTGGCCCTAATTTATAACTAAGTCTCCCTATCGATTATTTGGGAACTGGTAGGCAGGAAAGAAACGTCCACCATCACAAGACATCTAACATTGTTATTTTGGGGACATGGCAAGAGGCTGAGAGTTTACTACCAAATCTGAGTGGGCCTTCAACAATCTTATGAGACTAGAGAGATAAAACTTAAAATTTGTGGCTACAAATGTAGCCTGGATATCTTTAATTATGGATTCTTTAAAATAGATCCAGAAAGACTTATTTTTTGAGATATATTTATTTGTACTTTATGGATATGGGAATATTGCCTATATGCATAGTGTCCACACAGGCCTGAAGAGGGTGTCAGATGCCCTGGAAGCAGAGTGACAGATGGCTCTGAGCTGCCTCTGGGAAATGAACCTAAGCCCTATGGAAAAGCAGCCAGTGCTTTTAATGACTGAACCATTTCTCTAGATCCAAGAAAGACTTAAACTATCCTAAAACAAAACATGCAGTACAGTTCCAGCAAAAGTGAACAACAGGAAATTTCATAAGAAACACTACATATTACACCACACGATATGACACAATATGGAGAACTCATGTTAAAACAATACAAACAAACAAACAAAAAAACAAGGGAGGGACATTTTTTTTGCAGGGGAGAAGTTGCTTATGAGGAGAAGTTGCTTATGAGAAGCTCATGAGCTAGGCCAGTGCTAAGATGCATATACAAAGTAAGAACCGATATTCAGGAGTCACCAGGAGGAAAGAACTAGATAAGAAACCAAACTCTCAAGTCAGGCTGCAGTGAGGCTGTACTGCAACAGCAGAAATAAACCAGAGGTCAGCAGCAGCTGGTCACAGCCTCCAGACAGCCACCAGTCTTTGTACCTCTTCTAAACATAAAACTACTCGAATGCAGGGCTTCTAAACCCAGACTCAACCAAAACAAGACAGTAAACCAAACTCACAAACGATATAGTGGCTGGGACTACAAAGAGGTATTCAGTGTGCAAAAATTCACCAAGCAATGGTTTTATTCTTATGATTTAGACAAATGTACCTCCCCTGAAAGGCTGCTGTGTTGAAGACTTGGTTCCAATATGTTTCTATCGAGAGTGCACTAACTTCATCAGTGGGATAAGCCATTTATAAATTTATAAATGAATAGGCAAATAGGAAGTGGAGCCTAGTTAGACAATGTAGGTCACTGGAGTTGTGCTTTTGAAAGATGTTTTATTCATTGTATCCTCAGCTCTTTAATCATGGTCAAATATTCTCTCTCTCTCTCTCTCTCTCTCTCTCTCTCTCTCTCTCTCTCTCTCTCTCTATCTATCTCTCTCTCTCTCACTCTTTTCTTCCTTTCCCTCTTCCCTATTCCTACACTTTGGAGGCCAAGGTGTGGACGACACGTAGGAACGTGAGATTCTTTTTCAACATAGAAAACAAGGAGCTAGAGAGATGACTTGGCGATTAGAAGCACTTGCTGTGGCAAAAAGGCTTTGAAAACTATTCACCTGTTGTTGGATTAATAGCTAGGACATATAAAGGATAAACAATCCAACCACTAAATGGGCATATGCACTGGCCAGCTCTAAAAAGAAGTAGAAAAGAAGAAAACATACATTTTAGCCATCAGAGAAATGCAATCCAAAGCACACTGAGTGGGCTGGAGAAATAGCTCACCAGATGCTCTTCCAGAGGGCTTGAGCTCAGTTCCCAGCACCCACATAGTCCAGCTCCCAACTGCCTGGAATTCCAGCACCACAGAATCCAACACCCTCTCCTGGTATCCTTAGGTACCTTCATACATACAGAAGATTCAAAATAAATCTTAAAAACAAAAACTACATAGAGAGTCCTACTTATTCTAGTCAGGATGGCTAGCAATATCAAAACATAAAGCAATAAATACTGGCCAGGATGCAGAAAATGAGGCGTGGAAACTTATACACAGTTGCTGGGAATAAAATTAGTAGATCCGCTTTAGAAATCAGCATGGAGATTTCTTAAAAAAAAAAAAAAAAGAAAGAAAGAAAAATAGAAGATCTACTAATCTACTATACCTCTCCCAGTTATTCATCTAAAGGAATCAAAGTATATAACTCAGACATGTATCCATTTTATCAAGAGGGTATTCACAATAGCCATGTTATAGGATCAGCCTAAGTGCCCATCAACAAATGATAGATTTTCATATAAAATGTGTTGCATATACAAAACAGTGTAAGTCAGTCATAAAGAATAATAAAATGGTGCCACTTGCAGAAAAATGGAGGAAACTTAATACATTTAAAAATATAAGTTAGACTCAGAAAGAAAATCATGATTCCTCTAATATGTAAAACAAGCCTTTTTTTTTTTTTTTTAAGGACCAGTGGGGTGGTTTAGCACATAATTCACTTGCAGCTAAGCCTGGCAACCTGAATTCTATGGTGATATATTGTTTATGACTTATTAAAGCCCCTGGAGATCAAAATAGCAAAGCAGCCATACTACTTAACTATAACTAGGTGGTGGTGGCATACAACTTTAATCCCAGGACTCAGGATTAAGAGGTAGTCCCATCTCTGTTAGTTCAAGGCTACACTGACTACACGAAATCGATCCAGTCCTAAAAGAAACAGCTTGCACAAAGGTGATCTTGGAAACCTGGGATCACAGGACTAAAGAGGTGGAGACAGGGATGGAGTGGCTGGGTGGAGAAAGGAATATAAGCAGGAGGAGACAGGAACTGAGAGCCTTCTGAGGATTATTGGTGACAGGATTGCCATTTTAGCTGGCTAGAAGTAAGATCTACTGGCTTGGCTTCTTTGCTTCTCTGATCTTCAGCTTGAAACTTGAGCCTCAATATCTTTCTCTGGGTCTTTTGTTTTTCTTGCTACAGAGTTCTAGCCCCAAACCCACAGGGAGGAAGGAAGGAACAGATTTGTATGGACTGTCCTCTGTTCGTTATACTTTCCCTGTGGAGCATACTCCCACACTCACACAAACAAACAAACAAATACTGAAGGAATAAAGGGCTGGAGAGATGATTCAGTGGTTATTGGCTCTTCCAGGGGACCTGAGTTTAATTCCCCACCACATTAAGTAGTTCACAAGTCCTTGTATAACTATAACTACAAGGGATCTGATACCATCTTCTGGACTCTGGGTACCTGCACTATAACATGTACACTCGAATACCACACTAAACTTTTTGTTTAAGTCTCAAGAAAAGAAGAAAATAAACGAAAGGAAAGAAAAGGGAAGGGAAGGGAATGGAGGGGAGGAGAGAGGAGGGGGAGGGGAGAGGAGGGGAGGGGACGGGAGGAGAGAGGAGAGGAGGGGAGAGAAGAGGAGAGGAGGGGAGGGGATGGGAGGAGAGAGGAGAGGAGGGGAGGGGATGGGAGGGGACGGGAGGAGAGAGGAGAGGAGAGGAGGGGAGGGGAAGGGAGGGGACGGGAGGAGAGAGGAGAGGAGGGGAGGGGATGGGAGGGGACGGGAGGAGAGAGGAGAGGAGAGGAGGGGAGGGGGGAAGGGAGGGGACGGGAGGAGAGAGGGAGAGGAGGGGAGGGGAAGGGAGGGGACGGGAGGAGAGAGGAGAGGAAAGGAGGGGAAGGGGAGAGGAGGGGGAGGGGAGAGGAGGGGAGGGAAAGGGAGGGGACGGGAGGAGAGAGGAGAGGAGGGGAGGGGAAGGGAGGGGACGGGAGGAGAGAGGAGAGGAGGGGGAGGGGAAGGGAGGGGACGGGAGGAGAGAGGAGAGGAGGGGAGGGGAAGGGAGGGGACGGGAGGAGAGAGGAGAGGAGGGGGGAGAGAAGAGGAGAGGAGGGGAGGGAGAGGGAGGGGAGGGGAAGGGAGGGGACGGGAGGAGAGAGGAGAGGAGGGGAGGGGAAGGGAGGGGACGGGAGGAGAGAGGAGAGGAGAGAAGAGAAGAGGAGAGGAGGGGAGGGGGATGGGAGGGGAGGGGAAGGGAGGGGACGGGAGGAGAGAGGAGAGGAGGGGAGGGGAAGGGAGGGGACAGGAGGAGAGAGGAGAGGAGAGGAGGGGAAGGGGAGAGGAGGGGAGGGGAGAGGAGGGGAGGGGAAGGGAGGGGACGGGAGGAGAGAGGAGAGGAGGGGAGGGGAAGGGAGGGGACGGGAGGAGAGAGGAGAGGAGGGGAGGGGAAGGGAGGGGACGGGAGGAGAGAGGAGAGGAGGGGAGAGAAGAGGAGGGGAGGGGAGAGGAGGGGAGGGGAGGGGAGAGGAGGGGGAGGGGAGGGGAAGGGAGGGGACGGGAGGAGAGAGGAGAGGAGGGGAGGGGAAGGGAGGGGACGGGAGGAGAGAGGAGAGGAGAGAAGAGGAGAGGAGGGGAGGGGAAGGGAGGGGAGGGGAGAGGCGAGGCAAGGCATGACAGTTAGAGGGGCTAGCTGAAGGCTACCGGTACTCAGGAGGTAGGGGCAGGATAGCAGGTGGAAGGCAGCCTGGGCTACAAAGTGAGACCCTGCATTAAACAATCAAAAAGAGAAGGAAGGGCTGGGAGCAAGTGGCAGGCCAGCTGGAACTGAAAGGGCAATGTAAGTCAATAGCAAGGGATGACAAATGCATGGTCATGTGTTTTACCCTAATGGGCTGAAACGCAGAAAGTCATCATTAAGGCATTATTAAAACAGACTCTAGAGCTAATAATAGACCAACCAGGTTATGACAGTGTGGAGCACTAATAAACCTCTCAGTGACACCTTCAGTGGCTCAGAAATGAAAGGTTATCCACTTCCCCTGGTGCATACCAAGAAGAAACCAACAAAATACAACTTTTCAGACAGTAAAGGAAAATTTACTGACTTCCTTTTTTTTTTTTTTTTTTTTTTCTTTTTGTGAAAACATCATTTTAAAAGTCTAGGCTAGCCTGATCTACACAGTAAGTTCTAAGACAGGGCTACAAAGTGAGACTCTGTCTCAAAGTCTAACAACAAAAGACTATATGATCAACACGTTATGCTTATAAGGAGAAAGACAGAAATGGACACTCTAAGTAGTCCATAATTTCTCCTTAAAGTCTCAGTATTCCTTATTATTTCATAGTTATTTGAACACTATAAAAGAAAGTAAAGTACATTTTAGTATTATCAACAATGCTGTCCATTCTTCAGTGTGAATTAGTATTTGAAGGGCAAGGAGTTTTTCATGTTTCTTGTTCAAAATTTTATTACAAAAATATTTCATTTGCAAATATCCATAAACCAATTTTTTATAACATCGGTTAATTCCTTTTTAGAATAACTCTCTAGATAGAGAGGGGGAAAATTTCAAGAAAATAAGAGCGAAAAAAAAGGCAAAAGTTGCCAGGCATTGATGGCTCACACCTTTAATCCCAGTACTCGGGAGGCAGAGGCAGGCAGATCTCTGAGTTGGAGGTCAGCCTGGTCTACAGAGCGAGTTCCAGGACAACCTCCAAAGCTATACAGAGAAAC
Organism: Phodopus roborovskii; assembly: GCF_943737965.1. Taxonomy (NCBI): domain Eukaryota; kingdom Metazoa; phylum Chordata; class Mammalia; order Rodentia; family Cricetidae; genus Phodopus; species Phodopus roborovskii. The sequence continues at coordinate 4,868,460 of NW_026126583.1, read as the reverse complement.
CCAGTCTCGAAACTCCCCCCACCCCAAAAAAAGGGCAAAAATTATTTATGGCCCAAGTTTCTTTTCTTAACATGACCAGTGGTATGAATCATGCCGTCCTCTATGACTATGTAAATGGGTCATTTCCCAAACACATTACGTAACTTAGGAAAGTTGGGCTTGTTTGTTTGTTTGTGTTTTGTTTTAATGGACTTCCAGAGAGAAAACAAAGATGGCGGTGGTTGTATCCCCTACAGAGCTCTGGTACGATGCATTTAAAAAGTGGACTCATGAAACTGTAGAGAAAGGTGTTGGAACAGAGCCTCACAATGGAGAGCGACAATGAGAATCTATGCCCTGTGCTGCTGAGTCTCAGCCAGCAGGCTGGAAGCACAAAGGTCATGCCCAACAATTATGGGACTGCCAGGGCCAAGTTCAGGGAGAATGTTGCATCCTGAAGTTCCTGCAGAAACAGATCAATACTGAATCAGGCTGGCCCTAGGCCCACCAGTCAGCTGCCAGCACGGAGCCTCTGCAGCTGTGGCCCATGCTGCTTGCCCTGCGTCGAGGTGGAGAGCAGAGGTCAGTGGTGCTCCCCACAGCCTACAAGCACAGCAGTAAAGCCTGGTGGTCGGCACCCAGGACAGGGTGGTGTACATCGACCTGGACCTCCCAAGGACGCATGCCATTACTGAACAGGGCAGGCCCTAAGCCCACCAACTGCAAGCTGCTTGCAATGCTGGGAGACTGGGTAGGGTGACTGTGTTGCCACCCGAAGGCTTGTAAGAGCAAAGGTCAAGCCTGGTGAGCCTCAGGGCAGCAGATTTGGAGGACAGGGAGGAGGGAGGCAGCCAGGAGCTTGCACAGAACCTGCCTCAGGTACCCTACCTACCCACAACATCAGCCCGACATCTGGGCGACAGCAAGGTATCCCAGATAAATCTTGGCAATGGTCCAGGATTTATGGTTCTTCAGGAAGCAGACCAAGCACTCATAAATACCTGCACATACAGCTGCAGGGCTAAAATATATACTGTGGGACACACTGCGGCTTCCAATGCCACTGCTATGAATGAATATGGTACGGAGAGGTGAGAAAGATGGAGGATGGAGCAATGGGAAGAGGAGGAGCTAGATGTGAGTGCAGTGATGACAGGCAAGAGAGAAGGCTGCCGTGGACACGGGAATACCGTTGCTGAGTAGGGTGGTGTGCAGCAGCTGAGAGCTTTCAAAGAGTCGGCTCCCAACACGCCGCCCAGCCACACGATTGCCCTAGTTCTGACCAACGGCAGGATATTTGAGATGACAATGGCTCATTTTCTGGATTGGACAGCCTTGAAAGACTTCTATGGTCTGCACTGTCCCAGGAGACCACACTGGTATTCATGGCCCACGGCCCCAGGCTGTGTTGAAGCCTGAGGTTCATGAGGTATCTGTGGTCCTACAGCAGTCAGGGGCCATGTGGACGTGAGTGGCCTGTGCAGACACCTGAGGCCATGTGGATGCCTGTAGTCTGTGCCGCTGCTGGGAGCCACATCTGGGTCTGTGATCCTACTGCAGAAGGGGCTGTGATGATGGCTATGGTCTGTGTTACCAACAAAGGTCAAGCGGACAGCAATGGTCTGTGCTGCCACCTGAAACCATGGTGATGTCTGAGGGGTATGCTGCCAAGGGAGGCCATGCTGATGTCCATGGTCCAAGATGCTGCCAAAGGCCATATCTCTGAGTTCAAGGACAGCCAGGGCAACACAGAGAAACCCTGTCTCAAAAAATCAAGAGGGGAAGAGGAAAAGAGGACAAAGAGGAGGAAAAAGGAGAAATGAGAAAGAAAAACAAGTCTGATTGGTGTTGCCCATACTGGAGCATGGTTAAATTCCCGGTGGCCAGATCCTCAACGAAAACTGAATCCTTCCTCACCTGCACCTCTGCCTCCCAAGTGCGGGGATAAAGGAGAGTGTGCCACCACTGCCCTGACTGCCAACTCCTCCTCCTCCTTTGTAGGGGAGGTCAGAAGGGTAGGGGAACAGGCCTGGGAGGACTGGGAAGATTGGGGTTCATGATACGAAGTTTCCAAATAATAAAAAATGTTTCTTAAAAACTGGACTTCAGTTTTAATGAGGAAAGAGGGTAACTTGTAAATGATTAGTAAATCACACTGGTGATGCAAAGAAAGGCTCCACACAAAACCCGTGTATGAATGTGATCTGAGGGAGGGTTTCTGTGTGTGGGTACAAAGGAGCACTAATACAAAAAGGGAGCAATCTCACCGTGTTAGGGGATACGCACTCAATTTTTTAAATAAAGATTGCATTTTTACAATGTGTTCACAATAAATTTCAAGAGGGGAAAAAGACATGTTAGATGCTTATTCCTCTGGGGCAGGTGGCAGCTCCCTTCAGCTCCCCTGTCACCCACAGCCTCTTATGAGAGCCCTAAGTCTTCCTATTTCATGGCACCGTTTTCCTTTCATTTCTTTCAGATAGGGTTACCCTGTGTATGCCACAGACTGACCTTGGAATAGTACAAAGTGTCCTGCTCAGCCTCAGTGCTGATCACAGACCCACACAGGCATACCCAGAAAAATGGAAATACTTTGGAAATACAAAGCGTCTTACCTCCTTTGAGGGCATGCATGGACCCTTTCAAATTTCTCTTAATCATGTAGCGCCACCTGCTGGTCATGATTGGCATATAACTAGCATCCACAAGACCCAATTTTAGCCTTTGTTCTATTTGTCAAAAGAAATGTTTCATAATTTTTATTCTTTCTTTTCCCCAGTGGTACTTGAAACTAAACAGGAAACCACTTATTTAGGATAAAACAGGGTATGCAATTACAGTAGTAACTGAACTCTTAAAAAAAATCTAAAATATACAAAGGACCTCAGCAATCTTATTTTTTGTTTTGAATCTTCTGCTATTCCATTACCCCAGGAATATTTCACTGTTCATCAATTCTTCACAGCTATTCTAAACAAAAATTATAAGATGACAAATTAGTGATGCTGTGAAATCTACTATGAAAATAACCAATCTAAAGATTATGAAATGTTCAGGTGTCAATACTGAAGAAATGAGTTTGCATCCAGCAAGAGCACACTGGAGAACAATGTATTTCTCAGGGCAAAAAGGAATGAGAAGGAAAGACACCCTCCCATAATGGTTTGGACAAGTGCCCTGTCATTTTCCTACAAGGATGTGTCACCACAACCTTTCCTTCATCGATTGTAGTTAGAAGCCAACATTTGGTTTATTCAGCTTACAATGCTGACATTCTAAGCATACATGAAAGTGATTAAAAAGAAGCAGACCATATGGATGTAGAACATTTATTTGACTAAACAAAAATAGAACTGTCTATTACACGTGGATACTAGTGATAAAAGTTCTTTTGGATATGCTGAACACTAAATGCCAGGCTAACAAATATAGTCACTGCTCTAAAATATAACCTTTTCAAAATACCTTTTAATATATAAAAGTAAAGATTCTTTTAAAATATAATTTGTTTTATGTCATGTACAAGTTCCCAAATATTAGAAATAAATTTCAGTTTAGTATTATACCTGGTTTTTGTGTCTTTATTAAACTAATAAACTCTCACTACAATGATGGATAATATCCTCATAATACTACTAGAAAGGCATGTATATTTTGGTTTTCCTGTATAGTCAAAGTATTATGGCATACCACTGAGATTAATTATATAATGTACCACAGGTATACACTTAATTTTTTCACTCAATTTACAAACTCACATGTAAGTACATACATGCTCATTATTCTCTATACACTGCCAAAAACTGACTCAATTACTTACCTGAAAATATACTGTCAAAAGTAACCCTGCTGGACACAGAGTTTGGGCACATGTACTTTAAGCACATATTACAAAGCCACACCACAACATACAGGGTTGCTGTGGAGCCACTTTGTCTGGTTTCAAGTTAGGATTGGAATTAGAAATCTGAGAAAATGTGCCATGACTTCTGGAAATAACAGGAACTGCTTCACAAAGTTAGGGAATAATATGAGGTGGTTACACACTCTCTTTTATGAATTTTTGGCCATGATTTTCCATTTTGTTAAGGTAGTGTTTTTCTCCTATTGCTGTACAAAATGTTGTGTTATGGCGGGTGGGGAGGCAGAAGTCAATCTCAGGGTGCCGTCCACTCTCACTGGAAGAACTCTGAAAGACGTCTGGCCAGCAAGCCCCAGGGATCTGCCTGTCTCTGACTCCACAGTGGTAAAAGTGCAAACGCACACCACCACAGCTGGCCTTATTTCCTCTTTTTTTGGTTTTTTTGTTTGTTTGTTTGTTTTTTTTGGTGGGGATGTTTGTTTGTTTGTTTTAACACAGGGTCTGGGAATTGAACTCAGATCCTCAGACTTAAACAGTAAGCACTCTTTTGTATTTGCTATTTCCCTAACCTGATGTACAAAGTTCTCCACATAGCATAAATTGTAATAATGCCCGTCACATAGTCTGTAAGTATTTTCTCCAAATCTGAAAATGACCTCATCTTTACGATCTACTTTATTGAACACAACATTTAATTCTCATATTCAAGTTGTCCTTCCTTAATGATATATATTTTGTTTTGTCTATGGGAGTCATACTTTTGCTTTTTAAAAAGCATTTTATTTCATTTTCAATCAATGTGGAATGAAATTTGTGAGTGGCACAAGCAGAATCTGGCCATATTTTTTCTAGTGCAAAAGTAATGTGCTGTACGTAAGCCTTCTTCCCTAATCTTAAATGTCATCTGTCATCAAAACCAATTATGGAACAGTATCAACACTTTAAGTGTTACCAAGTCAGTGTTTGTAATTGCATGCTCTACTTACACGAACAATGCTTTATATGTGTCTGTGGAATGCATCTGCTGTCTAGTAAATAAAGTGTCTTTATCTGGCTCTTCCTTAGTATTAGTATAAGCTATTCTGGAAAACTCTCTATATAAAGTTTGAGAAACAACTTTAACCACATGGAAAATTATTATTCTGTAGTTAGTAAATTTTAGGAGAGTGTTAGTATTTGATATTTAACAATATTAGTTGATAATTATTTATATTTTATTATGACCTACAATAAATTTTGTAGCTTTTTTCTACAATTGCCTCTTTCCATTATATTCTGTTTTACTTTTACTCTGAATGGCATCCTTTCTCCTGCTGCATATTCTATTTGGTTAGTATCAGAGATTACAAATTCAAATTTCTTTTTTTTTTAAGATGACAGCCTCAACATCCTGCTGCTCAGACAGTTTCAAACTCATGACCTTGAGCAATATATGCATGTAATTTTTTAAAATCAAGAAAACAAAATAAAATACCACTTGATGACTGTAGGTGCTTTTTGTTTTGGTTTTGTTTGTTTGTTTTTTGTCTTGTGCATTTTTGTTTGTTTTGAATTTTGGGGGTGTCATGGTTTGAATAGGTATGGTCCCCACAGACTCCTGTATTTAAATGTTTGGCCTATACGGATTGGCACTATTAGAAGGTGTGGCCTTGTTGAAGGAAGTGTGTCACTGTGAGGGAGGGCTTTGAGGCCTTCTATGTTCAAGCTACGCCTGTGTGGCACACAATTGCTTCTGCTACCTGTGGGTCAAGAAACAGACGTCTCAGCTCCTTCTCCAGCACCGTGCCAGCCTACACAGCACCATGACAATAATGGACTAAACCTCCGAAACTGTAAGCCATTCCTAATTAAATGTTTTCCTTTAAGAGTTGCCATGGTCACAGCAATAAAAACTCTTAAGACTGGGCTGGGGGAGGGAGTTGCTGGTTTGCTGTTGTTTGTTTAAGAGAGAGAGAAAAGAACATGAAGTTGTGTGGGTCAGGAGGTAGGGAGAATCACAGAGATGTAGGGGAAAGGCAGAATATGATCAAAACATACTGTACAAAAATATTTCTTCATGTGGAACAAACAGAACTGCATAATGATAATGAAAAAATAACCTTCTGTTTCTCAGTTCACCGATCCACAGGGACAAAACGTCTTAATCTGTTTGCTTCAAGCTATTCCAATAGCTCTCTCCATGTGCATTCTTAATACTAAGTCACGATTCATCAGCCAGCACATTCTCTGTTGACCACTGCTGCCTCTAGGCCTCCTCATTCCTCAGCCCGGTAACCTCACTGCCTATTCTTTGTTATACAGCACGGTTCTGCCATCATCTACTACCTAAACCTCTGTCTTAGTCACTCAGTAGACAGAATGTTCTATGTAATAGTTTATGAGGTCAATATGACCACCACATTTTATGTGTCCTTTCCCCTCTGCCTTCCAGCTGTTAACTATACCAGCATATTGTCAAGGCTGGTGACATTTATATAACTACTCTGTAACTCTAATTCTTCCCTGTTTTGCCTAAGGATTGATACTAAAAGCTGAAAGCCGGTATTCACACGGTCTGACTATCATTTAAGTGCTGTTCATTGACTAGCAAAGTTCACTGGCTAGATTTTTCTCATCTATTCCATCAAGATTTGATCCATGGAACAATGTGGAATCACTTTTCTCACATTCCCAGCAACTGTTTAAAATCATGCCACACCCATGGCGTTGCTTTGTCAAGTGGAGGAGGACAGACGAAGACTGAGTTTTCCTGGACACCATCCTACTGTTAATCTATCCAGCTTTCCCTCCATCTACTGCTTATATTCATCTCCTTCACTATAGCTCTACTCACTCACTATCTAATTTGGAGGAATTGCCTCTTGGTCAATTTATCTTTAAAAGTTCTTTTCTTCCTTTAAGAAATATTTAGTGCGCGCACGTGTGTGTGTGTATGTGTGTGTGTGTGTGTGTGTGTGTGTGTGTGTGCGTGCATAAGTTTATGTGCACCATATGTGTGCAAGTGTCCATGGTAACCGGAAAAGTCTATTCGATGTCCTGAACCTGGAGTTACAGGCAGCTTCCAGCTGTGTGTGTGCTGGGGACATGATGCAGGCCTTCTGCAGGAGCTGAACCATCTCTCCAGCCCATCCTTCCTTCTTTTAATATTGTCCTATTTTTTTTCTTTTTGCAAAATGAGCATTAGTTTTATGAATGTTAATGGTTTCTTAGACATTTCTGAGGAGTTTTAAGACATTGAGGTTCTATTCTTTCAATTATGTATCTTAAAGAGTCAGTTTACATTTTATCATCTTTGGTTTTTCTGGTGACACTAAAACTTCAAGTTAAAGAAGTTTTAGCCAAACAGGTTTGGAGATGACTCTCGTCACTTTGCTCCAAGCAGATGAGCCACTGGTTGGAACAAGCCCCCACATGACATCAAACAATATCTCTAAATATAGATAACAGCATTCAGTCAGAAATTGAACATCAAAGTAAAAACTTAGCATTAGACACTAAGCCAAGTGGAAGAAGGCAAAAGTACACTCATGCCTTTCAAGACTCTATCCTTGACCAGCCTTTCTAGAGAGGTAGGTCCACACTTCAGAATCCCCTGCCTAGGGATTGGCACCACGCACAGTGAGTGGATATACCTCAAGTTAATAATCAAGTTAATACCACACCTAAATGTCCACTGGCCAACCAGATCCAGCTAGGCCCTCATTAAGAGTCTCTTCCCAACTAATTCTAGATTGTGTCAAGATAGTAACTAAAAATAACACATACAGTGTTCAGTCAATAAGTCTTTCTTTAAAGGAGATAAGTACTATATACAAACACATATACACATACAGGCTGCTGTACATATTCACAGCCACTGCTATATTTGTGTCATCAGGGGCTCAGTCTAAGCAGCTGCTCACTAACCTGGACTGGAACAACAGTGACCAGCCTAACTTGCAGACCTGCTAGTCTAAAAATACTCATTGTTGAAAGCGTATTTCCTTAAAAACTAAAGTGAAAAATTGAACTTCAAGTTCCATATTTATATACATGAACACACACACACACACATACATACACAAAACAAGCATACTATCACATTTAAACCTTTCTGGTTTATCAAGACCATATCTGTATTAAATAACTTGCCAAAAGTAATTGCAGTGAGGTAATTTGAATGAAATTCCTAAAACTCCTATAACTTCAGTGTGTGTGTGTGTGTGTGTGTGTGTGTGTGTGTGTGTGTGTGTGTGTGTGTATTATATATATCAGAAGGAGAATACTTCTGAATATGGACCTCCAAGAGGCTGAGAAAACCTGCTAAGCCCATACACACAGTCAGTTATAAAGAACAAGGCGGAGGATTCAGATCTGCCTTTTCTTCATCCTGGAAAAACACTTCTTCTCTGAGATCTAGAACAAAATCTAGTGCCCATCAAAGTGGCTCTCATATTTGCCCACTGGTGGAGGCCAATGTTTCTCCAAATACCACACCGACCTTTCCCTGTCACTCTGTACACTCTCCCCAGAGCCTTCATATAGTGAACAGTTTCCATTGAAGGGACCAGACCCTCACCCAGCCGCCTTCTTTGGCAGCAATATGTGCTGAACTTCGAGTCTTTCCCAACCTTGCCCCAGTCACTAGGAAACCAGATACCCACCATGTGGCAAGGAACCAATCAGAAGCTAGCTGATGGCTCTGATGTGCTTTATGGTAACAGTGGCATACAGAGCATAGCAACTGCCCTGGGAGGGCCTATGGGTCATAGCAACCAGGTGACCAATCAACACAGGACAGGTGGCCCAAGCCCCGAAGTTACCAACCCAGAGACCCCATTAAACCCCTTGCCCCGCCCACATTCCCTCCAGGCCCTTCTTGCTCCACCTGCCAAGTTAATACAGTTAACTCATTAATTTGTTAAGACTCTTTGCTTTTGTATCAGATAGGGTCTCTTGGTGATTTGGGGGGTTCGACACTATCACCATCTTCACAGTGATGGCTCCAAAATTTTCAATACTCACCCAGATCTGATATCTAAGGACCCATGTCTAACTAAGGAGCTAACATTGTCACATGTAAGGTGAACTAACTAGGTTATCCTTCTATGAATATAGTGCCCACATCCTCCAGCTTTTCAGAAGTACACAACATTTGCCTCATTAGCAAAAGTAACACAAGAAGTCTTCAGTTTGGCATCTATTTTACTATACACAAAAATGACAGTGTTTACATATAATCTATCTTATTGGCATCAAACTCAAGAAAAGTTTTTTCCTTCAACTTATTAAAAAATATTTAGGACTTACTTAAATGGTGTAAACAAAAATGGTAAAGTAACTTCTTTTTTCTGAGTCATCTTCACCTAGGAAGCAAGCATAAAAATATATTATAAATGAGAAAAAATAATGAATTTCATTCTGAAATATAAATATCAATTAAAATGATTCTTCAGGGAAGATTAACTTCCTTGGAAGTAAATCAGATTTTGTGTTATTATGTTGTATTGTTTCATAAATAAAAAAATTAAATAATACTTTACTATCTCAAAGCTGAGAACTAAATACAACAATATTGCAAAAATAGCGTACTGTAATGTAATTACAATAATTCTTCCTTAACTCTGAAAATGACAGAAGGCAAAGTTGTATCAGAGAATCATCTCTGTAATGCTGAGCTCTCCAGTCTACTTCTTTTGGGCATATTCCAATAAATGAGCACTTGACTTGTAGTCTTAGTAAGTATTTATGCCAATCTTAATGTTGACACTCCTCAAAGGCAATTCTTCACCCTCTAACTGACCCACAAAACCTGTACTTCAGAAACAAAAAATGTAAGTTTCAAGCCCAGGACAATGGCTGAGGTGCCTATCTAAGCTATCCTAGTAGACCTGACCTCCAGGTTCTCCAGCCTTCCTCAGTCCATACAGGGTATGGGTGGCATAGCCAGCCCTCTACCCTTAACTCTCCAGCCTGGGGGGGCTGGGCTGCACTTCCCCAGAGGCTCTTCCCTATATACTCCAGTCATTTTGGTTACCTGCTCCTTTTGTACCTTTGCCCTCTTGGCTGCTGCAACCCGTTCCCCTGCCCAACCTCTTCCTTCCCTCACATGTCTCAGGGTCATGTCCACTTTGGACTCTCCCAGATGTCCCTGCCTCTGACTATGCTCTCCATGTATCTATAATAAACCTCCTCCAGCATACCTAGGGACTGCCGTGACCTTTCCTTTCCTTTTTACTTCTTTTTTTCATTCGTTTATGACACTAGGCAAATACTCAAAACCCAAGACACTACGTTATAGAAAATTATTCATTAAAATATAAAATCAAATATTTGACTTAACGCATTTAAAATTTACAGTATAGTTCATTGTTTTTCACCTTGAACTGCTCGAGAATCTGTACTGCATTGGTAAGCATGCTCTCTGCTTTGAAGAGACCAGTGTTGTTAAGATAATCCACAGGAAGTATTCCCTAAAACATAGAACATAACAAGTACTGATAAAGACTGTGGTGCTCTGCTTGTAAAACAAGCACAACCTGTAAACCTAGCACTTGGGGGCCAAGGTGTGGATCGCACGTTCCTGGCCAGCTAGAGTGAGCTAGAGTGAGATTCTGTTTCAACAGAGAAAACAAGGAGATAGAGAGATGACTTAGCAATCAAGAGCGCGTGCTGTGGGGATAGACAGATGGCACAGTGGGCCAGTGGTTATAGCCCTGACCGCTCTTCCAGAGGACCTGAGAGTTCAAATCCCAGGCCCCACATGGTGATTTGTGATCACTTTCAATTCCAGTTCCAGCAGCTATGACACCCTCTAGTATTTTCTGAGAGCACCAGGCCTTCATGTTCTACACAAACACACATGTGAGTACTGACCCACACATTTGTAACATTAAAAAAAAAAGAGTGGTTAAGAAGGTAAGGGCACTTGCTACTCTTCCAGAGGACAAAGACTCGGTGTCCAGCACACGCACTGAGTAGCTTACATGTTCACATAGGTGAACACATGGCTAGCACACACATACACCTAAAATTTAAAAAAAATGCATAGAAAAATAGATTACTGGATTAAATTACAAAAATTTTAAAACTGTAACTGAAAAAAAATGATAATTTTTTCACAAAGCAAAAATTATGAGACTGATTAAAGTCAATTAAAATCTAACACTGGCTGATGACTGCTATGATTTGTACTCTACATGTTCCCTAAGGGCACATGAGTAAAGACTTAATCCCCGGCCTGGTGCTACTGGAAGTTAACAGGACAGTGACGAGGTTAAGACCTACTGAGAAGTGACAGAAACTTTGGGCTATCATCTGGTCACCAGAGACACACAGCTTTATAAGACTATGGTGGCTTGGCCTTTTTGTGTCTTTGTCACAAGGCAAGCAGTTTTGGTTTTGGTCTGCCACATACTCCTGCACAATGTATCACCACAGACTGAAACCTTTAATGTTGTGAGCCAAAAATAAACTGTATTAAGTTGATTATCTAGGAAATTTGTTATAGCAATGGGAAGCAGTCTGTCTAATATAATACGTTGGACATATTGCTATATGCTACACACAAAAAAATAACCACTGTAATGGCCACGTTATAATACTTTTTGGAAAAACAAAAGGATGCAAATACAACACATATATAAAACACATGAGGATAGTCTATTCAATTTAAAGCAAAATTACCTTACACATACACACACAGGTATACTTATGGCAGTCAAGCCCGTATTTTTTAAAGTTCTGACTTATATTCCATCTTTAACATAAATTTGACTTTGAAAATCAAGTCAGTATGACTGCTTGTAAGGAGAATTTTTTTAGTTTATGTTTTGGTTTTCACCATTTGAGCAGATTCTTTACAGCATTACTACTTCCTGCTGGGGGTCTCCCCACTGGATGTAATATGGTAAAAGAGTAATCAGAGGCCCTGTCCTCCTCTGTGGACAAGCCAAACAACTTATATATATTTATTTGGTTCTTTAGAGTTAGAAAACAGCAACTATGAGATGATCTTAGTCTACCCGAGAGCTGGTGCCTTGAGCAGCACAGCCATGGTTCCTGGTGATATCAAATATGAGCTATGTAATCCAGCAAGCCATTAATATATTCCTAATAATTTCCCCTCTAAAGGGACTCAGTTTCTGTTGCTTATAATCAAAAAGTTATTTACATATGTCACTTGTTACTAGAAAACATCGTGTATCTTTTAAAAAAATAAAACATTTAAAGGAAAACTTTCTCCCATGTTATAATGCTCAATTATGAGGTATTGTATATCTATTTAGATATAGATAAGCAAGAAAGAATACAATTTTAGATATAAAGATTATAGAGGGGCACATAAAAAGTAAATTTCATTTCAATATGGAGTATTGGTAATAAGTGTTATTCCTTACCACCGAATTAAGAGGGAAGGGAACTCCAATAAGAGACGCCATCAGTGGTGCAATATCAGCCTAGGAAACAGAAGAGCTCAAGTCTAGTGAGTCTAGCATGTGTAGTAAACCAGAAAATTGCATCCTCAAATACAACTATATTTGAACTATCACCACACTTACTACAATCAAAAACCTTTAAACAGTTTATGTATCAGTGTCTTTAAATGCCATTTGCTAGATATGAACTTATTACAAACTAAGTCAAGAAACCATTAAAGGTCATCAATACAAAACAAAATCATAAAATACTTGCCCTGTTAGCTAAGAACTTGACTATTTTGTGTGAGTTTTTCAGTATCATGCAAAAGAACCAGCAGTAGGCTATCGGGAGAAATGTGCACAAGCTCTGAAGGAATGAGCTCATCGGAAGGAAGCCTGGCTGGCCAGTGAGGAAGAAGAGCCCAGATGGCACTGTGGGTATTTCTTTTTCAGCCCCCCATCTCAGAGAGATGTGTACGTTCCTGTTGTGATTCTTCATCTGTCTATCCACTCCTCATCCTATTGCAATGTACTTTGGCCACTATCATCCAAAGACATCTCACCAAAAGGGAAACAATAGATTCTGTTTTCCTAAGTTTAATTCTATCAGTCCTCAAAATCTGTCAAGTAGTATAATACTTGGAAGTTGGAAGAGACCTTCAAATCCTGTCTTTGCTAGCTCTGGAAACTTCAGCAGGTTATTACTAGACTTCCCTGATGACTCAGTTTCCTTATCAGTTAAATATATATGTTTCTCCCTTACAAAGCGACAGCAGGATTAAATAAATTTACCATGTGCCCATCACATAACAACCTGCAATGAAGGGCAGCTTCAACTGCTGCTCTGGCCATGCCTCCCCATTACTGAGCCCTTCTGTTTCACGATGCTCCTTTGTAAGTACATCTCTGTTCAGTGCTTGATGTAAGAGTTTGTGAAGTCTGATGCCACTCCCACAAAATTGGTGGCATTCAAACCCTTCCTCAAGTCTTTCCACTCCCTCTCATGGCATCTATTTATCCTGAAGCCATACATACACATTCTCTCTCTTCCCCCTACACCCCCAAAAGCTTCCTCAAGCTTCTCGAATTAAGTGCCCAAGGTGCATCATGCTCTACCAGACCTGGGCCTAACTGTTTCTGCCTGACATCCTATGGTACCTTTGAATCTGAACACGAGAGACTTTTCTAACATTACTCTTGCTTATTCTTCTATCTCAGCTCAACTCTCAATTTCCTGGAAAAACCTTTGCTAAGCAGAGTTTACCAGACATATACATCACATGTTACATATATTCGTTTTCTTGGGTATTATGCATTGATCCTAAAAGGAAAATACTATTTTTATTATGCTCCTAGAAACAAACTTTCAAATAAACATGAAACTGAATCCCCAGACCTTGATTTACCCTCTTTAGTAAGAAAATGTCACCTTACACATGACCTAGAAGACAAGCTACCTACTACTCTCATAGTCACAACCCAGTGATGGCAAGCCTTCTATAAATAGTGAAGATAGCTGTCTAAGTACCGTGTATTCAACAACCCTATGCTTAACATTTATAGACAATACTCAGTCTAGATTTCTCAATTTACACACATTCTCCTATAACAAAGTATCTATAGCTATATAATTTATACTCTCTCACTTTTCCCATTGCATTAGCAAGGATGTTTCTAGGTTAAAACACAGTGAAAAGTAAAATATGTATTAATTAAGGAAACAGTAACTGAGATAAAGGGAATAAACTGAATGTAAGCAGTGTAAACATTACAGGAAGTCAAACAAAATGTAAAAAGCTTGTAAACTTCAATTTACATAGTATTGAAGTTAGAGCATCTACTGCTACAAGAAACCACTATGACCAAAAAGCAAGTAGGGAAGAAAGGGTTATATTTGGCTTACATTTCAGCATCACTGTTCATCACTGACAAAAGTCAGGACAGGTGCTCAAACAGTGCAGGATCCCATAGGCAGGAGCTGATGCAGAGGCCATGGAGGTGCTGCTTACTGACTTGCTTCCCATGGCTTCCTCAGACCACTGTCTTATAGAACCCAGGACCACCTTGCCCAGAAAAGGCACCACCCACCATGGGCTGCGCCCTCCCCTATTATTGATCACTAAATGAGAAAATGCCTTACAGCTGGATCTCATGGAGGCATTTGCTCAGCTGAGGCTCCTTTCTCTCTAATGACTCTATTTAGTGTCAAGTTGACATAAAACCACCCGGAACACATGACAACTCCCTCTGTTACTTGGAAACAGCCTTGGGGTGGAAGGTATAGTATATACACATGTATTTGGAGATCTAGTGTAAACACATGTATTTGGAGGTATAATGTATACACATGTATTTGGAGGCATAATGTGTACACATGTATCTGGAGGTATAGTGTATACACATGTATTTGGAGGTATAGTATATACACATGTATTTGGAGGTATAGTGCATACACATGTATTTGGAGGTATAATATATACACGTGTATTTGGAAGTATAGTGTATACACATGTGTACACATGTGTTTGGAAGTATAGTGTATACACATGTATTTGGAGGTATAGTGAATACACATGTATTTGGAGGTATAATGCCTATACATGTGTTTGGAAGTATAGTGTATACACATGTATTTGGAGGTATAATGTATACACATGTGTTTGGTGGAATGCAGGCACACATACAGGACATCTTCTTCTATTGGTCTCCATCTTACACTTTGAGACAGGGTCTCTCACTGCCCCCAAAGATTCGCTGTCTGCTGAGCAGGCTGACCAGTCAGTGAGCTCCTGGCATCTGCAGGTCTCCACCTCCCGACAGGAAGGCTATAGGCGCATGAAGCTACGCAGAGACGTATGTGGGTGCTAGGGATTTATACTCGGGTGGAACTTTCTTAACAAGAACTCTTGCCTAGCTGAGGCCCCTGGAAGAAGTCTTTTACTTTCAATTAAGAGTTTAAAACAGTATCTACTTATTATTGTATGTATGGTGGAGGATGGGAGAGAAGCGTGCACGCCTTAGCACGCACGTGGAAATCAAAGGACAACCCTGTAGAGTCGATTCACTTCTGCCAATCTAGGTGCTGGGGACTAAACTCAGGGTCAGGACTAGTCAATCACATCACCCACCTGGCCAGCTCAAGTTCAGCTTCACCCACCTGAAGTTTTCTCCTTTTAATTGGCACAAGCAAAGAACTTGCACTAAAAGTAGTCTAATAAGAGAAATATGGTGGAAAAAGTTTTGCTTCTGCTACACTAGTATTGCTGCCTAGTTTTGCATGTTTCTCTAAATATTTATAAAGAATAACATAATTAATTTAAATAGGTACCTGATCGACATCTCGCCTCTTCCAGTTTTCCAATTTCCATTCTGACAGACATAGATTGAAAACATGATGTTAAGATTTTTAACAAGAACAGATCGCCTTATTTTCAGGCATTCTGGGCACTCCACTTAAAGGATAAGTATTGGAAACTCTCTCTTAAACCAAGTATGAAAAAAAAAAAAAAAAGACGTTGAAGAAAGCAGAGGAATATTTCTAAATGATGCTTAAAAAGAAAAACTGAAGAATAAATCTTTAGTATTTTCTGTGTGATCTATTAAGCTTTTAACACACTCATTTGGAAATACAGTGTTCAAAACATCCAAGGAAACAAAGAAGGAAGCACAAGCCTAAGGGCAACTGCCAGCCAGGTCACCACTGACCACAGCTGTGCTCCGATACTGAGGCAAGGACCACAGCCAACACACCCTCCCTCCCCTTTGCGGGCTGCCAGTATTTAAAACTAGCTGTGACGCTCCTATGAGCACTAACTTACGACAGCATATTAAGTGGCATTTAAACCCTTCACGGGATAGATCTATTTCAGCTGTAGAGGACACTCACACTGATTCCCACAGTGGCTATACCAGCCTGTACTCCCACCAGCAGTCAGTAGGCAACCCCTCCCCCACAGCATCTTTAGTATTTGTTCTTTGTGTTTGGAGCTTAGGACTTCCAACCGAGTTAAGATGGAATCTCAGAGTAATTTTGATTTGCATTTCCCCGATGGGTACGGATTTGACCATTAAAAAAGTATTCATTTCTCACCCATCTGTATTTCATCTTTTCAGAACTTTCCGTGCCATGCCACAATCTTTGTTTTTGTTGTTGTTTAGTTTCTGAGTAATTTTTATAATCTAAATACAAGCTCTTTCCTGTAGTCCCGTTTATCAGCTTAGTGCTTGCAGTAAGTTCCAGGTCAGAGTGTCCTTTCCTGGGCCTACTGTCCCTTCCAGCAGGTTCAGGGTATCAGACCTTATGCTGAGGTCCACCCCACACTGCTTTTGGTCGTGGTGTTTACCACAGCAATAAAACATACCTAATACGGAACTGACTCATTTCTGTTCCTAATAACTTGGATCTCCTACAGAAGTTTCCATGACCTGCATGAGTACACATATACATCTGCTTTATATGCCACTGGGATACAATGTCATCTTGTACAAAGTTCATGCTCAAGAATGGCTCAATTGAGTTACCAAAATGAATGAATGAATGAATGAATGAATGAATGAATGCCAAAAAAAAAAAAAAAAAAAAAATCTTAGCCTTAGGTTTTAAACACGCCTAGTAGTAAGTTTATGGTTTTATATTTGGCTGGTCACATGTGGACCATGAGCTGGACAACCCTGTGCTAGTACTAAGATCTATGGAAACAAGAACTATTCCAAAGATAGCACATAGCACAGTAGATAAAAATGCTCTCTAAGTTCTACTCATTTGTGCTTAAGTAAGTCTGGAAGAATCAGAATACTACTGCTGTATTCTGGACCTTTCTCAAATACTTCCTCTGTAGGCCTATGACCTGGCCTGGTGTTCTCTGCTAGCACTGACAATACATAAATACCATAATGAAAAATTCAACATGACTTACACGAAAACATGCTGTGCTGTCTTCACCTGGGTCCAGAAAGAAATAAATTGGTACTACATCTAGCTTTTCATATAAGGGATATATATTTTTAGATACTGCAATCTCATAATTAATATGATTTTTGCTTAAGTTGGAAATCATAGTTAACTTTAAAATTTACATCTAAGGAACTGTGCATTTTCTTATTTTACTCTTAGTCACTTCTAGTCAAATTTTTAACATAATAAAACAAGATCAAAATTTCTAAATCCTAGACATCCAAAAAAGCCAAAATAGTTACTAAGGGTGGTATATTGGAGACTGTTCAACAAATAGTTCTGAGGAAAGAGAAGGAGAGAAAACAAACTAACCAACCCCTTGATTTGGAGCGTTTGCATTTGACAAAAATAATGACACAATCACTAAAATGAGAGATTTGAAATGATTTTTGAAAACTCATTGTCTTTTTAAATGTTGACTTTAGTTTTAGTTGTATTTTAAAATGCTATACACAGGCTTTTGACAACAAAGACAAAATTGGTACCTTTTAAAAATTCGTCATCAGGTTGCTGAGCTGATACTCTCTCAGGAAACTTGATTCCGGCTCCCCAGGTGACTAAAGGAGTCAAAGTCTCTGAAGGATGGCCAGCCCCATGGGAACCTACAGCAGGGACATCAAGAGTCACCAGGTGACAATGCAAACCCTCTCCAAATGCTGTGTTTGACATGCTGACCCATGTAAGGCAGGCAAAGGTTTTTGCTAAATGGATAGGATGTGACTGTCATATTGTCGTCTCAATAACTATGCCGACATCCATATATTAGGGCTTTTGTAGGCTTCAGTCAAAGAAGCTGCTTCTTAAAGGGGGGAGCAATACCTGCAGTGATACATAACTGACCAAAGTGACGGAAACTGGTGGCTATTAATGGATGGGACATCTAAGTCATGTGTGCACATATACACCAAAGCCTAAGTATCACCACAGAAGGGGCCAGGGCAGACAGAGGCAGAGAGAGGAGGGAAGACATTTTCAGGGGAATCATTTCCCAGGCTTTTAAAAAGGACAGCAAGCTATGTGGATTCACATGGTTTGAAAATAAAATGTTCCCTACAGGTTCACATATTAAATACTGAGGGAGGCTGCAGAATCATTGGGCTGTAGGGGCTAGCTTAAATCCTTAGTCACTGGAGGCATGGCTTTGAGGGTAATAATCTCCCTTCGTCCCCATTTTTCTACCTTAGCCTCCTGCCTATGACAAGGTAAAGAATCCTCTGCCAAACATCCCCAGAAACGCGGCATTCTGCCCAAGCCAGCCAACCACAGAGAATCCTCTAAAACAGTAAGCCAAAGTAAATATTTCTCCCTCTTAAGGTGCTCTCATGGTCACAGCTATGCACAAGTAACTGACACAAAAATCCTTTTCTTCCAGCCTCACTGTAAATAGAGCAACACAAAGCAGTCCTTTATAAAATGTAACCCAGCTCACTAGAACTATATCTTGTGATTCAAAAACTCAAACTTCGTCTTTATGTCAGACTGTTCTCTGAGAACAAACCGTGTTTGCCCTGGGGAGCGTGGCCTTACCTAACATGGTCCAGCTGCCCTGGCAGTCCTCAGTAACACATCTTAACTACCATCACTCCCTCTGCCATCACATGTATGCAACCCCAGGTAGAATTTCTTTTCTAGTACAAAAGTGTGAAAAACAATTTAAAAGTACCTGGGTTTTGTTTGTTTTTCCACCTTCTCAAAAAGATCTTTTATAGAAGGTGAGACTATTTAACCATTTTAAACATAAAATTACATGCTGGACACTTGCAAATTGCAAACATCCAATCTTCTGAACATAATATTTGTAAGCTGTATCTGCCAAGATAGCACTGAAAGAAAAACTAACCCCAGTCTGTCATTCCATGGTCAGAGGTAAAGATAAATGCTGTTTTCCCATCATCACCATAAAAATGCTTGAATATTGACACAATTTCCTTTACTCCATCATCAACTTTTTTAATATTGTCCTTATATTCCCTGTTTACAAAGAAACAAAAGAAAAAATTAAATTAATTTAGAGAAATCAAATTTATTCAACCCAAGACTCATTACATTTAGAGTCAAGAACTGAAGAAATGCTTTCAGATTTAATCTTTACTATTTTAAAATCAGAGCCCCTAGTAAGACTAATGTTTTCCTTTAATGAATTTTAAAAACCTTGAAGTAGTTTTCATAAACATTTTAAAAGGAAAATATTGATTAGTAAATATTTAATAAACACTTTTCAAATTCTAGACATGATAATGGAGACATTCAAGTTTGAGTCGTATAAACCGTTCCAGTGACCTGATTAGGAAAGTGTCATTATTTAACATACAGAATATTCCCATCCTATCAAGTATTTGTGACTTCAGTCTACTGCAGTACTGAGAACAAACTGTACTCAAGCTTCCCATATAGTTGAACAAAGCTATTTTAATAAGAACATATTCCACTAATGAAAACAGTGCATTATCTTAAACTAGGGGAATCTGAGATATTCATGATAGTAATTAAACCAGCAGACATTACAGTTAATAAAAAACTAATTCAAAATAAAGGAAAAAATTTAAATGATTACTTCTTATGGCTTGTAAAGCTGAGAATAACACCAAAGAATTAATAAGCAACACTTTTTGCAATTGTTTGGTAGATACAATGATGATTAAATAAACACCCAAAGAAATTACATCTTCTGTTATAAAAATTAATACCATAAAATGTTTGTGCTTTTGAGGTCTACTGAAAATACCCCCAAAATTTGGGTAATTCAGACATTTTTCTCTGGCCTTGATAAATGAAGGATATGGAGTATGTGCAAGATCTATTTCACTTACTTTAATGTGCAGTATGGCCAAAACTAGGTGATTTTCACCACTATAAAATTATACATCATATAGCTGGAACATTATACAAGATAAATGTCACATAGAGTATTACTTCTGTTGTCATAATTACAAAGAACATTTCATATTACACCAAAACTTCAAACAGAATAGCTATTTCCCACAAGATCAAACTGAACACAACATTAAAATTACCTTGATGATGGTCGGTGAGCATGTCCATTTGTATCTATTCCTAATAAATGTAAGAAAAAAACAATTTTTTCTTCATTCACTTTTGAGAACAGAGACCGGTTGTTCCTTGCAGCGTTAAAGAAGTCCTACATGTAACAAATGGGGTGAAAACTAATTTATAAATGACTATGAAATTAATTCATCTTATATAGTTTCATTTTGTCATCAAGATATACCAACATGAAATCTCTGTTATCAATTCAGCTATTCTGATACAATAAGGCAAATAATTATAGAAAAGGGAGTTTCATTTCATACCATTCTTACCACAGATCTACTATAATTTAAAAAAAAAAATGAACTATTTTGTTAAGAGGTAAATATTCAACAGCACTGGTGGGAACAGTTCAAGAACATTTATTATATTTAAATATACTTAGAAATGGGTCATTTTTGTCTCCTGCCCACTTCCAATTCGGTAAAACTAAGACCTCTTACTAAGATTGTGAGAACTTAACTACTTCCTCTTCCATGACTAGGACCTATTTTAGGTATCCTGTGGTGGAGAAATGCCACTTAACAAAGTACAGTTCAGAACTTATTACATTAATATTACAATAATAAACCAGATCCATAAGTCTTTCAGAGACAAATAATTCACCCTGACCCACATTAATAAGTATGTATGCAAATACCCAAGGAGAGAGCTTTAAAATTATTTTAAATATACAGATGATGTTAACGTGTATCATTATTGTTTAAATAAATGTATATAGATTTAAAAGATGCTACCTTTCAACAGGATGAGTATTGCTGAAAAATAAACTATTTAAAAGTATAAGTGGAATAATTAACAAAAATTATTCAAGGATAAAACTGCTCTTACAATTCCATTTGTATTCTCCTTAACCAGTTAAACTTTATAGTTTTTTCCATGACTAGCCTTTTAACCACAGACACAGGACTTGAGAAGCTATGAAATGCTGATAAGGTAGAGCTCAGCTTGTGTCTCAACAAAAGTTACTTTTTAAAGTTCTGCTACTCGAAGAAGCTTGTGAGCTTTTAATAAAGGCTAGCTGGCTAATCTGTTCTGGCTTATGTGATTTTTCTTTCTTTTGTGGAGATTTCTTTCTTTAATGTATACGTGATGATATGCATGTTTCCCGAGTGTACACAGGTGCCTGAGGAGGCCAGAAGACCGTGTCAGATCCTTGGGACTGAAGTTATAGGTGGCTGTAAGCTGCTCAATGTAAGTGCTAAGGACCAAACCTGGGGGCTCGACAGGAGCAGTAGGTACTCTTAGCTGCTGAGCCATCTGTCCAGCCCCTAATTTTTCTTTAAAATCTCATTTCTTTGGTATTATAAAAGTATTAGTTTGAAACAGAATTTTCAAAATACTCTACATCTCACATGGACCACTACTACCAGACAAAAGCTCCAAGGTCAACAGAGTGAAAGCTGCCTGCAGTAACTCATCAAATGAGAAACGGAAAGAAGGTTTTTGCGGATCCTAATTTAGGCCTCATTTTACCTTAAGGAACACAAAGTTTTAGAGGGTTATTTCAAAGAAGAGTTTTATTAGCCATTGTAGAACATGGCATTTCTTTTAAAAATAGCATGGTATGACACTGAATGCTCAAGTTCAGACAGGCAGCAAACTAAACTTGAGATGAAATAAATTTCCAGGACTCTACGTAAGTGTGTACTTAGTTAATAACCACTTCATAGCAAATACTTCCCCGGGTGTCCGCACATGTAAAGCAGGATTTAGGACACTGAGGCAAGAAGGTTCCAAACTGTGGCCAGTCTGGTCTACATAGAAGAGCCTGTTTCAAAACAAAGCCAAACCACACACACCTTAACGTTATCAAAAACCCAGGTATCCAGTTTAGTGGCATCATGTGCACCAAAATCCTCTCTTTGGGCATCATAACTATAGGTATAAACATGGTCACCACTGGCACCTGGAAAGAAAATGTGAGGAAAACACACATTTAAAATAAACAAAACCAAAACCTTTAACCTGTCATAAAACATGAGATAATCAAAAGTGTTTCTGCTGTTGCTTTGAGATAATCCTGCTATATTATCCACACTAGTTTTGAATTCATGGCCTCAAATTAACCTTCCTGAGTTCTAGGATTACAGGCATGCCCCATCGTACCTGACTCCACTTGAAGAATTTTACAAGCAGGCAGAATCAATTACAAAGTGCTTTATGGAAGAAATAACACTTATTTTAATGTGCCATAAATCATGTTAAATACATCAACATATTTTTTATCCTCAAAATAACATATTTAACTTGCCAAAGTCAAAATCCTAATATGCAATAAAATAAAAACAAGTTCTGGAGTTTATTTCCATTGAAACGTGTGCTCTCAAGAGGTTACAGGATAGAGTACTTCGAGTTAACAGAAGAGCCTACTATGTAATAGGCCCTGAGTCCTGTCCCCAATACTGCAAGGACAAAAGCATTTACTTCTGACTTATTTGCTACTTAAGGAAATATACTCAGTATCTCTTACCTTTGGCAAACATAGGCAAGATGTCTGGACTTCCCCAGCTCCATGTGTATTTGCTCTCATTAAAAAGGGAGTCAAATTCGACAGGGTTTTCTTTCCATCCTTTGAGTAATGAAGAAAAGAAGAAAACAGGAATATGGTTAAAAAAAAAACAACAAAATAGGAAGCATTCTTTAAATAGTATTGAAGACAACACATAAAACTCAGATTGTATTAGGCATATTATAGCCTATCTTAAAATAATGGTGGATAATTTATTTCTTAGTAATCACTTTTAAATTCTTGACTGAAATGTCTAACAAAGCTGTGTTAATATACATACATACATACATACATACATACTTTTTCAGTAGAACACAATGATGACAACTAAAGTTAATTCCAGAATCAATACCAGGGTGTGTTCATTTGAGTAAGGCATGCTCAAAACTTGTCAAAGAATCTCAAGGCACAATCATAGGGCTTGAGAGATGGCTCAGGTGAAAGCACCTGCTGCTCTTGCGAACCCAGATGAACTAGGTTTGGTTTCCAGCACCAACACTGAGTGGCTCACAACCATTAGTATTTGTACTGGAGCTGTTAGGACACGCCCTCCGCTGCTGTGCTGCAGAGCACTACCTGTGACTATTTCACTATGTTCCCTTTTAAAAGGGCCCTGCCGACCTCCCATGCCCCCTTCCCTCCTCCTCCCTCCCTCCCTCTCTCTGACTGCTCTCATCCCTGGAGGCCAATCTCCCCCGCTCCCCTTTTCCCTTTTCTACAATTCTTTCCCCCTAACTTAAAAAAAAAAGGGGGATCAGGCATTGGTGGCACATGCCTTTAATTTTAATCCCAGCACCACGTGGGAAACAGAGGCAGGTGGATCTCTGTGAGTTCGAGGCCAGCCTGGTCTACAGAGCTAGATCCAGGTCTTGAAAAACAATATGGTGTCTCTCTGGATCCGCTTTTTCAAAATGACAACAACCACCTGCAACTCTACTTCCAGGGAGCTGAATACCTTCTTCTGGTCTCCATGGGCACCCGCACACATCTGTGTTCATACACACACACACACACCCACCCACACACCAAATCTTTAAAAACATGATTCAGTGGGGGAAAAAATTGTTTATACAGCAAGCATTTTATTTCAGAACACAACCTTTGGCAACTGCACTGACATCCTCATAAAACCCAGCTATTAGGGCTACATGGCCAGGCCGAGATTCTGTTGGCACACGTGTGTGAGATATTCCCCAGCTGCCTTCATGCATTATAATATTCCTAAAAGACAAATGGGATGAACAGTTAACATATGCTAATATTAAAACTCTCATAAAGCTTTAAGACAGATTCTTATACAAGGACTCAAACCAAAAATTTGATTTTAAGATGGAAAGGAATCTCAAAACTCAGTTGAGGCTAATCAATATACTGCCCACCAATTTACCACAGAACCATGAAAGTGCCTGGGTAATATGAAGAAGAAAATACTCCCCTATTCTAGGGAAATAAAAGACAAACTACACCCTAGTGTTTCAAGCCACAATGCAGAGATGTTTGGTTCTGTAGAAAAAATGACATGCAGAATATTATATTGTTAAACTTGATTTGATGTGAGGACAGTATATAGCTATATAAAACAAAGTCTTTGTTCTTAACACATGCAGTATAGTACTTGGTGGACAAAGGCCATGGTGTCATATGTTTAGGGGAAACCAAACTTGAAAAATCTACAATATGAACACCACAGTTGAGGGGGGGAACAAGGGTCAGGTATGGAGGAGGGGAGAAGGTACACTGCCTTAATCCAAGAGTTTGGGAGGCAGTAGCAGGCTGATCTCTGAGTTTGTGGCCAGCCTGGTCTGCATAGCAAGTTCCAGGCCAGCCTGCATAGTGAGACCTTGTTTCAAATAAAAAAAGGAAGGAAGGATGGAAGGAAAGAAGGAAGGGAGAGAAAGAAAAACTTAAGAGATAGTCACCTGTAAGCTAATGTTCATCAGTTCATAGTTCATAGTAAAATCTATGTTCTTAAACTCAATCTACCATTTCTAAGATGCACCTCTAACCCTTACCTAATAAAAGGGGCTCTGGAGTTTCCATCTTCATCTAATTCATAAACAGCATCTGCTCTCAGGCCATCAGCAACAAATAAGACTAATCTTTTTGCTGGAGGGGGTGATGGTATAAACTGAGGAGTCATTCCATGAACCAAAGGAGATGTAAAATAAATATCAAAGATGGAGGCGAAGAACACAAAATGTACAAGCAATCCCAAAGCAAAGAACAGCAGCATATCCACAGTGAGCTATCTGCAAGAGAAGCCAAAACAGAAAACAAACTCAGGCTGGACACAGCTGCGGAGGAGCTTTCTTCCAATCTAATGGCTGCACACACACTGGTCAGGACACTATAGGACTTACAACTTCCCTCATTTACAAGGCAACAATAAACACTGCTTAACAGGACAACACTGAAATAAAATACATGTTAACATACACCAAGCAAAAAGAAGTCAATTAGTATTAACAGACTGTAACTAATCCAGTTAATTACTAATTAGCAAAGGAACACTAATTAGCAAAGTCCTAATTAGGGTCAATCACAAGAAATCCTAAATAACTCAGAAAGTATAACTCAGGCCATTCTTGATTGTGCCCACAACTCTGTTCCTACTCTTAGAATTTAATTTTATTAAATTACTTACACCTTTAATTTTTTTGAGGGTTTTTTTTTTTTTAACTTTGGTAATCAGCTTAGGGGGTTTGTCTAACTCTCTTGAGTAGCAAAAATTACTGAGTGAGAAACATGCATCCCATCTATTTTGCAGTTACACACAAGAAGTTAAACTTCATTTGTGCCTCAGAAATCTGTACTCCTTAAGTAAATACTTTATTTCCCTAAGTCAATAAAAAGGGTTTATTTATTCATTGACTAGAAATTGTGTGTCCCTAGAAAAGAGCAACAGGAAGGCCTATCAGAGATCTGATGAGCTTACAAATGCTAAAGAAAACCAACTGAACGTTTCAATGATAAGATAGTGTGCCATTAAACCTCAAAGATCAAAATGTCCCTAGGAATAAGTTCAAATCAGTCTATCACTTTGCTTTTGTTGGTAAATATGTCTACAGATTAAGAAAGGAAATTAAACAGTAGAGTTTCTCTTACTTGAAGCAGTGTTAGGTACATATAATGACCTTGAGGTGAAAAATACAAAAGGTCAGAACTACAGACACATCTTATTCTCTTCCTAACCAAACATCCCGAGGATGGAGAATGCCCTATAAAGAGGAAAGAGGCACTGTAAGTGTGCTTCCCAAAGACAAACAAACTTAAAAAAGGAAAATGAACTAAAAGGTCAAATTAGAAGACGTTTGTTTTATTCTAAGGGAATTCAGGGTGAACAAAATATACAACGATTAATTTTGCAACCTAATCCCTCAATGCAATGCTTGCTTCCTAGTTTATAGGACTGTTAAACTATAGAACGGGCATCATCATAACAATAGTATTCTGAAAAAATGATAATTGAAATACAAAAAAATTTAGCCAGGATTCTACTACCTTGTAAGCCAGTTCTCGTGACCCCTTTAGGGGAAAATGACTCTTTGACAGGGTTAATCTAAGACCATTGGGAAACACAGATATTTACTTTATTATTTGTAACAGTAGCAAAATTATAGTCATGAAGTAGCAATGAAAATAATTTTACGGCTGGGGTCACAACATAAGGGTTGTTGCAGCATTAAGAAGGATGAGAACACTGGTTCTAAGCAAAAGCTTGTCAACAGTTTCTTTAAAATGTATCTTATCACTGGGCAGTGGTGGTGCACGCCTTTAATGCCTTTGATCCCAGCACTGAGGAGGCAGTGACAGGTGGATTTCTGTGCATGTGAACTCAGCCTGGTTATAGAGTGAGTTCCAGGACAACCAAGGCTACACAGAGAAACCCTGCCTCCAAAGAAACAAAAATAAATAAATAAAATGTATCTTCTCTCCATTTTTATGGAAGTAGGAACCTTTATATATATTTTTTTAAAAAAATAGATACTACGTTTTTGTGTGTGCATTGGTTTGCATGTACACATGTGTATATGTGTCTATGAGTGTATGTGTCTGTGTGCCTGCTTACACATGCATATGCACACGCATGCCAAGGTACAAATGTGGAGATTAGAAGGCCACTCTGAAATCAAACTCTGGTCTTCGGGTTCAGTGGCAATGCCTTTAGGTACTGTGACACTTCTCTTAAAAACAAACTGATATATCACATACCATTATCACATCTTGTCCCATAAAAACATCTTTGCTAACAAATCCCAAAGTAAACAACACTGAAGTAGTTTTCCTCCACTTTTGGCTATCAAGAGCAGCCATATGATAAATGTCTATATGGGGCTTTGGATTTAGCTCAGCGGTAGACTTGTGAGCTCAGTACATAACTATGCCTTTGATGATTTAATGTCTGTTTTTGTCACTTCATGATAATTCAAGGACAGCAGGAAAGGCCATCATTTGCATCCATCACAATTCCATGCAAAGACTCAAATATTTGTGGAATAAACAATACCAATATGTGCAATAACCACTAGAGGTCGCTTTGCTTTGCTGTTTGGGTTACCTGGATTAAAAAAAAAAAAATCAGTGAAGCTTCAAAGATATTTTCAAAACAAACACAAAAAAGCCCACATTTTGTTTAAATAATTTATTACACATGAAGCTGCAGTGATCTAAAAGTGTGAATATTCATATAGTGTTTATTATATCCAATAACATTTATCTCAAGCAATATTGCCATATAACATTTTTCTCTAAAGGGAATCATTTTATTCACATTTATTGAAAAGGAAAGCTTCGTTGCATAGTTGAATTGTTTGGAAACCTCCAAAATAAATGTCTAGTTACTAAAATTTAAAGCACACATATTCACTTGCCTATAAAAATCTAGTTTACATCTGTGGGCTATAACTAAAATCTAATGAAGTAATTGACTCTATCAATTGTTAAATCAACCAAACTTTGCATTTATAATGCTATTTGTGGTTATTTAAAACTATTAAATCCTCAAGTAACTTCAACACCTAAATGATTAGTGTTTTTTTTTTTAACCTACCTTTTATATTTTTATTGCTAAGAGACATTCTTACTCAGATGTCAGCCTAAAAGGCTTTGATCTGGGTCAGTCTTCCAATGAAGAAAGAAAATTCTCAATAACAATTAATAAATTATAAGAAGAGGTCAGACATTCTTAATATCCCACATTAAAGCTATTCATGCACGATGCAGAGAGGCAAAGTTACCCAATGGGAAGACTGGTCAGTTGATTTGCTGAGAGCATGCAGTTAGATAAACTAGCCCAGTTATAGGTTAGGAACTAGAAATAGTAATTACAGATGTGTATAGCAAGTCAGTCACAGAAGAACTTATTCCTTCAGCTTCTTTAGACTCAGAGGCAAACATTTTAAAGCTATCATCAATTTGCGATTTAGAATCTAGACCCTAAATTAAAGCTCTTTTGATCTTTCTGGCTTAATTGCTTTTCCAGGCTCCATCAGCCACTGACACTTGCATCAATTAATAACTGACCATAGTAAGTAGCATCTGCTGCCAACCAGCTACTAGGCACAGTGACAAGAGCACTCACAATTCCATTATCCCCCTGGGCAGATGAATGCAAGTAATGCTGAGAAAATTTAGGCTCAAATATTTCCACACACAATCAATAATGTGTATAGGCTCTTCTATCTTCTTAACTGCAGTTCTCCTTAGGAACACAGGATGTAGCTTTCCAAACTTCCTCATTACAAAGGAAAAGGTGTACATAGAAAATGTATTCCTACTCATGTCCTTCCCATGCCACTCATTGGGGTTTTTTGTTGTTGTTGTTGTTTGTTTGTTTGTTTTTTGGGTTTTTTTTTTTTTTTTTTTTTTTTTTTGGTCAATCTCAAAGGCAGGACTGGTCATCCCTTTTGCTAAAGAATGTGGAACACAATACCATACTGGCCATTTTATACTATTTCCATGATACTAAAGATCTTTTTGGTTTTTTTTTTTTTTCAGATTCATCAATAAATGGCATAGAACAGTATTTACCCAAAGAATTGCAAGGTAAAGTTTTATTTAAACATCAACAACAAGAGCCTTACTACTAACACTTGTTTTTCAATTACTTTACAATGTGGCAAGGTTCCTTATAGTCTTTTACAATTTGGATTAAGTTTCTCCCCATCTCCCTATCCCCAACTTAAACCATCCACCCCACCTACCCCCATATTTCTCCGCGAAACCCCCAAGGTTCTCCACGAACCTTCATATCACAAAGTATTTTAAAAGTTTCTAAAAACAAACAAACAAACAACAATAATAATGAGCAAACAAAACAAAAACTCTCAAAGCCTAGTTCAAATCAAATTTTAGTTTATTGATAGTGATTAAACTGAAATAAAAGCCTGCATTTAGCTTCTGGCATACTTTACATGTAAACCAGTAACCGGACAGAAGGTCATATAACAATGTTCTATTTTCATTTCCCACAAAGCTAAAGGAGACACCTCAGTGCTTCCTTGTAACAAAGCGGGTAGTTAACACTGCTGCCTATTAATTGTATCATCTGTTCGGAAGCTGTTTATAGCAGGGAAAGAAGTGTAAAACCAGGAAAAGTGGCAATCTGTGCGTAACAAAATAGAAGCTATCAGAACTAGCAGTCCAATACTAACTAACAGCAGGGAAACACCACCTCAGCCTACAACCAAGGAGTAACAGGAAAGATAAACGATCTTCCCAACTCGGGCCCATAGTGAGGTTTCATAAAGGAAATCAACTCTCTCTACAGCGTGCAATTTTTTAAATCCTTAAGCGCCACAATAAAAACCTTGACTCTAGCCTAAACGAACTCAGAAAAGTTCCAGAAGATTGTCTTAAAAATGGATTTGGACAAAAAGCTGAGAGCGATGTTGGTGCCACTGAATGTGTCCTACGGGGACGGACATGATCCTGTCATCGAAGCTGTGCAGGCTAGTGCTGACACGTTCCTACGGTGCAAACCGTTTGTGACTTCCAAGGGCTGAGCTCGTCACCCAAGCCCAGGCAGTTCACAGACAGAGGAGCGCAGAGGCAACTCGAACCTCGGCGCTGCAATTTCCTCCCGGGCTCTATCTGCACGCTGCAGCTTTCCAGGTCCACCCCCCTCCCCCGGGCACGGATGGGGCGCCCTCCCTTAACCGCACGGAGTCCCTGCAATGTAGATCTCCAAGTGCGGAAGCGCAAAGAAGCCTCTGCGTGGGCTGCGGTCGGGCGTGCGCGGGGCCACCGGGATGGCGCGGCCACACTAAAGAGCAAGGGTCCCGGCATTTACCTGGGGCTCATCCGGCTCGGGCCGGGTCTCGGGGACCGGGCCTCCTCAGCATGCACGCCGTCGTCGGGACGCGAGGCCATGCAAGGTCTCGGGACGGTCCGTCCGCCCCGTCTAAGCTCCGCGGGCCCCGGCCCCTCAGCCACCTGCGCCTCTGCACCTCCAGGGAACGCCCCCAGCACGCCCAGGTCCCCGCGGCTCTCGCGATAACTGTCTGGCCTGGCCCCAGTAACTCCAGCCAATCCACGAGGGGCTGTGGGCGTGGCTTCACGTTTGAGTCCGGAGCGGGCCCTTCAATCTCCCGACTCCCAGGCCTGACGTGGGTGGGGCTGAGGCGGGGACGGGGGCGGGGCGAGGACGGGACGCAAGCCAGTTCTCGCGAGAGTAGAGACCAGGAAGACGCCTGCAGAGCCCGCTGCTGGTGCAGCGGCGGCTGGGGCGGCGGGGGCTGCTGCGTCCCGGCCTCCTGCCTCCCGGTCCGGCCTGGTCTCTAGGCGACAAGGAGGGACGCGGTGCGCCCGGACTGTCTGAGTGCCCGGTGGCTCCCGGGACCGAGCGGGGATTCAGCCTGCGGCCTGTCGGGCCGGCCAGGGAAGCCCGCACTCCTGACAGTAAGATGGCGGCGATGGCGCCCGGAGGTGGTGGCAGTGGCGGCGGCGTAAATCCATTCCTCAGCGATTCCGATGAGGACGACGACGAGGTAGCGGCCACCGAGGAGCGGCGGGCTGGACTTGGGCTGGGCGCTGGGGTCGGCCTAGACCCTGGCTCTGCGGGCTCGCTGTCGCCACAGGACCCCCTGGCCCTGGGGAGCAGCGCGCGGCCAGGGCTCCCCGTGGAGGCGGCCGCCCCTCCGGCGGCCCTGGCGGGCGGCGGGGAGACCCCCGCGCGATTGTCCATCGATGCCATCGCCGCCCAGCTGCTGCGCGATCAGTACTTGCTGACTGCCCTGGAGCTACACACGGAGCTGTTGGAGAGCGGCCGCGAGCTACCGCGGCTGCGCGATTACTTCTCCAACCCTGGCAACTTCGAGAGGCAGAGTGGGACCCCACCGGGGCTGGGGGCGCCCGGGATCCCCGGGGCATCCGGCGTTGGAGGCGCCGGAGGTCGGGAGCCCAGTACGACGTCGGGCGGAGGACAGCTCAGTAAGTGGGCGCAGAGCCGGCCACACCTGCAGACGTGGGATCGGGAGGGTTACTGTGCTGTCGAGGGGTATTTGGGGGCGGCTGCTGGGTCTGGGGGGTCGCTGTGAGGAAGAGAGTCGATACTGCGCGAGGTGGGAGGAGCCCTACGTAATGGAAGCAAAATGATCACCCTGTAGCTGTGCTTTGTGTGTGCTTTGTATGGCTCTGATCGTTGGCAGGTGCGTTGCTCTGCCCCCCGTACCCACCCCCCAACCCCCGTTGGTATAGGAGACCTATAACATCAAGAGTTTCCAGTTTATTGGCCATTGTGGCACTCTGCAATGCTTCCTTATTGCCTGGGCATTTTGCTCTAGGCGTTTTTCCTTTTTTATTATTCTTTTTTTTTTTTTTTTTTAACCCAGTCCCTTGAATCAATCACACTACCAGGAAATGATGTTTCTTAGTAACTCTTTGATTCGCAAGGGAACAGAATAGGAAACGTCGGCGCTTCTGGAGTCGGAGCCACTGAAGACCTTTGTCTTTGGGAGCCTTAACTCAGAAATTGGTTTTTGCATTATTTTGTATATTAATTTATGCTAATAAGAAGAGGGAAATGGGATTTCTCTGCCTCATATGTGTCCTGTTTAGATAATGGCGACGTAATTTAATTTCACTACCCCAATTTTAGTATTCGCTGTAAGGGAAAGCTAGGGAACAAACCAAGAGTATACTGCCAATTTTTTCACCACAAACCACTGTGTAGGCTCTTTTTCTTTGAATAAGCTAGGGATCTATTTTTTCTTCTTGCTGCATCATTTTTAGAAGCAAAGTGGTCACTGATATAGTCATTACTTACTTTATATGAGGGTTCTCAGGATCATTTGGAGAGGCATCAAAATTTTCCCTCACTGATGCTAATACTTTGGTGTGTTCCCTGAAGCCAGCTGGAATTTTACTAACAAATAAGCCTAATTGATTTCTATAAGTGTCTAAACTTTTGAATGATTCCAGAGACATGAATTACTAAAGTTTGATGTACTGGGAAGGGCATATTTTGTATGGGGTAAATCCTAAGCACATTTCCTTTTTTTATAACTGCCTAAATTATCTAATGATTGTCTCCCTCATCAGGACCCAGGGCAATTGTCACTTTTATAGTACTTTATGGCATCCCAGTCTTAGTTGGTTTTTAACCTACGTCATAGCCTTCAACTCTTTTTGTATTTGGTTTGATGGAAGTAATGATTTAATATAGTTATTCCACTGGTTAGCTTGGAGTTCCTGCCTCTCTTTTCCCAGTACTGGGGATGAAACCTAGGGCCCTGCATCTGATAGACAAACTGTGCTGTATCTGCCTAGTTTTATGTGTGCATGTGTGTATGAATGAAAGGATGACTGGTCAGACAATGAGGAGTTTTCTTATTTTTCTTTTAAGTGGCCGATCAGCACTTGAACTCAGATCTCTATCTTAACATTCATTCTACACAGCTCCTATATTATGTCGGCTTTTAAGGTACAACTCAGCAAAAGATAGGTTGTTTCAGTATATAATCAAGAAAAGAGCCTACTTATTCAGAGCATCTTTCCTCAAAATGGTCAGTCAACACAGAAGGCAAGCAAGGTGATACAAAATTGGTAACTAAAGGATGCATTAAGAAAGCATAATACTATATGGAGGAGAAATGAACCATCTGTCAGGAGCATCTCTTCATCTCATCAGGGTAGCCACGCTGCATAGCATTAAACTGGAAGTGAGCAAAGTCACACATGTGACTGTAAGCTATCTCCACAGACAACCGAGCATATTTTAATAGAATATTTTAATTCTTGTATAATTTCCTACAATATATTTTGATCGTGTCCATCTTCCATTCCTTCCCCAACTACTTACCATTCATCTTCATTCGTGGTTGTGAGCCCCTTCAATGGAGCATGGTTGCCCTACCACAGGCCATGCCCTTAATGAACTGACTCTCCCCCCCCAGAAGCTATCTACTGTCCTTGTTCCCCGGGTAGTTGTGTGGACTTGGGATCCCCTCCCTGGCTCTTGTTGGAATGTTGACTGGCTTGATCCTGTGCAGGTCTTGTTCAGGGCAACCACAGCAGCTGTGAATTTATTGGGCTGGGTCCTGATGAGAGAGTTTGTCAAGTGACAGTCATTAGCTATCATTAGTCCTGTCATGTCCAAAAGACTATTTTTTCCAGTCCTCCCGATCTCTGGCTCTTAGGTCTTAGGGTCTCCCCCCCCAACCCCCCACCCACTTTTGCAACAGTCTTTTGAGGCTTTGGGGATATCTCATATTAATATTTGTGTGACATTATCTGATCAGTTGAGTTTCTACTTAACTACCAGCCAGCTCCAAGCACATGCTCTTTATCAAATCACCTAACAAAGCCAAATCAGCTTGTATGATTTTTAGTCAAGAAGCTTAGCTGCATGATTGCATGTGATTTTTCTTGTGATAGAGCATGACTCAGCCTCAGGGAGAATAAAACAAAGTTGTAAGCATGGGTGTAGCCTTCCAGATTGTCTCACGCATTTCAAAAATTGCAAGTGAGTTTGTTTTTAAAACCTGCTAGTCCTGTTGTAAAGGTATAAGATTGCTCAAAGTAGTAGCGTCAGCAGACTTTTATGTTATTTCTGCCATCTCTCAGTTCTGTGTTTGTGTGCTGCCTTAGTTCATACTTTCAGCTTGCCTCTGAAATACCAGTTTTACCCTTATTCTGTGGCTTGATCTCCTCCTCTGTCTTTATTCTTATTTGATTTTTTTCTACCTTACTATGATTAGTTACTGTTGTTAAGAGTTACATTTCCTTGCACTGGGATACAAATGTGAAGTAAATAATCCTGTGGATTATTTTCCTGTGGAAAATATTGTCAGAGATAGTTAAAGTCAAAAAATATGAAATGAAGCTGGTGTTGGTGCATATACCTTTTATCCCAGCATTCAGGTGGATCTCTGAGTTCGAGGCCAGACTAGTCTACAGAGAGGTCTGGATAGCCAGGGCTACACAGAGAAACCCTGTTTCAAACAAAACAAAACAAAACAAAGAAGAATGAGATAAGATGAATTAGGATATAGTAGAGAGGCAAGGCATATAAACAGTTGTTGGGAACATGTCACAAATAAAAGGGCATATTTGGAACTTTCAAGAAGAGACGGGAGAGCGAAGGGAATGTGAAAGCCTCAACATGAGCTAATTAATAAATTTTAATGTAAATGTGTGTGTACCCAAAATCAGAGGCCAGAGTTAATTTTCTCTTTCTACTTCTACATGAGTTCAAGGGATAGAACTCAGATAGTCAAGCCTGGTAGGAACTGCCTTTACCCACTTGACAGCACATTGTCTCTTTATATTAATTTTTAAAATTAGCATACATAGTAGTGGGTTTTGTTACAGCATTTCATACATCTGTGCCTCTCATCTGCTGTTTCTTCCCTCCCTCTAAATTGTGCTCTCTCGCATTTTTATGTCACATGCATTCCATTACTCACCTTCCACCCTTTGTAATTTTCCTCTACTAAGGTCCCCCTTTTAACTTTCATTTTACTTTCTTATACACATACAACCCATGTATACACACAGAAAAATAAATGTAAAGACCAGGCATGAGAGAAAACAGCTTATTTGTCTTTCTGAGTCAGGTTTATTTCACTTAATATTATGATCTCCAGTACATCCAGTTTCTTGTAGATGCTATGATTTCATTTCCTTCCAGAGAAATTCTGTTGTGTGTGTTTGGACATCTAGACTCTGTGTGTGTGTGTGTGTGTGTGTGTGTGTGTGTGTGTGTGTGTGTGTGTGTGTGTGTTGTGTTTTGTCATGGATAGTACAGAAATAGCTGTGAATGTGCAAGGACTGCTATAGGGTGCTGACAATATTTCAGGTATATATTTCCACAAATGGTGCAGCTGGGTCTTATAATATGTCTACTGTTAGTTTTTGGAGGAGCTTCTACACAGACTCCCACAGTGGCTGTTTTACATTCCTACCAAGGCTTCCTAATCCCCCCATCCTCACCATCTGCTGTTGTCTTGACTTGATGATAACCATTTTTCATTTTTTTCTTTTATTTATTTTGTTTGAATGGGTGTTCTGCCTACATGTATGCTGTGTGCCATGTGTATGCTTGCTACCTGTAAGGGTTAGAAGAGAATATCAGGCACCTATAATTTGAGTTACAGATGGTTGTGAGCCCCCATGTGAATCCTGGAAACTAAACCTATGTATGTCCTTTGCAAAATCAACAGAAATCCTTAATGAATGAACCATCTCTCTAGTCCTGGTGATAGCCATTCTAAGACAAAATGGAAGCTCAAAGCAGTTTTATTTTTTTTTTTTTTTCCTTGATGACTAAAGACAATGAACCCTTTCTCAAATATTTACAAGTCACTTTTGTTTGTTTTGTTTTTGAGAATGCTATGTCTGATTCATTAGTCCATTTGTTGATTTGATGGTTTATTTGTTTGATATTTAATTTTTGGAGTTCTTTATTTATTATAGTTATCAGTTCTCTGTCTTATGTGCTATGTGTGGTTCTTGGTTTTTGGGGTTTTTTTTAATTATTTCATTTTAAATAAGTTGGGCTACAGATGGGTACACACTAATTTTACTTTGTTTGCTTATCATGAAGTTACTGATCATGTTGACGTCTACATTAATAATTTCAATATAGTGGCTTATGAGCTTATATAAAGCAAAGAGCAATTCTTGGTGGATTTTGTTTCACTCTCTCCCTCTCCTCTACTCAGGTTAACCTATGACTGCACACATGCTACACAAGCTTTGTCTGCCACAGAGCTTCTTTCTCCAGCCTTCCTTTCCTTTCCTTTCCTTTCCCTTCCTTCCTTCCTTCCTTCCTTCCTTCCTTCCTTCCTTCCTTCCTTCCTTCCTTCCTTCCAGGATCTTTCTAGGTTGCCAAGCAGCCATTGAATTCTTTCTATAGCAGAGGCACACCTTGAATTCTTGGCCAGCTTCCTCGATAGCCATAATTACAAAGCTGAGGTGGCTGACTGGCTGGTTAGCCAGTCAAAACGATTCTTTCTAACCTTCTTATAATTAGCAAAAATTTACATTGCAGGGGAAAGAAGCAACACTTTTTAAGATGTGCCCCCGTGTTTGTCTAGTGTATGATAAAATTTGACTTTAACTCATTATGTGTAGCAGTCAAGTCACTGATAATTTTGCTTCTTTCTGCCTTTCCAGCCATGCTTTGCATAAGTAAAGGCTTAATCTTACTCACATTTCCTCATTGCCTAATATATCCCTAAACTGGTTCTTGATGCCTTTTCCTAACACATAATCACATTTTTCTGAAAGGAAGGCCCTCCTCATTCCTTTCCCTGAAGTCTTTCCAGCCCATAGCGATGTGAAGCCCTCTGAACCTCATAACCACAGTACATGTTCATCAAAGGTCCATATAAATAAAGCTTCTTTCCATGTGACTTACAGAACCACTCTGCATATCTTCCATTCAGCCTATATATAATATACTCAGTTCCCGGCCTTGATTAAGAAGTTGATCAAGTTAAGAACAGGTTTGCTGCTTTTCCGACTGGGAGGCCTCATCAGTAGTTAGCCATAAAGTGAATTATTGTGAAGTTACACAGTGGACATGCTGGTCTAGGAAGAAATACTTTGTGGCTACAGTATTGTTTATTAGCACGTAGTAACTCTGTGATGTTTTGTTTTATATTGTTTTTGCATAGATTCTCTAGTCAGGTAAGTTCAGACTTAAAATGATTCCCCTATCTCAGCTTCCCAAGTAGCTAGAATGGCGAGTGTGTATCATATGTAGAATCTGATTGCCTTCTTTGTGTTAGTAAAAGTGATTAATTTTTCCATACTTTCCCTCAAGTCTTAGATCATTTGGAATATAACAGACATTTGCTTGTCCTAAAAAGGTACTGTGTCTGATTAATGTCCCTGATTTTGTTTCTGTGTTGCACAGTCCAAAACCCTTGTCAGTCACATAGAACTCCTGCAGAAATTGCTTAAAAGTTGCTTTGAAAAGTGTGTGGCTAAATCCAAAGAGCCATACTTAATCTTGGACCTATAATAAGCCTATTATTAGTCTTCTAATTCAGAATACATTTGCTTACAAAATTTGTTGCAGTTTAGTCAAAATTAACATTATTTTTTTCATAAATAAATACTTTATGACAAAATGCAGTACATTTTATTGAGTCAGAATATTTTTAATTAATATTTTATGTACATGGGTGTTTTGCCTGCATGAATGTCTAGGCATCACATGTGTGCCTGGTGCCCCACAGAGGTCAGAAGCCATCAGAGCTCTCAGAACTGAAATTACAGGCAGTTGGTAAACCACCATGTGGAAATCAAACTCAGGTCCTCTGCAGAAGCAAGAAGTACTCTTAACCCCTGGGCCATCTCTTCAGCACTAATATTTTTCTTATGATAATCATTACTTTTAAAGACATCACAGGAATTTTTTTCCTATTATAAGATTATTGGCTTGGAACTTTAAAAAAAAATAATAGGGGCTAGGTTTATAGCTTGAGCTGAAACAGTTGCCTAGCAACCATGTGTGAGGCTTGGGTTTGACTCCAGCACTATTAGTCCCCAGAAAAAGTGGGGAAGGGTTGTTTTTGCTTTTGTTTTTATAGGCAAGATCTCACTAAGTAGCCTTAGCTGTTTTAGAATTCACTTTATAGACAAGGCTGACCGAAAACTTACAGAAATATGACTATCTCTGTCTCTCCGTGCTTGAATTAAAAGTGTAAATTCCCAGGAAGAAAATGTTTTTTAGTGGCTGTAAGGATACCAAGCTAAAAATTAAATTTTATTTGCCTTCCCCAAAGTTATTCCCTGTTATATAAGTAGATTCTTTACAATTTAAAAAGAACAATACTACCAGTATAATGGAAAAAGAATGATTATACCATGACTAAAGAGTCATGGAACAGGGTGTTGGTACACACCTTTAATCCCAGCACCACTAGGGAGGCAGAGGCAGCCCAATCTCTGTGAGTTCAAGGCCAGCCAGGTCTACAGAGCGAGATCCAGGACAGGTTCCAAAGCAATACAGAGAAACCCTGACTCGAAAAAACAAAAAGGAAAAAGAAAGAAAGAAAGAAGAAGAAGAAAAAAAAGAGAGTCATGGTATTAATAGGTATCTAAAAATATTAGGAAGACTTAGTAAACTATTAAAAGATGAGTACTTAGTGTAAAATATGTTTACTTGAAGCTAAGATGTTGGAACCTATGCCTAAAATCCCAGCATCCATAAGGCCAAGACTAGAGGAAGACTTGAGAGTTTAAGGCCAGTGTGGACTACATGGGGAGACCCCGTCTCAAACCAAAAGGAAAGTTATGGTGAAATCAACAGTCAAGATAATTGTACCATTCCTTTAAAATCAGGTATGAAACAGAATTCTGGTATCATAACACCCAGGATGTAGGCTGATAAAGCTCTTCCTTGCGTTCATACTTTTTATGCACAGGTTGGAGACATCATAATAGCTAATAAGGAGCTACAGTTACTTGTTGTATTGCTGTGATAAAATACCCTGACAAAAACAAGCAGCTTTAGGAAGGGAGGGTTTATTCTGACTTACAGTTTGAGGGTACAGATCATTATAGCACCAAGAGCTTGAGGCAGCTTGTCACATTATTGAGTAAGAAGAGGGAGTTGAATGCTTGTGTTTAGCTCACTTTCTCCTTGTGTGATTCAGTATCCTAGCCCAGGGAATGGTGCCACTCACAGTGGGTGAGTCTTCCAACTCATGTAACCTCATCATGATAACCCTGGACAGACATTTGCAGAGGCTGGTCTCACAAGTGATTCTAGAACCCATCCAGTGTCTCATTACGTTGCATGTTTCAAGCAGAATACTTTTCCCTGGATTTTTTTTTTTTTTTTTTTTTTTTTACATTTATAGCGTATTTATTAGAGGTCAGTATTTTAAAATGGGATGTCTACCTTTTGAACTAAAATTTAGTAAGACTCATAAATTTGTTTTTTCTTTTATTGAAATTTTTTATACAATATATTTCGATATTTTCACCCTCTCCCAATTCCTCCTAGATCCTCCCCACACACCCAACTTTGTTCTCTCTCTCTCTTAAAACATAAGAAAGGAATATATATATATATATATATATATATATATATATATATATCCTAATACATACATACACACAAACACAAACCAAAATATACATGTCAAAAACCAGTAAGACAAAATATACAATTGAGTTGGTTTTTTTACTCAACCACTCGTGGGTGTGGGGCCTACCCTGAAGCAGTGAGACTCCTTTGGAGGACACTCATTTCCCCTTTGCCAGCAGATGCCAGTTGCAGGTAGATTCTTGGTTAGAGGTGGGACCTTATGGTCCTAACCCCCTCGCATCGCTTAGCCCTGGGCAGACTGGGCCTGCGACCCTGCTCTGTGTGGAAGACAATTTTCTTGGAGCTGTCCATCACCTCTGGCTCTTGCTTGTCTTTCCATGTCCTCTTCTGCATAAGTCCCTGAGCCTTGAAAGGGGCGGGGCAAGGGGGTGATGAAGGCATACCATTTAGGACTGAGTGGTCCAAAGACTCACTGCACATTTTCTAGTTTTGGCTGTCTGTGTTAGTACCAATCTACTGTAAAAAACAAGCTACTCTGGTGATAGCTGAGTGAGACACTGATCTGTAGGTAGGTTTAGCAGAATTTCATCAGGAGTCAATTTATTGCTGTGTTCTTCTCGAGACCTGGAACTCACTCTGTAGACCAGGCTGGCCTGGAACTCACAGAAATCTGACTGCCTCTGCCTCCCGAGTGCTGGGATTAAAGGCATGTGCCACCAACGCCCGGCTATTGCTGTGTTCTTTTGCTAGAATAATATAGTAGGTTTCCCCCAACCCACCCAGGCCTGTGACCTGTCTAGTCTGAGGTTCTTGACCACTTCCAAATTCTCAGGCATGTGTTCTATTTTCATAGAGTGGGCCTTAAATCCAATCAGATGATGGTTGGTTACTCTCAAAACAATTGTGCCACTAATGCACCAGTACATCTTGCACTGGATCACTATTGTAAGTTATAATACTTATAGCTGGGTAATATTGATGATTACTTTTCTCCTATGGTACCGTGTAGAATGAATACTAGTCAGTAGGAAGAAACTTCTAGTTAGTCACCAGCTTGACTTCTCAGTGTTCAGTGAGAAATGTAAGTGTTGTCTTCAGCAGGAGGCCCTTACCATCAAGTTGTGGGATAACCTGGTATCTGAATGTTTCCAAGGGACTACTTTGGCCAATAATTCAACTCATTGCTGGCCCTGAAGGTTTTATTTGGTGTCATATGATGTCTAGTCGAGGAACTGTTTCCCCTCTTATTTGGTGACTCCATCTATATTTCTTTCTCTCTCTGTGCGTGTGTGTGTGTGTGTGTGTGTGTCTAGGAGTAGGTCTCCATATGGCTTTTCAAATGCCCTTTAGTTCTCCCTCTCCATATTTATACTTTATCCCCCTCTCTCATTCCCCACCCTATTTAACCTCCCTATTGTCTTCTCTTTTGTCTCCCCATAACAATATATTGCATTTCCCTTTCTTTAGAAGGCCCTAGTCGCTTATTAGGTACCAATTGTCTGTGTGTTTATCATACATATTAAAAGCTAACAATCACATAATATGAGAAAACATTTTTTCTCTTATACAATATTTGCCTTTTTTGGGTCAGGGTTACCACGCTCAGGGTGATTTTTTTTTTTTTTTTTTGTAGCTCCATCTTTTTACCTACGAATTTCATTTTTCTTAACAACTGAATAACATTCCATCTATAAATATACACCATTTCCATTACTGTTGATAGACATTTGGGCTGTTTCCAGTTTCTAGCAATTATGAATAGAGCAGCAATGAGCAAGGATGAACAGCA
Organism: Phodopus roborovskii; assembly: GCF_943737965.1. Classification (NCBI taxonomy): domain Eukaryota; kingdom Metazoa; phylum Chordata; class Mammalia; order Rodentia; family Cricetidae; genus Phodopus; species Phodopus roborovskii. The sequence goes on along the minus strand of NW_026126583.1, from coordinate 4,827,410 downwards.
TGTGCCCAAGAGTGGTATAGATGGGTTTTGAGGAACTGCCACACTGATTGCTATTATCACTATACCAGTTTTTACTTCCACCATCAGTGAATAAGTGTTCCTTTTTTCCTGCGTCCTTGCCATTCTGACTGGGGTAAGATGAAATCTTTGGTTTGGTTTGGTTTCATTTTCCTGATGGCCAAGGATATTGAACATTTCTTTGTTTCTTACCAATTTGTGTTTTATCCTGAGAACTCTCTGCTTAATTCTATACCCCATTTTTAATTGGGTTGTTTTTGATGCTTGGATGGTTGTTGTTAAAGTTCTTTATAGCTATTAACCCTCTTAAGTCTAATCAGTTGTGAATGGCTGTTTTCTGTCAGCCTTTAAAATTTTTATTCTTTTTGTTTTTAGCAATTTGATTATGATATTCCTACATTTCTATGCTCTATCCTCTGAGTGTCCTCTAACGTTTTAAAAGCTGTATCTGCCCAACCTCTTGTTTTATTTGTTGCCTCCATTTCTACATATCTTAGACATTTTGTTATCGTTCCATAGAAACAACACTGTTAATTTTTGTCTTGGTCACCTTCCATTATTCTTTAGGTTGAATACTTTAATCTTTTCACCCATTTGTCTATATGTCTGTGCATACATACCCAGAAGTCATAGGCGACACGGCAGAAGTGGGGTCCCTCCTCACTATCTGGAGCCCAAGGACTGCCCACAAGTGCTGTACCCACTAAGTCCATCTCACTGTCCCTGTAATTATTTTTAGTTTATTCCTCTATCACGTTATTCTATTGTAATCTGTATTAACTTTTCGTATGAAACATTTTCTTTTTTTGATCTGCTGGTATTTTGATAGAATTTTCATTGTGTATTCTACATTCTTCATGGCGGGGGAGGCTAGAATTTCCTATCCTTCTTTATTTTGTTACTATTCTATTGTTCTGTTAAAACATCATGACTGAGACAACTTGTAAAAGGAAAGGTTTATTTTAGGCTTAAGGTTCCAGACAAGTAAGTGTCCACCACCACTGGGGATGGAAAAGTATGGCAGCATAAGTAACTTAGAGCTCACACATTGCACAGCAAACAGGAAGAAGAGAGTAACTCCCTGCAAATGGTGTATGGCATCTGAGGCCTCAAAGCCTGTGTCCAGTGACACACTAGCTCCAGCAAGGCAACATTTCTAAAGTCTCCCGAAACGCCAACAGTCGGAGACTGAGCATTCAGATGTCTGAGACTTTTGGCGGGCATCTAATTTAAACCACCACACACCTTCATTCACTAAACATAATTTCAACAGCTGTTTTAAAATCTTTGTGTCCTCATTGGCACATATGGCTTGCCCTGGAATTGATCTGATTTGCTCATATTTTCTCTTGGGGCCTGATACACTTTACTGTTCTTGTGTGCCAGGTTGTTTTGGACTGTGTTGAACAGTGTATTTGATAGATTGTGAGGACTGGCTTTGGTCTGGTTTTTTTTTTTTTTTTTTCCAGTGTCTTATGTTTCAGTCAGCAGTTATCCAGCCCAGACTAAATCTACAAAGGCTTTCAGGCGGCAGTTAAAACAAGTGTCTGTTTGGAGTGTTTGGTTGATTGATTGGCTGGTTCTGTTTCTACTACTTGTAATATGTTCTGTGTATGCTTTGTTCATAAGTGGGCCAGGTAACTGGGTAAGGAAACATCATTATCTAAAATAGTTAAAGGATTTGAGCATTTTTAATCTTTTTGTTTGGTTAGTTGATTAGTAGAATTTCTAGAACTTATAGTCATAGTTTTATTAAATGACAATAAATAATGGGTACTTGAATTGTAATCCCTTAGTTTACGACTAAGTAAAGACCTTTAGTCTGTTACTTTTCTTTTTTATAGATCGAGCTGGGAGCATTAGTACTCTGGATTCTTTAGACTTTGCAAGATACTCAGATGACGGTAACAGGGAAACAGATGAAAGAGTGGCAGGTGAGTAAGACTGGAAAGATAGATTTGGATTCTTTGACTTTCCAGAAATAATAAAATGGCTTGAGGAATTTTCTTCTTCTTCCCATATCGTATGTTAATATACATAGTTATTATACAAAGCTATGTCACTGATATGTTATGTTGTAGATGTCCCAGCTTGCAGTTGCACTGGTGTTAGGAGTTTTAGGGTATAAGCCTACAATTTGCTGACTTTTCCTTGTAGCATGCTACTAAAAGCTGCTATGAAGCATGCTTATGTTAGCAGTTGCAGAGTTCAGAGATAACCATAGCATAGCCTCATTCCCTTGATACTCCAAGCCAAGGCCAACATTCACATTTGTCTGTCAGACAAGTTTACATTTTTCTGTTCTGATTGTTAGTTTGAACTTTGACTTGAGTTCTGTGAATGCTCCACAGCTCTCAAAGCTGTTTCCAGAAATTCCTGAGTTTCCTGTGAGGCCTGGTACAACAGGGTCTTTCAGGACCTTGCCCATTCTCATAGGATAACATCTTTTCTAATTGCTTAGTTATTCATACCAGTCTCCTCCCTTCCTAGTCCCACCCTCTTCCTCACCATTCCTTCCAAATAGATACCAAGATATCAGTCACCATTGGATCTTTAGGGCTTCTGAGGACCAATGTGTTGTATGCTGTATTCTGCCAGTATCATTTAATGCCAATGAGAATCTCCACAGAATCTACCCTGGAATCTGCCAGTGTAGAGGAGGCGGTGCCTCCTTGGATACATGTATCTGGTTCTTCAAGATTATGGCTTCCTGTGATTGAAGTCATTCGCTAGGAATTGTTTTCATAAGACTTTGGCCATGAGTGAGACATTGAAAGTAGGATTTAAGCCCCAGTGGATTAGACATTCCTGAAACCAGAGAGCCATAAGAGACAAACAGCTGTGAGGGTAGAGTGACGCTGGATCTACAACTTTATTAAAGGGTTTTCTTGCACATACCGGGACAATGCTATATTCTTATAAGGCACTTGCTTGCTACACTCTAAACTGAACGTTTATTGTCTCATTGAAGCATCATCACCTACCTACAAAAAACTAAGGCCCTGGAAAGGATTGAACTAGATCTGAGTAGTAGAGCTACAATTCAAATCCAGATAGCCTAGCAACGGAGCCCACAATTAAATGACCATATGCTACCTCTTGATGTGAGTGAAGCATTGGGCTTGACCTAATTAAAAACTCCATCCCAATATATGGTTTCCAGCCCTTGCTTAAGACTAGAAACAATATTTAAAACTCACAGTATTATATAAGTTGGGGGAGGGGAGTGGTTCAACCAAAGCTCAACAGTAGAAATAGTAGTAGTATCAGTTTAATGGAAAGGTCACTGTGAGAATTTAGTGGTGTGACCTATATTTTATAACCGCTTTGTTGTGAGTATAATTTAGCAACAGTCATCAGAATATCAAATCAGGCATAGCAATTAACAACTATAATCTAGCATTTGGACAGCTAAGACAGATTTGCCCTGGTTTTGAGGCTATCCTAAGTCACACAGTGAGACCCCAACCAAAGAAAAGAATAAGGAAAAAGCCCTACAAATCACATCTGTAATATCTAACCTAGCAAATCAAAGGGAAGGTTAAGTAAATAAACTCAGGATTCATTTATCCTAGTGTATGTACCGTTTGTAAATAGCATTGGGATATAATTATATATAAATGTGTTATGTAGTAAATATTAAACATTTTAAACTGTATAATAAACGTATGGTATTTCAGAGGGAGTTGTTGCTGCTGTTATTATTGTTGTTGTTTGAGATAAGTGGTTCTCATGAATCCTGGAACTCATTATGTACCAGGTATGACCTCGAACTTCTGACCCTCCTGTTTCTACCTCCCAAGTGCTGGGATTACAGTTGAATGCCACTTCTACTTCTGTTGTTGGACTGAGGATCAGCTCCAGGACTGTAGCCTGGACTGTTTAGATTCAACATAACAGGTTTTATTTGTGTGTAGTTACATATTAGAAAATAACTCTTTAAAAACAAGTTGGCTGCATGATCATGTTCTTTAATTTCCATTCGAAGTTAGAGTCCATTAGATTAAACCAGACTGAAGAGTTTCTTGTTATTTGGGTGTTTTCTGATTTCTAAGTAGCAGAAACCATTGTTAAATAAGCTCAGAGCCATTCCATCTGCCTTTGCATCAGAATAGCAGTGAGAAAGTTAATAACCTCTCATCCGTGTGCTCCTGATGGAGCAGTGAACTTCATCCCACTCACCTTTGCACAACAGAGAGTAGACTGTGGGTCTGAAGAGTTGACTCAACCTTTTAGAGCACTGGTTGTGTTTCCAGGGGACCCAGGTTCCTTTCCCCACATCTGTGTGGCTCGTGTTGGTCTGTAACTCCAGTCCCTATAGGCACCAGACATGCAGCAAATATTTGTGCAGGCAAAAACACCTATACACATAAGCAATTAAAAAGTAATAATGTTTTGAATGTGGATATTTTGATGTTAAACAATATATTCTACCTGCAACTTTGGGGAGCTAGTCATTTTCTCATTACTAAAGCTATGCTGGTAGTCTATGAACATCTTCATCTTTCTTAGAGGAAGAACATGTTGTTCTAGAAAACAGCTTTCAGTATGTATGGAACAAAGCGTGTGTATATGTTAGGCTTTAAGAAATTAATCAAATTCACCAAAGATTTTTATTCTTTGCTAATCATTAAAGGTGAATCAAAAGTCCAGCGATGATTGTCCTGTCTCTGACATTGATTGGCTCATATGGAACCCTCAATAATGTAGATAACAGGGGTCCAGAATCCATCGTACTGCCAATGTTGATGTTTGAGGGGCTTTTGTTTGCATTTTTATTTATTCGTGTGTTTGTTGTTGTGGGGTAGGTCTTGTGCAGCGTGGTCTAGTCTTGCCTGGCTTTGAACTCGTGATCTCCCACCTCTACCTCCCAGGTACTGGCATAGCAAATGATGCATGGGCAGCTGCTGATATTTACAGGATAGACATTCTTTTCTTATCATCGTTGTGCTAAATTTTAAAAACCTAGTTATTTTCTCAGTCCTGTGGAGTTTCTTTCATAGAGACATGTCCACCCTCTCACGTCCATCTCTCTCCCCTTCACCCCCAGGTACTGGACCCCATTCATGTACTTTCCCATTGAGCCCTATACCCAGGCACTGGGATATCCCCTCTGCTCAGTGTTTATAGAAAATACTTGACTTCATATTGTTAACAGTCCTGCAAAATAAGTAATGAACTTTTTATTTTATAAACTACTAGTAAAATGATACTTCAAAGATTTGCCAGCAACAGGAACATGAGAGAGTTTTATTTACAAAGCCCACAATGTGTTTTAGAATAAGCTATACCTCTGAACAAGTGTTTATTTTTATGGATATCAAAATTTAATTTTTCCTAAATAAAATTATTTCAACACAGTCAGTTTCTGCCCAAAGAGGTAAATATGTGAAGCTTTTTATTGTTGGCACTTTTTCAGTCAAGTATACTTTTTCACATAAAATTGATATAAGTACTAACAGACATCAAAGCAAATGAACTTAATTCTGATTTTGCTGATAAGTGACTGAAGTTTTCTTAAAGATCACATAGATTTATTTGTTAGATTCAAATTTCTGTTATTTAGCTTATTTTATGCATTTTGAACAGAGAAGTGTGAAGTAGTTTCTGCCCTATTCTGTTATGTTGTAAGATTGCTCTGGAATTGACAGCTCTGCCTGTAATCACTTTATAACTGTGGCTGGGAAATAGCTGTCTGTAATGTGTTTGCCTTGCATCCATAAGGAACTGAGCTCATCCCCAGTACCCATTACAAATAAAAAAAAGTAAATAAAACATGGGTATGCATAGTGGCTTGCACCTGTAATCACTGGGCTAAGGAGGAGTCTCTGAGGCTCTCTGGCCAGCCCACCCAACCTACTTGGAGAGTTCTAGGCCAGTGGGACACTCTGTATCAGAGAACAGTAGAGATGGCACTTGAGAAACAACACAGGAGGTTGTCCTCTGCTTTTCACATGCACAACCATGTGCACACAGCTATTCACACATTAAGAACCTGCTTCACAAAATCCATCTTTTAACATCAGAGTTGCTGATTTTGTTCGTGTATTAACTCTGCATTCCAAGTGCTATGCTGATCTCTTCTAAAATCTCAGATCTTGCCTATGGAGTCATCAGCCCCTGTCCCCTGGGTAGCAAACACTTAGTAGCATCCATGGTCTTGTTCCTTGGGCAATGGCCAAGGCAATATTTGTATTTCACTGCCTCAGTAGCCTCTTTATTTTGCTGAGATAAATCTGTCTGAACTAGGTTGGCCTCAGCTTTAAGGTCTTCCTGCCTCAGCCTCCTGAGTGCTGGGATTGCAAACATGTACTGCCATACCTGGCCAGGCACTTTTTCTCTCTTCCTCCCTTCCGAGGGTCTCAGTAGATAGCCTTAACTGCCCTGGAACTTACTATGTAAACCAGGCTGGCCTCAAACTCATAAGGATCCACCTGACTGTGCCTCCCAAAGCCTGTGTCACCGTGTCTGACCAGGAATTTTTTAAAAACCTTATTTCCCTTATTCTGTGTCTCCTCCCTAGTTTAGAAAAAAAAAAAAAAAGTAGTGTGCTCAAAGTGCATTTATGTCCATTCTTTCTTATTAGCAGAACCTTTTGATTTTATTTTCTTATACTGAGCCTTACATGAATCTTATAATTTGATATCATTTAAAATTGGATTGGCAGTCCAACAAGGTTAGATATAGCATTCTAGAAATAGATTTATCTATAAGTTGTTGCCATGGAATTAAGGTAGGAAAAAACACAGGGGGGGGATTATTGTGGTGGGTGACTAAGTTAAAAATAAAGGCAGTAGTTATTAAATTTTTGTAGATTTTAGATTTCCAAAGGTGTATTTCATGATAGTGATAAATTTCACAAACAAAAGTGTGGGGGTGGGGCTCATGGATAGGAAAGTCTAGAAGGATAAGGTTCTCTGTAGAATGTTTTTGTCTTTGATGTTTTAGTATCTTAATATTAATATATGTATATATATATATATGATAATAGATAATGTCACAAAAGTCTGACATTTCAGCAGTTACAGAGATAGTTGAGATGAATTGCTAGTTACAAAGGACTAAAATAGGTATGATTTGGACATTAAGTGATGGGAGGATAAAGACCGCATGTAAGTGATGAGTAATCCCAGGCTTCCCCTAGTCAACTTGCAAACCAACTCAGTGGATGGAGGTACCATTAATGGAGAGAGACCACTCAGGGCAGACCATGTATGAAAAAGAAAATGATGCAATTCAGTTATTACCAAATACAAAACTTAGGAAACATTCAAGTGGGCATGTCTAGGAAATAAGGAAGTAAGATTGTATCTGGTGAAAGGGTTTCAAGATTGTGATCATCAAAGAAAGCCACAGGAATGCTTGTCCTGAGTGGTTAGGTAACTTGAGAAAAGGCCCGAGGGTGATGAGGAAAACCAACACGAAGACAAATGATGTAAGAACCTGAACAAGAACAATAATGGAGGGTAGTTTTTCCTTCTTGTAAAGGGTGAGGAGAAAGAGCTGCTCTTCCAGCCTCTTAGGGGAATATAGAAATAGAAGTGCCTATGAGTTAGAGTTTGAATTTTGCTCTGATACACTTATCACGAAATCAGGTTTAATGGTACAATTTGTTAAGTCCAAAATAGGCAGAGAATTCTGTAAAACAGTAGGTGGTAATGCTAGATTTTATTATTTTTAAAAACAGATTCTAGCCAGGTGTGGTGGCACAGGCCTTTAATCACAGCACATGGGAGGCAGAGGCAGTGGGTTATCTATGACTTTGAGGCCAACCTGGTCTACAAAACAAGTTCCAGAACAGTCAGGGTTACAGAGAAACCCTATCTTGAAAGAAACAAAACAACAACAACAACCCAAAAAAAACTGATTTTTATTTTAATTTATATTGTTAATCTTCTAGAACCACTCATAGGATACTAAAGTTTTAGTAACCACTCATAGGATACTAAAGTTTTAGTAAGAGTTGAGAATTGTTATTTCTGATGACGTTATATTAATGGGGAAAAGAAACCCATGAAACTCTCACCTGAAAAAAGATAAAAGTACATCTTTTGTGTTGTGAAAATTAAAATTAAAAATATTGCTAGTTTCATGTCAACATAAACTAATTTGAAAAGCAATACTGGGTTAGGACCAATGGTAATTTAAAATTGTTTATACTAACAAATGTCTTAGTAAAGTTAATATACATGAATGTTCATAATCATTACATTTAATCTCACTAAAATTACCTTAGTTTGGGTTGGGCAAGGAAGATGAACAGAATTGGTTGTTGGTTCTTACAGCATTTTATATAAACACGCAAACCCTCGTGCACTTTTGATTTTAATTTTAAGAACTGCTTACAACTTGTTCCTGAGTATGTCTCCTAACAGGGTAATTCAGTTTGCACTTCAACCCAGTGTTTCATGGGACAGATTAATATATGTAAAAATATTGTGTGCATTAAGGATCTTAGCAGTGGACGGGAGAATAAAAAGTAATGAGGGTTAAAATCAAATACTTTATATCCATGTATGAAACTGCCATAGAATCAATTTTAAGAAGAACATGTTGTAAAATTCTCCTAAGTCTGTATTTGCTTGGTTATATTCTACTTTTATAAGATGTGCTACAGCTTCAAGCATAAAACTCTGTCTTTTAGAATCTGTTTATACTAAGAAACATGCAGCAGAGTGAATTCATTTTGGAAGGCTGTCTTTTCAAAGCATTGGTATTTTCAATGACATTTGGCAATATGTATGTAGATGTTTGTAAAATACAAATTCTTGCCGTCTGACATGGGTTTTTCTGGCTTTCTGTGCCTAATCATTCTTTGTTTTGTTCCTGGTCACCAGTTTATTTTGAGTATTTCCCATTTTGTGTTTTAACCAGTTCCCCCCCCCCTTTTTCCCTCTCCTCCCCCACTTTTCTATCATTCTGGTGTAGGGCATTTCTGATCTGCAATTATTCTGTAATATATTTTGGACAATTTTAAGTGCTATTGAAAGCATAATGTGTTTACTTTCACCTTATGCATAGTCTAGTTAGGTGCTTTTTTTTTTTTTTTAATCAAAACTTCATGGAACTTTGAGAAATTTGAAGAGAACAAATTTCTACGTAATTGTATTCTGTGACGTACATAATCTTTAGCATAACTCCTAAGGAGTTTGGAGGAATTGCAGTGGAGGGGAAATGTCTTGGCTTTGCTGCACAGCAGTGGTTGCAGATCAGCTTTGCTGACTACCAATGGCACGTCGTGACTCGGTGACCTAGTGCTTCCCTTGCTGCTGCAGTTAAACTGTGCATCAAAATAAATGGCCGTCATAGCTGTGACTCGACGACATCTTAAGTTTTTATTGAACACATGCAAACTGAGTGAATCCCAATTTTTCCATATATCTTTCTAGCTTTTTAATTTCTGATATCATTTCATCTTTTATTTTTCTACCAGTCAATCAGGGCAAAGTAGCATTTCTTAAGATGAAAATTAAATTGTCTAGTTTTTACTCAAAACAGTAATTACCGTTTGTGACAAAGATCAATAAATTTTCCCAGAGTGTTAATTAACAGAAGTAACATTTTCCCTCAAATTTAAGCTTGCTATTTCTTAAGTCCAATGTCTATAAATTTAGAAAACTTCACAGTTAATACACATACAATTCAATCTTGCTTGAGCTAAGTAATGTCCAAAGTTTAATAAGAGGTGTTCCCAGGATCCATGTTATTTTACAATCAGACTATATGATAGTCGGAGAAATCTTTGAATATTAGTAATCTCTTCACAGAAAATAATCTATTTGAAGACTTTTAAAAATCCTTTTAAATTCTTCCTAATTTTATTTAGTACCCTTAGATAATTATACACAACCATTTTAAAGGTGATTGGTGTGTATATAATCGTTTGTGTTAGGATTAAATCATTTGTATTCTTTGATGTTAAATGGGAACTAAACTAGAACTTTTAGACTTTTTAAAAAATTTTTCTAGACAGGGTTTCTCTGTGTAACAGCCCTGGCTGTCCTGGAACTCAATTTATAGACCAGGCTGGCCTCAAACTCATAGAGACCTGCCTGCCTCTGTCTCATGAGCGCTAAAGGCATGTGCCATCACCATCCAGTCTTTTAGTCCTTTTTATGTATGTCTTTAACCTATCTGCTTGTTTCTAGAAAACACTTTCTTGTAGGAAAATGTATCAGCGTACAACACTTGTTGCACATTGAAACTGTACCTCTCAACAGGAGGTCTAGCCATTAATGTTTCTGTAGTCACAGCATTCGAAACAGTACATTTCAAAATAACTTCAAACTCTTGGGGGGGGGTGTTTTGTTTTTTTATAAGGGTGTTTGCTTATTGTTCATGGAATTTTTACCTTCCCTCCACCCAAATTATGTTAATCAAAAACAGTTCATTACATTTTCTTATCCAGATTGACTAAAACAAGAAGTACCCAGATTATTAAATCTTTAATTACTTAAATAAAAGTAGGTCACAGATTGTATTTTTTAATAGCTCTATTCCCTGTCAGACAGCTAGAACATCCACCCCTGATTCTGCTAAAGCTATGGAAAACGATCACCAGTTTGCTTGCAAATCAACTCTGCTGCATGCGTTCATAAGTTTCATAAAAATTGCATGCTTTCTGTTTTCAATACAAATTGTGTTTTTTTTCATACCCATCTTTGCTTTTTATTTTTTTATTTTTGTTTCCCTTTTCTTGGTTGGATGCCTGTGTGTGTTTAATCCAAATCCCTGTCCAGTCCTGGAGTTTGAACTACGGAAAGCCAAGGAGACCATTCAGGCCCTCCGAGCCAACCTAACAAAGGCTGCAGGTGGTGTACATAAAACTTTTTGAGCCTTTTCCCACTTTTACAATGTAGAAGTAGCTGGACTGTTTTTATGTGTAAAATAGTAAAACGCGATCTTATTTTATCCCACCAGAACATGAAGTTCCTTTACAGGAACGAAAAAATTACAAATCGAGTCCTGAAATTCAGGTGGGTGAATGATACCAGTTATCTCCCATATAGCCCAAGTGCCAAAGGAGCAAAGCTCACATTTGCCTGTGTCTGTTATTTTGCTTTTAGGAGCCAATTAAACCTCTTGAAAAGAGAGCTCTCAACTTCTTAGTCAATGAGTTTTTGTTGAAGAATAACTACAAGCTTACATCCATAACCTTCTCAGATGAAAATGATGATCAGGTAAAGATACTGTGTGGAGTAATGTCTGCTGTTAGTCTGCTTTTGTCTCTGAGCTTAATTATTAGCAGTTATGCCTACAGTAAGATTCCACGTGGGTCGTTTCTAAGAGCAAAGGGGTTCTGCTCACTTTAGTGTTTCGCTGGCTCACAGACCTTTTCTGTTTTGTAAACTTTCTAAATAAAGACTTACCTTTCTTCCCAGGTAGACTTTTACAGCTTGATAGTAGCTGTATACCTCCTTCTTATTTGTGTGCATTCATGAAGTGTGTGTTTTAAAACTGAATGTTTACTTGGTCCTATGGAGCAATACAGACTTAGAAATTGAGTCTGACTACTATAAAAACTTCTTGAGTAGCACTGTAATTCAGATGTTCAACAGCATGGTTAGAAATGTTTTGAATGGCAATATATATGATGCATGTATATGTGTGTGTAATTGGTTCTCTGAACCAGACCTTGCAGAAGTAAATGAGAGATTTTATTATGAGGGAAGCAGAAGGCTGTCATTTTCTCTTTGTTCTTTCATTACTTTGTGATACTCAGCAGACACCCTGCCTCTGAAGCTGCACCCTCCCCTCAGAGGCAGGGTTTTTAAATGAAGCATTATTCCTTTGATTCATGAAATCTCCTGTGGATATTTTTATAGAAATAGACATTTCCTAAAGAATATAACAGTTTATTTACTTCTTCAGTTATCACATGTTTGGCAAGACATAAATGTAATACAACTAATTGTGTATCACTTAGTAGGGCACTTTCTGAGAATATTAGCAATCACTAAGTGATTTCACCACAGTGAAATTCATCATCATAAATTATATTTACACAGACTTAGCAAGGTGCTATAATTCTACAGGAATGTCATTCATATATTAAGTCTGTCATTGAATTTGATGCCGTGTGTGGCTTATGGCTGTAAATATTAGTTACCACATGGTAGCTTTACTGAGCTTATACTATGTAAAAGACATTAAATATATACCAATCATAATTCCTGTGGTTATAATTTGTTAATCATGTTTTTATCATTAAAACAGTGAATAGAAAATATTTACAATGTGAGAAATGTTGAAAAGTAAAAACGAAGGTAGGAATAGGGAAAGAATAATAAACAGAAAGGACAAGCCAAACAGTACATTGGTCTCTTTAAGTCTAGACATGTCAATTCCAACTGTTAAGTACAAACAATTGATCCTACCCAGTTAAGAGTAAGAAAGTATCAGAGATATCAGCAGTACTTCCTCGATAATTGACAAGGAAATAGCTTAGGATTTAGAAGATCTGTGTCCCTTCATCAATTAAGATTGGACAGTAATTAAAATGGAAGTCACCAAATTAAAATAGTGTGGCCAAAGCAACTTTGATAAAGAACAAGAAAGCCTTGAATCACTGACTGTCTAGACTTAAAAGTTAAGATAGTCATGGTATGGCATGTTGTTATGTAGACCAAGAAACCTATTCCAGTATAAGTCAGAGGTAGATTTGCATAAGATCTATTGCTTTATCGCAAGTGCAAAGCTTATCCCATACACGGAGGGCAGTCTTCATACAATTTGTAGTAGAAAAGCATGGTGTCCGTAAACCTCATAAATGGGATTGAAACCACATTCTGTACATCCATGAAACATAGAGTTTACTCTGAACCTGTGTAAGGCTTATACAGGTATATGTATGAGGAGTGAATCATTACAATTTTGAGAAATAGGTAAGACTTCTTAGATATGACACCAAAATCATGGTGTCTGTCATTAAATGTACTGTCATTAAAATAATTTTTCTGTTTTTAAAGACTTATTGCTGGTGAGATTGCCACACAGTTCTGGCAACGCCTAAGTTTGATCCCCAGAACCCATATAAAAATGGAAGAACTTCTTTGACCTCCATACTTGAGCCATGGCATGCATGCCCAGACACACTCGTTATGGACACATATTAATAATAATAAAAAAAAGATTATCCTTAAAGCCATTCTTGGGGCTGGATGGGTAGCTCAACAGTTAGGAGCTTCTTGTTCTTCCAGAGGACCCAAGTTGGGTAATTCATACCCACATAAATCCAACTCTCGCCCTGGCCTCTGTGGGCACACACACATTTAACCTGTACCCGGGCACAGACATATACATGTACACATAAATAAAAACAGTTCTGTTTTTTAAAGCACTGTTGGGTGAAAAGACAAACCACGGATTGGGTGAAAATATTCAAAAGTCAACAAAGGATTTGTTAGAACTCCCCTCTTTTAATAAGAAATAAACAGAATTTTTTAAAAACACAAGCAAAAGAATTATATGCATGCATCACTAAAAAAGGTATCTAGATAGAAATGAGCTTGTGAAAGATACTCCGCTCTTTTTCCCTAAAAGATGCACATGCAGCACATTGAGATGCTACACATATAAAATGGCCATGACTGAGACTCAATAGGCTGGGCAGGTTGCAATAATCATTTAACAGTTTTTGTAAGCTAAGATTGATTTATTTCTTATAAGCCAGCACCACGAGATCCTTAAACATATTTAGCTAATTCTTTTAAAAAAGTCCTGAGAGTTACTGAATATTATACCCAATTTATAGGTTGCCCTTTTAACCTAAATTAACCAATAACTATAAGCAGAGACTAGGAATAGTGTATTTAGATCTGGTTTTCTCCAAACCATAATTTCACTGTTCATGTTAACCTCATATTTAATTTTCAATTATAATTATTCCATTATTTAAGTAAGCCATCAAAGGATTAAAGTGCCATGTTTAGTCTACTAACATGAGTGCCAAAGTTTTTCAGAGAATCTCATAAACAAATTATAATAAGGTAGCAACTTAGTACAAAAGTTCCCAATCCGTATTATTCCACGATTTCTTTTAGGACCAGACAGGATGGTAAGAAAGAATATCTGTTGTTTATTACTATGTAATTTCATATATCCCATCCAATAATTTTTTCCATAAAATGCTCAAGATTCTGCACCTTTTGTGGTTTTTATGAAGTTGAATTATTCTCAAATAAAAGGAATATTTCAAAACACAACAAATTTACAGGTCGCTAATGGGATTCTTTAAATTGCCAGAAGTGTTTTTACAAATTCAAGTTAGATGTAAGTGGCTATGACAAGATCTGCAGGTTAAGCTGGTTATTAATTCATTAGAGAGTATTTGACTACATGTAGTGTGGGATGATAGGAGAGCAATGCTAATGTGTGAATATGTTGTCTGTATGTAGTGTGGGATGATAGGAGAGCAATGCTAATGTGTGAGTTTGTTGTCTGTATTTAGTGTGGGATGATAGGAGAGCAATGCTAATGTTTGAGTATGTTGTCTGTATGTAGTGTGGGATGATAGGAGAGTATGTTGATGAACTAAGCACTTAGACATTTCTTGCTCCAGTGCTAGTGAGCCTACTCAGGACTTCATGCAAAGTGCAGCATCATATCATCTAACACAATTAAACAGAAAGCATAAAATGGTAAGAAGAAGAATTGTGTAGTGAAAGAGTACTTAGAATGTAATATACACTTTGTTTTTTGGTGGGTTTTTTTTGTTTGTTTGTTTGTTTGTTTTTTATGTTTTTTTCGGTTTTTGGGTTTTTTTTGTTTTTGTTTTGTTATTTGTTTTGTTTTGTTTTGTTTGAGACATGGTCTCACTATATAGCCCTGACCAACCTGGAACGCAGTATACAGGCTGGCCTCAAACTCACTGAGACCTACTTGCCTTTGCCTTCTTGGTGCTGGGATTAAAGGTATACGCCACCATGCCCAGCACTGTTAGACATTATAATACAATATTGTCTTTGGTTTTCCAGAGTAGCAGTATTTGATGCAAACTACAAGATAAAATTACCTTAAAGAGATTTTTTTTTTTAATTATATTTATTCTATGTCTATGGATGTGAGTGCCGGGAATTGAAGTCATCAAATTGGACAGCCATCACACCAGCTTCTCAAAGGGGTTTTGTTTTCATTAGGATTTTGAATTATGGGATGATGTAGGACTAAACATTCCCAAACCTCCAGACTTGTTACAACTTTACCGAGACTTTGGAAATCATCAAGTGACTGGAAAAGATCTTGTGGATGTGGCCAGTGGAGTAGATGAAGATGAATTACAGGCTCTTACACCGATTTTAAGCAGCGTCCCTCCAACCCTTGATACACCCCAGCCTCTAGAGGTGAGAAATCCCAACTAACCGCCCGTGCCCACAAAAATTACTTATGTAAAAATGTTACTGTGAGATCTTGAATTTCTGCTTTTTTTTTCCTTCCTGCTTTGATTTTTAGAACTCCTTGCTACTACAGAAATTAGAAGATAAAATTAGTTTATTAAATAATGAAAAATGGTCATTGATGGAGCAAATCCGAAGGCTTGAAAGGTTAGTACTTAGTTGTTATTTCTAACAGGTATATAGATACATGAAGCAGGGTTTCAATAGTAAGGCATAATGTTTTCACATAGCTGTTACGAAAGCCTCTTAATTATTTTCTGTATTTAAAATAATAAAATGTGTCACCAGTAAACTAGATTGATCCTGTGATCTTACAGTTCTTGTCTTAATTTAAGAAGTCAGATATTTTAGTTTCACCTGCGTCTTATCAGGTTCAGTAAAATAACTCCATATTAGTGGCATTCATACTTAACCATTCATTATTTCTTGTACTTTTTACAGTACTAAGTTGGGCTTGATGGGTCGGTCTCTGTTTCAAATGGAGATTTCTCAAGAGTAAGCTTTAGGGCCATTGTATCTCCTGGTTGACAGTTTGCAGCTAGGACTGTGAAGAGTGACAAGTGAAGAGCTTGGTCACTCAGCAAGCAATTAATAGGCTTTTAATATGTCCTGCCTATATTAACCCTTTTCTTTCTTCAGTGAGATGGACATCCTCAAAACAGAGCGCTTTACCACCCCAGCAGTTGGTGAATCTGTTCAACCTTCCCAAAAAGATTCTGAAGACAGTAGACGGAGCCCAGTTGTATATAGTTCAGACCAGGAAACAAACAAGGGTGGTCATCTTGAAACACTAGGTGGAGCTGATCCCTCTACTCCAAAAGAGAATTCCACTGGTTCTTGCCTCAGGAAGGAAGAAGAAATGCCACCTTCTTCTGTACCAAGTAAAACCATGGTCCATTTCGATCAACCCAATAGGTCAGTGTGACGCCATGCTTTGACACATGTCTTTCATTATTTGTGCTTGTAGGCCTAGAAGAACTCCAGTTCATATTTGAATGCCTTTTGCAGAGTTACAGTTTCTTACATTTGATATGACTTATCACGTAGGCAGAATGCGGGTCACAAAATGGGAAAAATAATTAATAAATTATGTCAAAGAGAAGAACACCATAAATTGACAAGTTCTGTCTTCACTAGGTGCATAAGGCCATAAATAATGTCTAATAAATAATATAAGTAATAAATAACTGTGCTCTTGACCTTCCCTTCCATGCCTCTTACCTTTCCTGTTATCAGGCCCAGATATTAGTGCTACATAGTCGCCTGCGCAGTGACAAAGCAGTACAAGACAGGGTTGTTCCCAGTCCTTTTCCTATATCTGCTGTCATTATTAGAGGGTGTCATTAATATTTTCTTCATTCATTTTTAAATATTTTCAGTTGTAACTTTAAAAAAACTTAAGAAGGGACTGTTTACTAAAATTTTTATTTCATGCATCTGTGCTTTAATCTTATAATGCACTTTTGGCTACAATATTCTTCTTGTTAGAGAAGCAAGTATAGTATACCCAACATTAGGGAAAAATTTTTAAAGCATGACTAATTTTCTTTAGACTCACAGGTCTTCATCATCACTGAGAAATAACTGGATTTGTTTGTGTTAGGAACTTTCCCATTCATGAGTGACAACCTTCTGTACTTGTTAGATATAATTATCGTTGCGTATATGGAGCTCACAAAATTGGAATAAGGTGTGCAATCCTTGAGGTATATTTGTTCCAATGTGGATGACATAAAATCATGGAAATGTATATTGTGGTGCTCAGTAGTAGCACTTGTGAAGTCCTCCCATATAAGAGCATCCGTGTAGCTCTTTGGTCCTCTGAAGGTAGATGCTGTCATATTCACTTAATACCTGTGTGCCAGGCAATGCTTCTAAGAATACATTGGTGAGTGAGACACTTTAATTCTTTCATGCACAAACATTGTGGTGTGAGAGTGAGTGAAAGAATTATAAAGTTGAAAAATAGAGAAGGGTCTTACCTTGGGAACATGTAATTATAGCACCCAACTAGTTATCAAATGGAAAGGTTTGATTGAAGAAATGTCATCTAAGATTTGAAGAAGTAAGAGTTAACTAGGTAAAGAAAGCAAAGGCTGAGTGGGTAAAGAACATTAGGAATGAAAATAGAAGGAACAGAATTACAAGATTCCTAAAACAGTGGAAGGTGTGTTGGGTTCCAAGTAAAGAGAAAGGAATGAATCCAGTGAAGGTAAGAGAAAGAACTGGTTTAAGGTTTCTAGTTTGAACAAGAAAATGGATGTGGCCCGTCCTTTTAGAGGGTGTGGGTTGTGCCTAAGAGAGTTAAGGGTCCAAGCCTTGGCACATCTCTCTAACTTGGCAATCATGGAAGTTACTGGGTACAACTTGGTGTGTGTGCTTTTGGTGAGTTTTGGGTATTAGCCTTGTCTTTGTAAATGAAGCACACCAGCAGCTCATAGTCAACTTTGTCAGCACTATTACATAGACTCGACGTTTTAGAAACAAAGATAGGCTTGACTTTTCTTATTAAACAGAAAAGTATAGTTTTTATACAGGTTAAAGTTGAACCGTTATATATCGGCACAACTGTAGTGCCTTCCGGCTTTGTTTCTTGTTCAATCTTTGTCAGCCTTTCTGAAGAGATAGGAAATGGAGGGTGGAGACAGTACTCATTTGAGATCTTGGAAATATTTCCTATAAGTATTAATCGCCGTATCACTTAGTATTTGATCCACTGACATATGAGGGACATTTCGTCTGTATGGCATCAGGCTGTTTGCGATATGTAGTGTTCTTGTCTTGTATAATTCTCCATCTATCAAGTCTGGTGGCTGAGAAATCTGGACAGCATTTGTGGGGTAAGATTAGTGTAGGGATGTGGGTTGCTAATGCAGATATGCAGCTTACTTCCTCCTGAGATAACAGTGCTAATTCTTGAGTCCTATCTCCTTTTTGTCCACTATTTTCTTGCAGAAAATTGTCTCCAGCTTTCCACCAAGCACTACTCTCTTTTTGTCGAATGTCTGCAGATAGCCGTTTAGGGTCAGAGGTGAGTTTATAGCACAGCTTCCACAAAACATCTCTACTGTTTTAGGGCTGATTGTTTTTTTATAGAGTTGGGTTTCATACAAAAAAAAAAATCTATTATTTAAAAGTAATTCTTTAAGAAATAGTACCTAAAATTTTAAACGGTAAGTGAGGCAGTTGGTTATTGGGTCATTTTCAGTCTAGCATACTTCATTATAAAATCAGGGTAGCTTTCTTGGGCCTTTACTAATGCAGTTCACTATACAAGCTGTTGCCCTTTTAGGGATTTTTTTTATTTTTTTAAGGAAAAAAAGCAAAAAAAACTAGTAATCATTGAAGAGGCCCCATTTCTGGGTTATCCCTTCTTCCCAGAACTGAAATACAGCAGGCCTTCCCCCAAGTCTCAACCCTATTTTTGCTTTAATTGGCATTTTATCTTTTAAATAAATATTTCATTTTCCTGGCATGTAGAAGTGTACATGCTTAGATATATCAATGTACAAGGATCCATTGAAACAGGATACTAGTATCTATCATTTTGGATACTACATTTGGTATTGGACACATTCGAAATCATAAATCCTCTGTATGAGCTAATTTATAATGTTCAATTCATTGTTACCACCATGGTTATTATAGTGTGCTATGTCCCTAGCTGCTAAGATAAATAAGTTTTTGTGTTCCCCTTCTTAGCAGCTAGAGCTGTAGCCTCGTATAAAAGCACTTGCTTAGAGTGTGTTAGTCCCGGTATCATAAACATTAAATAAATAAATTATCCCTCATACCCAACTCTACCCCATTTTCCTAGTGTGTTTACCCGTGATGGCCCCACAGAAATGACATGTTCTTTTCAGTATGAGCTATAATGCTAGAGTGTGTGCTTACATCCGAAGAGACAAGATCCAGAGTAGGAACATTTACCTGCCTTTATGCACGGGAGTCATCCACAGTCACCATTTAACTGGTTTTCTAGGTGTCTAGGATCGCAGACAGTGAAAAGAGTGTCATGTTAATGCTGGGACGCTGCCTGCCACACATTGTTCCTAATGTGCTGTTGGCAAAAAGAGAGGTAAGACACAAATATTCCCATCCCAGTAGTCCCATCATGTGGTGCGTTTTTGCCATTTTGAAGTTTAGTGTTATATTTTTATTTTGTTAAGTCTGTTACTTGCAATCATATTCTTACTTTTGTGCATGCGTCTCTGCTCCTAGAAAATGGTTTTACACCTCTGTCAGGTGAGTTCAGTAAAACTGCATGGTATCCATGGTTTCCAATTTTGCTTACAGCATTATTACAAGCTTTCGCGGTGCTATTACTGTAGGTCCATTTAGGTGTCATGAATGCTGTCCAAACACTAATTGACTTTCTTCTGTTCTTTTGATGATGTCTTTGATATCTGCAGAAGTTGACACTCATTGAAAATTAACAGACTAATAAATAATAATGTAGCATTTTCCCCAAATGCATTTGTAATTGCTTATTAGAAATGTTAGTTTTATTGTGTTTGATTGACAATAAATTCTTATAATGATAGGATAGTCATGATAGTAACTATAATAATCTTTTAAGGTCCCTTCTTAAGTTTTGTGTTTGCATTCTTGACAGATGTTTTAAATATCCTAGATAAAGGTGCAAGGAAATTTTAGTACATGCGATCTAGACCATTAGCCAGGAGCACATTAGGAAGTTATCCATATAGCTATAAATTATTATTATTACATATATGTTTAGCCACTAAAAGATGAAAATGTATGCATTTTACCATTATCATGTTAATGTTTATCACTGATTTTATTTATGGGACCTACAGTATGATAGGTACATAATGCATTGGCAAAACCCATTTAAACTTGACCTTAGTTATCTATCTAAGCAAAAGAAATTAGTGCTGATCCTCAAGAAAGGGTATGTAGAGCTTTGAAAGTTTTAATTCCTATAGTATTTTTAATGTAAAAAAAGGACTTAAAATTTTTCATTCCTATAGATGTTTTTAATTTTAAAAAAGCTTAGAAACTATTCTTGCTGATGGTTTTATTTTAAATAATTTTAAATTATTGTAAGATAATAATATATATGGAAGTTTTCTAGATCTTGAAGGATCAGTGTCCAATTTCAGAATTGTTTTTGCGGTTCTGCCTGGCAGGGTGTTGTTTGAGCTTTTCTTTTTCTTTCTCTGCTTGTATTATCCATGTTATGAATTACTGTTTGCCTCCCACTTACTGTCCTTCCTTAATATAATCTTTATGTGTGACCAAACCTGACTGTCGTAAAATTAGTTTTGCCTTTTTTCCACATTAGCATAAAACACTTCTATAACTAAAATCTGATTGTATTGCATGAAGTATTTATAGTTTTGCATCATCAATAATCAGATACTGTCTGTGTATACTTTCATTGGCTGATTTTAAATTTTCTTTTCTGATTTTAAATTTCTTATGTTTGAAAACTATTGAATGTTCTTGTAGGTTTATGAAGAACTAATTCTTTCCTCTACTTCTTTTTATCTTGTTCTATTCAATTCATTACAGTTGTATTTTTTCAAAATTATATTAGTAAATAATAAAGTATATTAGCTTGGCCTAAAATAAATCCCTGGATATAAAAGGACAAAACCTTGGAGCATATGCTGTGATGCTCTAAGTTCAATCCTTAGTACCACCAGAGGGAGAAAAGAAGCAAAACTTAATATATCACTGACATTTAATTTATTTTTAATATTTCACCTGTTTAAGTCCGTTTTTTAAAGAGCTCTTGTGATTAAAGAATTGGCATTTGAGGCTTTTCTTATCTCTCAAGTTTTATGTGCTTTTTTTCAGCATAAGCAGGGTTTAAAAGTGTAGTCAGCTGATAATCATACTAATATCCTAGCTGATTACATAGCACATTAGAAACGGGGCTTAAGGCTTTTTTAGTAAGTGTAAGTGTTACAGCTCTGAGGGGAAAGACAACCTGGCAGTCAGGAGCCAAGAAATAGCACAAAGTCACAGAAGACATCTGTTGGGAGGACACCAGAGGGTTGCTGCCTCTGCTCGGGTGAGAAGCAGCAAAGACTTGAGCAGGAGGTGGCTTT
The DNA here is from genome assembly GCF_943737965.1 of Phodopus roborovskii. Taxonomy (NCBI): domain Eukaryota; kingdom Metazoa; phylum Chordata; class Mammalia; order Rodentia; family Cricetidae; genus Phodopus; species Phodopus roborovskii. The sequence continues at coordinate 4,805,917 of NW_026126583.1, read as the reverse complement.
ATATAGTGTTCCTTGGGGATGGAGCTGTCCAAGACTGCAGGAATTTTGTATGTAGCCTGATACAGTAAGGAGACAGCAGGAACTCCTATGAATACAAGCACAAAAATGTCCAACAAAACCCTACTGTCCGATACATATGAAAAGAAGCATAAGACAAATTTAATGCCCTTTGACAATAAAGCAAGAACACATTAGACCTCAGAATTAAATATCCTTAACATGATAATGGTCATTAAAATAAAACCCCACAACTAGCATTATAGTTAAAGGAAAAAAAAAACATAAGTGGAAAGGGTTTCATAACCAGGATATATGAAGACCTCTACTCTACAGCTAAAACATATGAAGACAGTCCAATTAAAAATGGTCAAAGGACTTGAAAAAAAAAAATACATTAGAAGTTAGTAAAATTATATGTGGGACTGAGAAAAGGGTTTAGGTAGTCTATCTTTTTCTATTTTAAAAAAGTTTATCTATGTTAATGTATTGCTTCAAAACACATGAGTGGCTAGCCCCAACGCCCCAGACTTGGGCCATAATGCAAGTTTTCCAGCCCTCTGAGATGGGAATGGCCAGGCCACGCCCTACAGAAAAAAATCATGTTTTCACATCAATACATATGAAGAGAAGCATAAGACCAAATTTAATGTCCTTGTTCTGTGTATGTGGTATATTGGTTTTATGTTCATTATTCTTGACTTGCTGAAGTGTAGCCCTTTTGCGGTTTATAATCCTTTTAATGTACTGCTGATTGGACAGTAGGGTTTTGTTGAACATTTTTGTGCTTGTATAAGAGTTCCTGGTGTCTCCTTACTGTATCATGCCCCTTTCCACAACATCCGACTGTTTACTTTGTGGTCCTTTTTACATGCTTATTCCTCTTCTTTAGCACAAATGCACATTGATGTGATAGTCTAAGGTTTCTTTTGGTTTGGGTTTTACAAAATTTAAAATTGGGGATAGAGCTGGCTAAACATTTAAGAGCACTTGCTGCTCTTCCAGAGTCCCTAAGTCCCTCCTTGGCACCCACAAAAGGTGGTTCAAAGCCATCTGAAACTCCAGATGTAAGGGATCCACTTCCAGGTCTCTACACACACATACACACACACCTTACATACATACGCTCATACAGATATATGCACACAAGTTTAAAAAAATTATTTTTGAAGATGTTTAAGATTTTGACACTTTAAAGTATGGACACATAGGACTGAAGAGATGGCTCAGTGGATAAAATAATTCCCATTATAAGACTGACAACCTGGATTAGGATGCTGAGAACCAATTTAAAAGTCAGATGCAGAGCCAGCAGTCGTGCATGTCTTTAATCCCAGCACTCAGGAGGCAGACACGTTCAGGACAGTCAAAACTATACAGAAAACCCATCTTGAGGGGTTGGGGTGAGGAATAAGAGATGCAGTAGTACATGAGGCTATAATCTTAGCTCTCCTGTAGAGAGACATGGAGACAGGAAAATCCCCAGAAGCTGATGACTCTCACACAACAGTGAGTAAGTGAGACACTGTCTCATGGGTGATGACCAACACCAGAGGTTGTCCTTTGGCTTCCACACTTACTGTTATGGCAAGTACAGACAGGCAGGCACGCACGCACGCACGCACACGCACACACACCCTCACACAGTAGGGAGGGAGAGATTGGGGTTTGAGGATGACTCAGTTGACAAGAACACAGGAGGATCAGAGTTTGAATCTCCAGTGCCCACATAAATATTGGCTGGTCTGGCAGCTCAACTATAATTCAAGCCTTGGAAGGCAGAGTGAGTTTGATTGGGAGACTCTACTTCAAAGAATAGTATAGAAGAGCAATTCAGGAGGATACCACACACACACACACACACACACACACACACACACACACACACACACACGAAATGAAAATGGGGTGGGGGAGATTGAAAAATATGGATACTTTTCCTAAAATAAGGAGGAAATTACCTTTTAGATTTAATATCATTAGAGTCATAATTACTATAAGTATTTTATTAACCGTGGTAGTTATGATTTTACTTTTTTGTAAAAAACAATCCTTAAATGTTTAGAAATAACATGTATTACTGTATTACTTTCAATACATTTAAATTAAAATTCTCAAAGACATATTTCTAAGTGTCGCCTATCAACTTAGAGAAATTTAGCTTAAATATAGCAGTCAGAATTACAATGAAAGTTTTTAAAGGGTTAGAGTTCCTGAATTGGGAATGATGCCAACAGTTTGTGAATGGTTATATAATGAAGAAAATGGTGAACACTAATCTCCAGGTCTGTATATGTTCATGTTTCAGAGACTTGGAGAGGAATAGATAAAAGAATAGGGATTATTTGTAAACCACCCAGCTTAACGGGTCAAATTCCAGTTTCAGTCTGTGCCGGCCGTTTCTGTGACCAGACCACTCCTAATGTTTTTATCAATGTCTCTGTCAGCACTGTGTCTGAGGAAGAGGCTGTCTCCCAGGCTTCCACGTCATAATATATTCTAGTGGTTTCTTTAGAATACTTGTTGTTTAGAGCATTTTCTCTCCAAAAATAGCTTTCCACTTTTGAGCTTTTTCTTTTTTTAACCACTAGATTTGAAAATCCACTCAAATAAAAAACATAATATATTCAGGGTTCAGAATATTGTCTTGATGAAAATGTAGAACAGCTTTAATTTCATGCATTTCTATGAAAAAGAAACTTGGCCGCTACATTCCTATAAAATATTTGTTACTTCTCCATGGTGAATGTGCAGTGAAATATAATTTAATTTTGAGTTTAATATCAAATATTTCTAATTACATTCAATAGTAATACCCACTTGTCTGCACCAGCAATGGTCTTTTTAATTGGACATTGGATTAAATATGAAGGGTAGAGAATTATTGGGTTATATAGCTCCTTCTAAGAGAAGCACATTTTGTATGTGTGGAAAGGAATTTTTGTTATTTTGTTTGAGAAGAATTTTTGTGTTTTTATTTATTTTGATTTTTGTTTACCTGCCTTTGTTTTTGACTTGGGATTTTTGTTGTTCTTATTGTTGTTGGGAGATGATATGTGTAGTGCTGGTTGGAGGTCAAGGCCTTATATGTGCCAGCTAAGTAAGTACCTTATTATTGAGATGGATGCCCTGCACCAGGGAAAAGTTTCCTTTTGTTGATTTTTCTTTTTTTTTTTTTTTTTTTTAACTTTTGATGCTTAAAAAAAAAAAAAAAAAGTAAACTTTTGCAAGAAATTTCAAACACTTCCAATATAAAGTTGTACCAGTTTGTCAGTTGATAGGACATTATACCACAAGGTATAAAAAGCTGTGGGTCCTTAGGTAATACTGGGTAAGAAAGGAAGATTAGTTGAACCTTAAATAATTTTAGTACACTGTGGTTTATCCTTCTGTATAATAAGCATATAGATTTTATAATGCTGTTCTTCTGTTTGTTGAGGTGGAAGAAAAAAGTAGGATACACTGCAGTGTATTTTTATTTTGAATTTCTCTACCCTCGTATTTCTTTAGGAGTTGATACCCCTCATATTGTGTACAGCTTGCCTGCACCCCGAACCGAAAGAAAGAGACCAGCTTCTCCATATACTTTTCAACTTGATCAAGAGGCCAGATGATGAGCAGAGGTGGGTGTACAGGATGAGCAAATGCAGTGCTGACATGCTAATTTTTCTTAATGAGCATCATATCTGCTGATTTAATTAATCTACAGGCCTTCCTTTTCTTCCCAGTATCAATTCAGTGTGCTGAGCTCGCCCATCGTGTATCCACCATTATGTGAATGACCTCAATAATGTTGTCATTAGTTTCCTTTCCTTCTGTTCACCCCCTTTTTTAAAAGGAACCGGCAGTTTATACCAACAAATAAACAGTTAAGAGGGAAAACACTCTGAGAAATTAAACCTGTGGAAATAAGCAAAACCTAGCTGTGAAAAGTATGTACAAATCCTGTTGAGAGCCCCTACTGACTCTAGACACATGTATGTACTAACAGATATTACAAAAACTATGTTATATTTTGATCTGAAAATTCTATTAATTCAAACCTATTAGTATTCTTTCCTTATTTCTAGTACAGAGGCATCTCATAGTGCTCAGTGGTTAGGTTATAGCAGAGACTTTTGCTATAAAGACGATAGAGCAAATACCATAAATCTTGTAGTGTTCTCCTTCGTGCTATAAGGTTATCAGCTCTTCCTTTGTCTGCAAAATACAAGAAGCTGTAGTAAGGTGACCTGAGAAAACCGGTCCTACTCAGTGATCCCACAAGCGTTCTCATGCCCTCATCTACCAACATGAACTCTCCCTAGGTAGAAACCAAGCCTTATCTACCAACGTGTGCTCTCGGTGCTTCTTTGGATAAGTGCTAAGACATAGAAAAACAAGTAGTAATAGAAACCTTGATAGGTTCTACTTCTTCAGAATTTTCCTTGTTTTGAAAAGAATGCTCTAGCAGAAAGCAAGTATCTTGATTTGGTTTTTGTTTTTTTTTTTTTTTTTTTTTTTTGTTTTGTTTTGTTTTGTTTTTTTGTTTGTTTGTTTTGTTTTGTTTTGTTTTTTTGTTTTTTTACGTTAGATTTCTTTTTTATTTATTTTTATTTTACATGTCAATCCCAGTTCCCTCTCCCTCCCTCCCTCTTAGCCTCTCTCCCCCTCACATGCACCCTGACCACCCTCCCCTCACATCCTCCCACCCCAATTCCACATGTAGGGCTATGCCATCCAGGTGGGGTCATGTAAATCTGTCAAGTCTTTTGAAGTAGGGACTAGGACTTCTCTCCTGTCTCTGGGTTAAGGCAGTGTCCCTCCATGGGGGATGTGTCCACAAGGTCCTTTTGTGCACCAGGGATACATCCTGGTTCCACTGAGGTCCCTTAGACTGCTCAGTCCTTCTGGCTGAGACCCATATTCGGGGGGGCCTGAGTCAGTCCCATGCTGGATTCCCAGCTATCAGTCTGGGGGCCTGTTAGCTCCTCCTTGTTCAGGTCAGCTGTCTCTATGTGTTTCTGCAACCTGGTCTTGTCCTCTCCCTCTGCATCTGGATTCTAGTTCGACTCAGTGTTTAGTTGTGGGTATTTGCTTCTGTTTCCAACAGATACTGGATGAGGGCTTCATGATGGTGGATAAGTTAGTTGTTGATCTCACTGTCTGGGAAGGGCATTTATGGTAGCCTTTCCACGGTTGCTCATATTGTTAGTTGGCAGCAGTCTTGTAGGTCTCTAGACCTTTCTTTAGACTCAGTTTTCTTGATTTGTTTTTAATCTTCAGAGAGATTTTCTGTTTTGAGGTGGCAAGTAGTTGCCATTTCAAGAATATTTCTTTCAATTTGGAATTTTCTGTGAAGACATAAACTACTTGGGGTGTGGGGAATAAAGTCTGAGCAGTGAGCATTTGTAAGAAAGAGGTACTTGGGAAATAATAGATAGCCCTTAATGGAACTAGATTAGGAAAGCCACTACTGGACCAATCAAGGAAGTATGAGCTGCCTTAAGATTAGTCAGAAGCTACTAAGTCAGGAAGCCGTTGTTTGTGTAAGGAAACTAGTTGTTTCTGTCCTCCTTTAGTCCACAGTCTGAGATGCTTGCCAGTCAGAAGACATAGAAAGATATAAGTGGCATCCTTTCAACCAAATTATGGCGTTTTTAGTAAAATCCTATAAGCCAAAAAAGACCAGAAACCACCCAAGAAAGTACATGGCTACCTTTTCATCTTAGTGGATTTGCAGGCCATCTCAAATTCTTTAAATAACTCACTCTCGTTGTGAAGATATTAGGTACTAAAGCAGAAGTGAAATCACGTGACTAATCCTGTACTCAAGAGACAGCGGCAGATAATTTTGTTAGTTTGAGGCCAAGCTGGTCTACATAGTGAATCCCAGAATAGCCAGGGCTATATAGAGACCCTGTCTCAAAATGAAAAAAGAAAGAGGAAAACCAAGTACTGAAAAAGGGAGAAAAGGCAATTCTAGAGTCAGTATAGCCCATAAGAGTAAGAACTTCATATGCCTAAAGCGTCTCAGGAATAAAACTATTTTGTAGCTTCTTCCTGCATCTCAAAGCAAGACTGTTTCTTCCTAGAGAAAAAGAATTATCATGAGTCCCCATAAAATTCACTATACAATGAGCATGGCAGTGATTTTGAAAATTCACAGTAAATATGAGCGTAATACATGTGTGAAATGTCATAATGAAATTAATCCTTTATCAGTATACTATGAGCATCGTACAGTGACAGATATATGTGTAAAACCAATCCTTTATTTGTATTATGGCTACAAATTTAATAACTGTCATAATAAAATCCACAGTAACATTCTACCTTGAAAAATAATTTATTACATAAACATTTATAAACATTTGATATTCTTGAAAGAAATCAAGAATTGATGGCTATTATAAAACAGAAAGGAACATAAAAATATCAGAAGGAAAAGTCTAGAATAGCAAGATACCCAGAAAGAAAAGGTAAAATGGCAAAGTTTTTCAAATTCACACTATAGGCTTTATAGATTTAATACTACTGAAAACTGAGTACATGTTTTAAACCATAAGTTTCAAATATCAGTAGGCTTTTTTTTTTTTTTTTTTCCTTTGAGATAGGCAGGCAACACAAAACTTAAAATATAACCACTGCCACCTGGTGGCCAAGCCTTCACATCAGAAATAAAGTGTTTTTGCCTACTTGTTTTCCTCTTACAGGAATATAACATTTTATTACAAAAGACCAATAACCATAGTCCATATTATTATATAATATAAATTTAAATTAGACAAATATGTCAGCATATACTTGATAGGTAGCCTCTTATTTCTCTTTAGTTATCTCAGACTTATTTAACAATATCTCAGAAAAACCTAGTTTTCTTCTCCGTGATGCTGCTTTCTGCAGTTCTTTGACAACAACCATAAATGATACCTTATTTCTAGCTAATTAATTTGATGATTTGTCTTACTTTTTTACTGTTATAGCAGACTACTTCCAACGCTATTAATAATGTATTGGGCCGTCTGATCTTTTCTGTTTTGAACTGCATTTCAGAGCTATCATTTTTTTCCATTCCATGTTTAGACGTAGTTAGTATAATAGGAGTACTTGATTTCAAGTTCTGGACATGTATATCATATAGAAATACTTTAAGTACTTAAAATATTTGTGTCAATGACTGTGACCAGGATGTGTGCATGTTTGCTAGACAGAGGGCAGTGTGGGCACTTTCCTCAGGCAGAATTCGTGATTTTACTTTTGTTGGCTCAGGATGGAGCTCAGGGACTCACACATGACCAGCCACTGCACTACCAATGACTTAGAGCTCCAGACCTGACCCTTGGTTAGAACAGGCTAGCCAGAGAGCACACACATCTGCCCGTCTCCATGTCCCCTGAACAAGTATGCCCCATCATACTTGGCTTTTTCTATATGGCTTCTTTCTAAGAGAATTGAGTAACTGCAATTATCAAACATTTGTGGGACACATACATACATAATCGTTGGTACAAAAAGCCTCGGCTGTTATAAATGTCTCATGAGGAAGTAGGGGACAGAATTTTTCATTGTATTTCCTTTTATTAACTAAGATTTACCTGGCCTCCTAAAGTGAGGGAAAATAAACGAAATAGAAAAATCAGAAAGAAACCCTGAAATAGAAACAAAGGGTGCAATAAGTGAAAGGGGATTTGTGTAGCACAATTCCCCAAAACCTGGGTTACAGTGTAACGCAGACAACATGAGGTCCTGGATTTGGTCCTTGGTACTGCAATTAAAAATAAATGGAAATATATGTTTTATGTACATATTAGTTTGTGTGGACTGTGGTGAGCAGAGGGTTGCTGTGATGTATAATAATGACATTTACTTCAAAAATTGACTCCTTATTTGTTTTTTTAATTTGTCTTGGTTTGAGTTTATGTTGAGGCGTCTCACCAGCTAGCTCTTGCTGGCCTGGAGCTTATATAGCGCAGACTAGCCTCTGCTCACAGAGAGCTGCCTACATCTCCTCCCAAGTGCTGGAATTAAAGGGGTGCCACCATTCCTAACTGTTGAACTCTTTTTAACTCCTGATTGTAGTTCTATTTTCTAATGCACATACAAGTTTTTTCTCTTATTTTCAGACAAATGATACTGACAGGTTGTGTGGCATTTGCACGTCATGTTGGACCAACGCGTGTGGAGGCTGAACTTTTACCACAGTGTTGGGAACAGGTGAGTTACCTGTACGGCACTCTTAGTGATTTTTTTCTTCTTCTTGAAGGTTTATATTTTCTTTTTAAAGGACACGGGAAAATCCATGGAATGTGAGTTATGCTACTGTCCGTAGCTCAGCACATGGTTATTTGTGCAAAAGCATGCTCTGGGTTGTTCTGCTTTATTCATTCATTCCGCAGATACTTAAAACATGGTGTCCAGTGCCAGGTACTAGTGCAGTGACAGTGTGAAGAAAGACAAAGTAGAGGACTGAACGTGACAGAAAACATTGTCCTCTGAGGGCGTGCTGTTGTACCAAAAGTCTGGGTGAAGTTAGGCCCAGCAAGCTCCAAGTCCCTGTACATTTGCTTGGTGAGCTTGGGGAAGAGTGAGGTGTGTATGCATGCACACGTGAGTGGGGGTGGGTGTGAATGGAGAACGTGTATAGATTGTAGGTATATACAGTATACGAAGTATAGAACTTTGATATGACAAGTGTATATATTTATAATTAAATTAATTTTGCTGGAGTAGTTTACTTTTTAAAAGTCATTTGTTTTATGATCATTGGTGTTTTGTTGCCATATATATCTGTGTGAGCTTGTGAGAAGCCGTAAAACTGAAGTTACAGACAGGTTTGGGGTGCCGTCTGGGTGCTGGGAACTGAACCCGAAAGAACACACACTGCTCTCCACCACCAAGCCTTCTCTACAGCTCACCTCCTTTTTAAATACTTTATTTCTATAGTGTATGGTAATATTCCAGTCCTCTAAAAACTCCGACTACTAACTTTGTAGATGTAATAGGAAATTAAGTACCTCATTACATGACCTTTAAAAGATGGCTTTCTCATTATGGAGACAAGTTATGAAGCCCAAATTAAAGTCTCTTGTTTGTTCTGAAGAAAAAAAAAAAATATCGGTCAGAAGTAACATCAAGTGTGTCACTGTTCGAAGATCTAGCCTTAATTTCTTTAGGCATTCATTTTATTACTAAAGTGGCAGTATATGAACTGAAAAATGTAGCACAGTGTAATAATAATTACCTCTGACAATGGCAGGCAGCATCTTTATATTACAAAGCATGCTAATTTAGGGTGTGTTTCTAATTACTTAAAGTCAAAATTAACTCAGATGCACCATGAAACTTTGAATTTATAAATCTGTACAAACTATTCGTGTATACATCTAATGTTTTATAGTTTTTCCATTTTCTCTTTTTAGCTTTCATTTAAACTGAGCACAGTGAGAAACACACGTAACCCCAGCACTCAAGAGACAGAGACAGGAAGAGTCAAGGCTAGACCCTGCCTCAGAAATCCTAAAAAAAATTTAAAACGTAAAAAATTATTCCAGGCATGGTGGTACATGTCTGTATTTTCAGTACTGGTGAGGCTGAGACTAGAAGACGGTGTGAGTTCTAGGCAAGCCTGGACTACTTTCTCAAAAGCACCCAAAAAAAAAAAAAAAAAAAAAAAAAAAAAAAAAAAGAGTTTTGTTAATTCCGGTGCTGCCTGGAATGATTTCAGTGCATTCACAGAGTATTACATTCGTCTTTGCATCCAATTTGGAAATTAAAGCTTTTTGTTACTCCCAACACAAAAGTGCCGCTAGGTCTGCTGTGGCTGCTATGGGTCTCTTAAATCTCCATATGAATTTTAAAGGTCTGCTTCTCGTTTCTGTAAAGAAGCCAGCTGGGATTTTTTTTTTTTTTTTTCCCCAAGTAATTTATTGAATCTATAGATGGATCTGGAGAGCATTCCCATCCTAATTATATAAGTTCCCAATCTGAATTTTGGGTTCCTTTCCATTCATCAAAGTCTTTAAAATATCTACCACAGTGGTTTATAATTTTCAGAATGTATGTTTTGTACTTGTTTCAGTCCTAAGTACTTTAGGTAGAAAGCTAAAGAGAATCTTTTTAATTCATTAATTGAAGAAATCCAGTTGATTTTGTGTGTATACTTACAGGAGGCTCAGTACGCTAGACTGAGAAGGAACAAGGTGAACCTTCAGTGCAGCTCTCTGACATCAGACTTTTCTCTGCTTGCAGAGCAATTGTGACCAGATCCAAGTTAGCTCAGGCATGTTAGTTACACACATCTCTGCCATCTCTCTTTTGTATGGGGATCTTTGTAATTGTGGATCAGGGATCTAACTAGCCACCTACCTCTAGTTTGTTGCCCAATAGATTTCTATATAACTTCTTTTCTTAATTTTAGGCATCCAAAACATTATTGAATTATGTCATCTTTTGATATGGGAATATGAGAACAGATATACTTCTTTTCCAGTCAAGGAAAGATTTATATTCTATGAAGAAGACATATGGGAACAAAACCCAGTATGTGACTTTTTTTTATTTTTTGTTCCAGTTCAGTGTAGACAGCACATAGCAAAACTCCAGCGTTTTGCCTATACAACCAGGAAAGAAGTCTTCTTAAAGAGAACATGTAGTCTTATGTAGCTGGCTAACCTATTGGCTAGTCCCGGTGGGAGAAAAGAAACTGGTATCTATCACACACCACGTCTCTTAAGGTCCAGAAGATTCTCCACCTTCTGTTCCTAGAAGAGCTTGCTGCTTGTGACAGCCTAAGGAGAGCCTAGTCCTAAGCAAACACACAATTTCTAGATACCTTGCCAATTCTTTATCTTTGATTTTCCCTTTTTTCTTTAACAGATACCCCTGTGCCTTGATGTTTAGGCTGCCCTTGATTCCCTTATTCCTGGCCCAGGTATAGACACACAGGGAGTCCCAGAGGTGGAAAAGGAAGACAGAGTACTATATTCTTAACAAGATGTATGGTGAAAAGTAATTGTCTTTTGGAAGAAGAGAGGGCGTGTTGCTTATCCTTGACTGATGTGCTTGTTTTTGACTGCAGATTAATCACAAATATCCAGAAAGACGACTGCTCGTAGCAGAGTCCTGTGGAGCACTGGCACCTTACCTTCCCGTGAGAGCTCTTACTTGTTTCTGTTTAACAGTAGAGTGTTGTACGTACGTTTAAATCCAAATTCTCTTAGCCATGCTATTGTAACGGAAGGGGGGGGGGCGCACACCAATGCAGTTTTTTGTACATTCTAATTGGTTGTACGTGCATATAAATAATCTGTAATTATGCCAGTAGTTCTGACAGTATGTTCTGTTCTGAGGACCCTGGGAAGTTCCTTATGGTTCTTTCAGCAGTATATAAAGTGGAACCCATATCCCTACCTAATAAGATCTTTTTATCCCTCGCATATTTACACATACAGTGTTGTATGGAAGTTCAGGGTGGGCAGCAATGTTTCTGCATGGCACTGATCAGAGAGGTAGTGCTCAAATGGCCTGATGACAGCCCCACATTCCCAAAGCAACCTAGTTTTATTCAAAAAAGGACTTGACTTAATCAGTAAAATTGTTAAATTGACTAAATTTTAACCCTTGAATCTCTGTACTATGACACCAGAAGGAAAAGTGATAACAGAAAGTACTTTGGCTGCAAACTGACATTTGGCAGACTTTTCAGGAAGAGCGCTTAGGTTCTTGCTTGAGCACTGAGGGCAGCCGCTGGTTCCTTTCTTGGGGTATCAGTTTTTCTCAGCAGAAGCACATATTGTCAAGCTGTGCTTATTCAGACTTGGATATATGACAGACATCTTCATGTTCATGAAATAACTTGTCAAATCCCTTTCCAGCGATAAAAATGAATATTGAGTGGGTTCTAGAATTGTGAGAAATTTGCATCTACCACTCTAAGCCTAACAGCTTCTAAATGCATAAAGGCTTTTTAATGATAAAATTTGCCAGTTTTGAAGGAAATCTACATAAATATGTGTTCTAGTGTTACAGGGCCCTGACAGGTATCCCTTGGGGGATGGAGGGAGTAGACAAAACACCAATGAACAACCTGAAACACCAGGCTCAGTTTATTCCAGGGAGGGGTAAGCCTTATATACCCTCCAAGCCTGCTGCAGGGGAGAGGTCCACTGAGCTGGCGTCTGCAGAAGTGACGTGATCGCCATCCATAGGTTCATGTCATCTCCCTCTGGCAGACCTAGGCTGACTGTCAAGAAATGTCTACTGCACATGCTCTTATTGTCTGTCTAGGCTGACTGTCAGGCCCATTGAGGCTTAGTTATCCCACATTCTAGTTTTTTTCCCAAATTCACATTGTGTATGTTAACACCATCAGAGATGTAGCAGTGAAATTTAAGTTCAGTTATATGCTGTGGAATTTGGTTTGTTTTTTGTGAGATAAGGTCTCATTGTATCCCTGGATAGCCTGAAACTTGCTATGTAGAAAGAAGATGGCCTTGAACTTCTGATCCTCCTGCATCCCATTTCCCGTGTGCTAAGATTACAGATCCTCACCATCACAACCAGCTCACAGGCTTAAACGTGTGTGTAGTTCACCTAAGAAGACTTAAGAAAATGTCGAAACAAAAGCCAGGTCTTTGTTCTTGTTTTGTTTATTATATATTTTAAACCAAGTTCAGCTTGATAATTTTATAACTTGGCAAGTTTCAGTAACTACAAAGAGGGGTTTGAATTTGAGTACTGATGACTTTTTTAAGATTTTCTTTGTAATTAGGTGTAAAAGCAGGAATGGGGGCTACACATGAATATATGCATCTAAGGAGGCAGTATGCATACCTCTAACTACAGTTAGCAGGTGGTTGTAAACTCCAGGCTTCTGTAACAGAAGTAGAGTCTTAATGACTGAGCTGTCTCTTCAGCCCCGATAACTATTTAATCTCAACGTTTTGTTTTGTTTTGAGACGGGGTTTCGCTGTAGTTTGGGAGCCTGTCCTGGAGCTTGCTCTGTGGTCCAGGCTGGCCTTGAACTCATAGAGACCTGCCTGTCTCTGCCTCCCAAGTGCTAGGATTAAAGGCATGTGCCACCACAGCCTGGCCTTAATCTCAACTTTTAATGAGCTGATTCTTTAACATAACTGAAAACAGAGGTGTAGGGTGCTAGAGGTTGAGCTCAGTGATTGGGCCCTGCCTGGCATTAATGCAGTCCTGGGTTTTCAGCATTCACATCAGGGTCTCACAACCACCTGTAACCTTGTGTGCACAAAAACCCGCACTCGCATACATGTACACAACATTTATAAATAAAAATAAATCGGATTAAAAATAAGCTAAGGACAGCACTAATTGACACCTTTAGTAAATGTAACCGTATTAAATAGCAGCCTTTATAAGTAAGTCACAAAAACCTATTGGTTATTTTCAGAAAGAAATTCGTAGTTCCTTGGTTCTTTCAATGTTGCAACAAATGTTAATGGAAGATAAGGCAGATTTGGTAAGAGAAGCTGTGATCAAAAGCCTGGGTGTCATCATGGGCTACATTGATGATCCTGACAAATATCAACAGGTATGTTTTTCAGCATGAACGTCTTTTACCCTGTTACAACTTCCAAATAGTGTAGTGATTCAGATACTTGGCAGTCTGCGGATGAGATGGTGTGCCCGTGTGGTCGTTGGAATGGCGACTGCTTTCAGTCCGGTAGCTGTCAGGAAGTTGGAAATGAGTGCACATGTTTCCCACCCTATTTGCTCATCCATGGATACATTAACACTTATATGGGGAGGATTTGGAGATGACTGACTGTCTTCCTTAAAACATCTTCTGAATTTCTTAAAACGTACATTTGTTGTGTTTTATGACGTCTTTGGGAAATGTTATTCTTTTAACAGTGTTAATTTACCTGTTTCTCTTTTGCAGGGCTTTGAATTGCTGCTGTCAGCCCTGGGTGACCCCTCCGAAAGAGTTGTTAGTGCCACACACCAAGTATTTTTACCAGCGTATGCTGCCTGGACAACAGAACTTGGAAATCTACAGTCCCATCTTATACCTACACTACTGAACAAGATTGAAAAGCTTCTCAGGGTGAGTTCTTCCTTTTTCCGTATAGTTCATAAATTTAAAGAGTCTGTTCTAGACCATCTGGGAGAAATACTGGGGACAGAGACAAAATGTAGCACTTACCCAAATAGTCTAACACATCTTCACCACTGAAGAGAGATGAGGAGAGATGAGGAACTAGAGGAGAAGGCACAATGGGCATTGACGTTGTTCACAGAGCCAGCTGCTCCGGATCTTCTGAAGACGAGGCTGTTATACATAAACTATCAGCTCCAGTTCCAGATTGCAGAGATGACTAAATGCTAAGTCTCTGTAGTCGTCTTGTTTCTATGATGTCAAAACTGCTTTAACTCTGAGACATCTTAAAGAGAACTTCATTCTACTCAGAAGTTGATGACAAGTTGAGAAAATAATAGACACTTTTTTATCTAATTTTTGTTCTAAATGTTCTTTGAGAGGTTATCAGAAAAGTTAGTATTTCATGAGTGGCTGTATATACTGCTAAGATCAGTATTTTAGATTTAAAAACCTACTTCATTCTTACTTAGAACCCTTTGAGGAAGGGTGTTTTGTGTTTTACATGGAAATTAAGGTTTGGTGCTCAAGCAACTTGCCAGGGTCCACAGCTATCATACAAATTGATTTCTGACTCCAGACTCCTATGCTTCGTGCCTCAAACTCTTCAAGGACCTTTAAGGCTTTTATCGTAAATCTTAGAACTGTTCAGTAGATGATCGCATATGTATGTGGGTATGGGCCTAAATCTAAATTTTACAGTGAGCACTTAGGGGAAAATATATAGAGAATAAGACTGAAGTGACTTGTTCAGGAAATCTAGGGATTTTTTTTTTTTTAAGTGTCTGCATTCTTTCTATCTGATAATTAACCAGGTCTGGTTTTCTTGTGTGTATACTATGCTGTGGTATAAGTAATGCCACATTGCTTCTAAATGTCTCCAATGTCCCTACTTAGCTAGTAATGGTTCTGTTGAGAAAAATGCTGACATCTCAAGTTGATCTGAATGCAATAACTTCTTTTATCTCTAGTATTCTTAGAATTTTGGTTTGGTTTTTTTTTTTGTTTTGCCTTGTTTTATTTTTTCACTGTAACATTTTGCTTTTGGGTGCCATATCAATCTTTTTTTCTGTCACCTCTCTCTTTGTATCTGGGAAGCAAGTATTGCAAATACAAGTGGCACCAGGTGCCTGAAATCATTTAGGACATAGAGAAATAGCAAATGCTTCTACTGGATTAGCAGTGTCACACTTACTGTGATTCCTGTGACTCACTCTAGTACTGAGGAATTCCAGAAGATAAGACACTCCCCACAGAAAGTGTCCCCAGCACTAGAAATGACTGTTCCCAGATTCCCGTATTAAAGAGTCTCGCATGCCTGTAGTGCCTTCTCACTTCTCAGCAGTTAGAATGGACACCTGTGAAATGCATGTTTGGGGTCTAATGTAGAGATCCATCCTTAAATGTTGATTTACCATAGAAAGGGAAGCTGACATGCATCCAACTAACAATGTGATTTCAAAAAGCTAAGATAGCTGCCACCGCTTATGTTTCAGGAAGGAGAGCACGGGCTGGATGAACACAAGCTCCACATGTATCTCTCTGCCTTGCAGTCCTTGATCCCATCTCTCTTTGCATTAGTGCTTCAGAACGCACCTTTCTCCAGCAAAGCCGAGCTGCATGGCGAAGGGCCACAGATCGAAGGTACTCGACTCCGCTCTTGAAGGAAGGGTAGAATATTGGCAGTTTAGCTTCCCAGAGAATTTTTTTTTTTTTCATTCTAAGCATTATATGACAGCATGGTTACTAAAATGTATTGTATAATGTGTAGAATCTTGTGGTCGGAAATTAGTAAAGCCTCAGATAAACTTCGTAGTTTTCTTCTTTTATGGAGAAGCCATGTGAGATTGTAATAGTTGTGCTTTCTTCTGTTACCCATTGGGTGGTGGGTTTCACTTGTTTGTCGGTTTTATGGGAGTTTTGTGTTTTGTTGGGTAGGGTCTCACACTAGCGAAAGCTGGCAGTTTCTATAGACTTTGTTAGGAAGCTGAAAGACATTTCTGTCTCAAATCTGAAGCAAATGAAAAGACTCAGTAGTTACTAGAGCTAGTGTGTGAAGTTTTTTTTTTTTTTCTTCCCTAGCTGTTTTGTTTTCAACTAGATAATATAAATACAGTTATAATTTTTAATAATAATAAATAATATAATTTCCTGCTGTGTTTGTGGTAGATAGAAACAAGCATGTGGTAAGTTTTTCTCTCCCCTATTAGAAAGAGTGATTTATCTTCAGAAACAGGTGAAATCAGGCTGAGAATTCAGTGACTGACAGAGTGCTTGCTTAATACATGAGCAGGGGTACTAGGTTCGTTCCCTAGGACTGGAGTTGGGAAGAAAGGAGGAAATACGTGAAGTCACTGCCAGTAGACAGTAAGTGATCTTTGATGTGTAAAAAGTGGCTAACAGCCATAGAGCTCCTAAGAAAAGGCTGTGTATGAAATATCTTCATAGCATTTTTCAGGTTGGTGAAATTATCTGTCTATTACTGGCTTCTGATAAAGAATTATTGTATTGATGACTTAAAAAAAAATCAAACTTCATAAAATAAAGACTTGGAAGGTGTGACTCCATAAGAATCCATGACTAGTCACTCTGTGATTCTACCACCCAAAAGTACTTCTTGTCTTAAGTCCCTCTTCCTCTTCCAGGTTGGCTGTGGTAGTTTGCTGAAATTGTCTTAGCAAAGTAACCCAGGCTAAGAATCTTAAACAACAGAAGTATGCTCTCTCAGAGCCAGAGGGCGAAAGTGTAACGTGAAGATACTGCGAGAGGAAGTTCCTTCTGAGAACTGAGAGAAGGCTGTCCCCTGTCCCCTAACATCTAGTCATTTGTGGGCCTTCCTCGGTGCTCCGTGGCTTGCGGATGCATCTGACTGTTGTCCCCTTCACTTTGCATATCCCTGTAGACTTCAGTACCCAGCTTTCTCATACTTGTAAGGACATCAGTCATATTAGCTAGGCGCCTACCCCACCCCACCCACCTTCTAGTTGATCTCACTTTCTCTAAACACACCTGTAGCAGTCCCATTTCCAAACAGAAGACTTGGGAGAGGTGAGGAGAAACTAGTCCAGCCTGAGATACCTGCTACTGTTTCTTCCTGTTTTTAACAAATACTCCTTGGATGCCAGCTCTGCCATCCACTCATTTCTTTGCCGTCCTGATCATGCTCCTTACTTCTGTAACTACTGCTTCTTGTGATTGTCTTCATTACACCAAATAACAGTCTTGGTTTTAGTGGCTGTTGCTATATATAACTCTTTGGCTTCTTGTTGATGATGATGTATCCCAGGCTGTCCTGGAACTCACAAAGATCCACATACTTCTGCCTCTGGAGAGCTGAGATTAAAGTTGTGCACCATTACAACCAGCTTTTAGATTAATCTTAAAATTGTATCCTTCATCTAAATGATGTGTTTATTATAAAGGATGATACCAGTTTTGGGGTTTTGGTTGGTTGGTTGGTTGGTTGGTTTTTTTTTTTGCCAGTTATTTTATAGCATTAACCAAAGTTTATTTTGTGCACTTTTGTTTCAGGTATTTGGGGTGCACTGGTGAACAGGGTAGCATTCTCTGATATTTTAAAACTAAACTCCAGTAATTCCTAGTGGCTGCTATTCTGCAGAATTACTGTGCACATTTCCTTGTTGATAAGATACTATTTTTTACCATCATATTAAAATGTTATTCTGAGTACCTTTCTGTAATATTGTATGACAGATTTTAAGTTTTTAAATTATTAAGTAGAAAAATATTTGAGGCTTTTAAGACATTCTTTTGTTGTTTTGTTTTTTGAAACAAGATTTCTCTGTGTAACCTTGGC
Organism: Phodopus roborovskii; assembly: GCF_943737965.1. NCBI lineage: Eukaryota > Metazoa > Chordata > Mammalia > Rodentia > Cricetidae > Phodopus > Phodopus roborovskii. The sequence goes on along the minus strand of NW_026126583.1, from coordinate 4,787,996 downwards.
TGTCTGGAACTTACTCTGTAGACCAGGTTAACCTCAAACTCAGAGTTCCACCTGCTTCTGCCTTCCAAGTGTTGGGATTAACGACATGTGTTACCACACCCACCTAAAAATTCTTATCTCAATAGCTAAATTATCCATATTACTACCTATTTCCTGTTATCATTTTGTTTCTGTTGGACTCAAATTTTAAAATGCCTTTAGTCCCATTCTTTGTATAGTCAGTCTTAATCCATCTATTTTCATTGCAATCATTATTTTCCAATCACAGATTAATAATTTTCAAGTACAAGCATTCATTCTGTCATATCTAGCAGATTGTGCCCAGTACAACAGAACCCTGGTTGAAATTCTATCAGATATGCTTTGATGTGACAGAGATGTTTAAACCCAGATACCCCTCATCATCTAGATCTTCTATTGCTGAGCAAGGCTAGTGAAAATTCAAGCAGACATCTAGGCTGTGAGAGATACCATGTTACCCATTGAATAGCAGCCATGACCATTCTCGTCATTTAAATATTGTTGAAAGCCTGTTGCAGCATAGGAGTACAATAATGTTAGGTAGTATTTCAAATTTTCTGAAGCCTACTATCATTAAATATATTTTGAGCAAATGCTGCACGCTTCTGTGTCTTTTGAGTGTATTTACTACTATTTAGAAGTTATATCCTACAGTTAATGAACTATTGCTGTACATTATTCACTTAATAACCATGTAAGTATTCCATAATAGCATGAAATCCTGAGCTATCAAGATGGATCCATTGGTAAAGGTACTTGCCAGCTAACCTGTGTTTAATCTCTAGTACCCCCATGCTGGGAAGAGAGAACTAACTCACTCCTATAAGCTGTCCTCTGACTACCATGCATATGGTAGCACAAACACACACAGGCAAAATTAAAATGTAATTTAAAAAAAGAAATCTGAACCAGGCATAGTGTTGTAAGCCTTTAATTCCAGCACTGGAAAGGCAGAGTCAGATAGATCTTTGAGAGTTCAAAGCCAGCCTGGTCTACCGAGTGAGTTTCAGGATAGCTAGGGCTACAAAGAAAAGCCCTGTCTGGAAAACTAAAAAAGAAAGAAATTTGATTTTGATCCATAGGATTATAGGCTTTATTAATATGCTTAAGCTTTTAAATATACTAATATATACATGTATGTATTTAAGTTACATGATTTAAAAGTGAGTTTTTTTAGTTTCCCTTCAGATATTTTTAAAGTTTGTAATGTGGGACTTTGGTTACAGTATCTATGTAGATTGTGCTTTATTTAGCTTTCTGGTCACGGCTGTAATACCTTATATTATCTTAAACAGACTGGAATTTTTTAAATAAAACATTTAATGTTGAAAGTTTACTGAAGAAATTTATTCTTCAACATAGTCTCTAAAGGATAGCTTTTATTCTTTCATTGCCGTAGACAATATATTGGAATTACATGTTTTTGTTGTTGGTTTTTTTTTTAATTAAATTAAAATTTTAACTAAATCTATGTCTTTTATTGGAGTCTTAGAACCAATTTTAACGTACATTAACTTAGTTTTCGCTAATTAATGTCCATTAAATTATTCATTAAGTGTGGGCTATCAAATCTCCTTGGTGTTTGAAATGTAAAATTTATAGCAAGTTAATTAAGTATCAGAACCTTATTTTGCTTTGGGCAGAATAACTAAGTGCTCAGACTGTTGTTTTCCTGTGTGCTTTGTTACAGTGACCAGGTTCCCTCGGCCTATGTCACCTCTGCAAGATGTGTCTATTATTATTGGAAGCCGTGAGCAATTGGCAGTGCTGCTTCAACTGTACGACTACCAGCTAGAACATGAGGGCACAACAGGCTGGGAGAGTTTGCTGTGGGTTGTTAATCAGTTGTAAGTTACCGCCTCCATATCCATTTTATATACCTAAATTAGATCAACAAAAAATAGCTCATTTGTAGGCTTGAGACAGAGAAAAGGACTCTCAAAAAAGTTTAATTTGTAAGAAACAGAAATTTGGCATCTTCAATAGCCAAACTTGAAAAGTGCTAACACTGTGTGTTAGCAATAATGTGGTGTAGGTTGGGACCAGGTCCTGAGCTGATCATGGTCCTGGGACAGGTGATGGACGCTGTGCAGACGGGGAAACAGACCTGTAGATGTGACTCATACTGAAAGTTTTATTGAGGGGGAGGTAAGAAAATAAGGTAAAGAGACACAGAGACCCAAAGAGGACAGAAGAGAAGAGGGAGACAGGAAAGGTCCTGTCTTCCCCAGGGAAACAGCGGGAAAGAGAGCATAAGTGGTCGAGGGTCTTTCTTCTAAAGGGTTCCTTTGCAGCTGCATGCAGACTACTTAGCCATGGAACCCTGGGCTGACCAGGGCACTGCCTGAGTGCTTTCTGCCAGGTGACAGGGGCAGGCCAGCATAATACCTGAGCCCTTACACTGTGTATGTAAGATTCTGTGAACAAGCTCTTCTTTATTGGGTCAGGACTGACCTGCTACCTTGAGTGGTGGTAGTAGTGGACTTTAAACTATGTTCTAATTTAATAGCTGTGAGTTCAGAGTTTAATAACTAATGTAATACTTTTGTTAAAGCAAGGGTTTTGTGATGCATCAAACCCATGATTTTGAATTTCATTAACTTCAATGTAGAAAACTGCATTTTGTTTTTGTTTTTTGTTTTTCAAGACAGGGTTTCTCTGTATTGCTTTGGAGCCTGTCCTGGGAATAGCTCTGGAGACCAGGCTGGCCTCAAACTCACAGAAATCCGCCTGCCTCTACCTCCAAGGGCTGGGGTTAAAGGCGTACACCACCAACGCCTGGCAAAAAACTGTATTTTATAGCAAGCAGTTACAACTGATGTTTGAAGAGTTGATCTAGTAGAGCCCACTAATGCCTTTTCAAAGAATCTGAAACCCATCCTGTGCTTACAGAGAACACGGGGAAGGTTTTCAGATCAGATCTGTACTCTTGCAAGAGTATCCCAGTGACAGTCATTTACCTGTGCCCTGCTGTTTTTCTCTGCTTTCACACTCAGGTTGCCACAGCTTATCGAAACAGTGGGCAAAATTAATGTAACTTCAACTGCCTGTGTCCATGAATTTTCCAGATTTTTCTGGCGTCTTTGCCGCACATTTGGCAAAATTTTTACAAACACTAAGGTAAATATTTGTAATCCATCTTTACTTATATTCAAGATATACGATTACCAAAGTAAATAAATGCCTTTTAGCATCTTTAATATCTTAGAATGCTGTTAAATAGTTATATTTAGTAGTTTATTTAGCCTCAGCTTAGGGTATACTGATATTTTATTATGTGATCTGCCATAGTAGATTTATCAAAGGCATATCAGCTGGGGAAGGCTGCCCAATTCTTTATCATATACTACAGATTTTGGAAGTATTTGTCTGCTTAGCACTTGATAAAAACCTAAGATGATGAACCCCAGCAGCCTATAAAACTTGCTCCAAAGATACCACTTCTAGAATCAGCATGAACACTCCATTGTATGTCTCAGTCATTACCACAGAGTGATCTGTCATGGTAGCCTACACTGCTTATTGTTTCCAGTGTTAAAATTTGAGGACCCTTGCATTCAATTCCTTATTCATTTCTGCTAATCCATTTGTCTTGGGTTTATTGCTCGGCTAGTTTCTTAGAGAACTCATATCACAAGGTAGTTGTCAGGTTTCCTCAAGATACTCAAATAACAGACATGCTAAGCTTCTGCTCCTTTTTAAAGCAGAAACGTAGTCTGCAATAAGCTCAACAAAATTGGCACTTTCTTTCTAGTGTGTTGGCTGCTAAGCTCAGAGCTTTAGTAAGTTAACTAACCTGTTACCTTAGTGATTTGTGAAATGAAGACATTCAGGCTTAGCTGTGTGGTTCCACAGCTCAGTCTTTTCACAACCTTGAGCCTGACCATTTCAGTAGCCTATAAAGCAAAATCAATAGTTGCATCCATAATCGATATTTTATCACTGATTAATCCATGGACCTTCTCTTTGCATTGCTTAGGTAAAACCCCAATTCCAGGAGATTTTAAGACTCTCTGAGGAAAACATTGGTAAGTATGTCCATTATTACTTTAAAAAACAATGGGACCTTTATAATCAGGAAAAACACTATATTTGTTATCTGAAAATTATATAACTAATACAAGCAATTGTGAAGGAAAGTGTATGCCATGGAGTACTTAGTATTCCCACAGGCCTTGTCATTTATCTTCTCCATGGGGTGAATTTATCCTTCCTTACTCTGATTGTAAATAGCTACCTTTTTATGACCAGACTTCCCTAAGGTCAAGGGTGTCAGACCAGCCGCTTTTAACCCTTAAAGTGTGCTATGGTGTGCGCAAAATACTTAGCTTGCAAAGCAAGCACTATTAAGATAACAGATGAAAACAGTGAAGGGCATGCAAGGTTTTTTAATGAAACAGAAAACTTAAAGAAACTGTAGGTCCTGTGTGAAGAGACCTTGCACTGAGCATTTTCACCCATCTGTCTTAGTCAGGGCAGGTATAGCATCAGCATCTCTCTAGGCCAGCTTCACTGGCCTAAGAAAATGAGTATGTATGCCTTCTGTGTCCCTGACTGGTTTTCTTCATTTCCAAGAAAAAAATTATAGAGAGTATTAAATGGAATAAATAGCAATTTCCACTTAATTGATCTTGAATGCATAGGTAATTCTTTACCTAAAATCCCACCATTAAGGATTTTAGATAATTAAGATGTGATTTAGTGTCTAGAAAATTACATTTCTGGTGTCCTTATCAATAGTTAGAGAATGAATAAATGGATTAAGTCGGAAAACATCAATACAAAAGTTACTTTTAATAGTTTTTTTCAAGGGTTGGATTTTGCCTAATTGTTAGTGTTTTATGTTTGAGGTATGTACTAATTCTGATGATAAATTAGTGGGAAAAAAAATTAAGTTATTGAGAACTCACAGCTTTTAAAATCAGTAGTTAGCTGAGAATATTTAATTATTCAGAAAGGAAATGATCATTAATCCAATTTTTATAGTTGATATCTCTAAATACCACTTAATCCGGCCTCAGATTTAATCTAGTACCATTGTTGAGTTAGGTAACATTAGTATTCCTCCCAAGAAAAGGTTACTTTTAGCAGCAAAGTAAACTTTAAATGCTAGCTAATGTAAAACCAGTTTTGCTGTTGTTGAAATTGTGTCCAAATCCTAAATGTATCTTTTCCATTCAATTTCTTTGTATTCAGCACTGAAAACAAATTGACCATATAAAAATATCAGTACAATAACAAAAACACTCAACACTGAAACAAAACACTTGAAACTGTGTAGTGATCAGGAAATGAACTGTAAATGATTTTATCTCAGTATCATTGTAGAATTTACCTTCGTAAGTCTTTATCTTAATATTTGTAGACAAAGACTCGTAGAGAGTGGGCATCGGTCATGGTTGGATTTACTTTCCATTTATGTAGCCTCATTCCTCCTCCTCCTCCATGAACATTGTCAGGACACTGTCTGGATGAAAATCTGTAACGTGTGCCCTGAGCCAAAGCAGTTAACTAATACACATCCACGTGCCACGTTAAGACCTGGCTGTACAGATACTTGCGAGACTCTTAAAGCGTTTGGGTTTTTTTATTCTAGAAATAGGAGTCTAAGATCCCGGTTTGATTATTAAATTCTATCAGAAGGGTATGTGCTAGATTCAGTTCAAAAGTATTAATTTGTGATTAGCAGATCTGAATGTGCCTTCAAACAAAATGCTTCCCAAACAGTCTTGTAAATAGTTGTACTTTTAAATGCAATTCTGTTTTTTCACTTTTGCCTTCACACTTAAAATATACTAGAACTTTTAAAAATATTTTAATAATTTTAGATTCCTCAGCAGGAAATGGGGTCCTCACTAAAGCTACAGTCCCCATTTATGCCACAGGAGTCCTCACGTGTTACATTCAGGTAAGAGAGCAAGTCTTTCTCTCCAGTAAAGGTGCATGTCCTTAGAAAATACCTGTTTGTTTGCTGGGGTCAGACCCAAATCTCCAGCTTAAGTGAAAATGTTACCCAAAAGGAAAACAAACGTAGTTGTATTCATTTATCAACAAATGTTTTGTAGTGAGGAGCATATTTGACTAAGTCTCCAAGTAAAGTACCAGTTTAGCAAATACATTTAATTATACATCAGTCACAAGGGTGACCGAGCTCCACCACCCATGTGACAGGACTTCCCGTTACCCGACTGATGATGAAAGCATCAGCGATGTGAAAGCAGAGTGTACTAGACTAAGAGTTAGTCCCCGGATCGGTGCCTTTCTTCTACGCTAGTGTAAATGTCATAAGCCCCGGCCAGCGTCAGGAAAAGTGTATCTACTGGGGCGATAGGGGAGATGTCAGGAGGTGTGAGTCATGCTGACTGCTGCGGTAGCAGACGGCCTCCCTCTCCTCTCTGTTGCTTCAATAGCATGACCCATGTTAAGGCACGCCAGAAAACGGAGCGACGAGAAGGAAGAGCATGCGTTCACTGATGATTTTCTGAGTGTTCATCCATGGACACCTAGCTTCTTTCACCCTGGAATTCCAAGAGCATCACTTGATATGTATTGCACCTTTCTTCTAAGCACATTCAAGTGGTGTCACAGCATTAAAACTAACTGCTATACCATGAATACCAGCTACCTACGTTCTGGTTCTATTAATAATAGCACAGTATTCCTTAAAGCTTTTCTAAATGAATTTCTCTAATGTCATAGCACAGTTAAGCATTGCCTGTGTTGGGTCTTTTCAGTCATATATATAGATAGCATTGACAGTCTCCAGTATTTCTGAGTTAGGGGTGAATTATGTGAGGTCTAAACACCACTGTAAACAATAGTGTGATACTTTTCTCCATTTGATGTGGAAGTTGCATCAGCATAGTATCAAATCTGATATCAATGTTTTCACTTTTTAACTTCACAGATTGGATAGAGGTTTTAAAGCATGGTAAATTTCCAGATACAAGATACGGCATATTGTATGACCTCAAAAACAGACTTAATGATATTATCACTAAGGACCTATCTTTGAAGTGACTCTAAAATCCAAGCATACTTTTATTTCTAAATGATGAAAGCTTTTCCATCACAGAACTTTGAGGTAGTAATCAGAGGTTACCCAGATTGCTCATTTCAGAAAGCATATATCAGCAAGCAGTTAATGGTTCTCCCTGCTAAGTACTATTTGTGTTAGGATAAACCACAGCCTACAGTTTTATTGGGAAACAAAGCCTATCTTGAGGTCTGGGGATATAGCTCAGCACTAGAGCACTTGCCCACCACGTGCTAGACCCTCAGTTTGATCCCCAGCATCACACACACTTCTGACCTACATATATAAAGGAATACTATTTGAATTAATATTTTAAAATGGGAAGTAATTACGGTTGATCTTGTAAACGCAGAATTTGGATGTCTACTTTTAGCTCTTGTTTCCCTGAATTGTTTTAGACTTGCAGTTTATTTTCCACAGTTCTATTTACTGTTAGACTTCAGTGCTTATCCTGGTTACTTTGTTGTGACAGAGGCCATGGCCAAAAGCTTCCTGGGGAGGGGAAGGTTTGTTGGGTGCACATGCCCCTGGCACAGTCCATCTTTGAGGGACACCAGGGCAGAAGCTGAAGCAGAGACCATGGAGGAATGCTGCTTACAGGCTTGCTCTCCATGGCCTGCTCAGCCTTCTGCAACCCAGGGCCTCCTGCCCAGGGGATGGCCCTGCTCACCCTGGCCTGGACCCCTCTCATGGGGCATTAATTAAGAAATGCAATAGTTTTATCAATTGAGGTTCCCTCTTCCCAGATAACTCTAGCTTGTGTCAAGCTGACATAAACAAAAAAAAAAAAAAAAAAAAAAAACTAACCAGCACAGTGGATAACACAAAAAAAAAGGTGTGGTAAGTGGTGGGAAATGGAATTCTATTCTCACCCAGATCTGATATAATCTAGTCTTCCTTCTGGGTCTTTGAGTGTGTCTTATCACCTTTGACCTTAATTTATATGTTTATTTCCTGAGAGAATATCAGATTCCTTTCCTTGGTGCATTCAGATTAGTTAAACATACAAACTTTTTAGCGCTAACTTAACAAATTTGTGTATTTCTTCATAAAAATTATGAAAGTAATAATGATTCATTGAAAATGACTTGAAAACATTAGTAATTTATTCTTAATCACAAACAAGAACTGTTTTCAGAATGCTGCTGTTTTTCAGCAAGTAGAGTTTTTACCACTGAATAGTGCAGATATAATTCAATTTTTTACTATTAGAAAGGTAACTGTTTTGATGGTCTGTTTTTAACTGTGTATAGCCACCATTCATGGAAACCGAACTTGGTGATAAACATTTTAATAAAATATTATACCTTAAATCAGGAACAACTAATGAAGTTGTGTATAGTAGTAGAAATAATTTATACATCAGAGTCATCTAATACTAAGGATACTAACTATCCTTAGTACTTAAGGCTGTTAAATCTTTAGTTTGTGGTTAGTTGTGGTGATATATTATTTATGATTTATTAAAGCCTGCCCAAGAATGCAGAGAGAAAAGTCAGACTCAAGCTTTAAAGATGAGGAATGGTTGGCAAACATCTTTAACCAATCCCAGGAGCCAGGATTAAGAGGTAGATGGATCTGTTAGCTCAAGGCCTCCATGGCCTACACAAGAGTGAAGAGTAACGGAGCTCGTGCCTTTGATCTCAGCACCGGAGGTCACAAGCCTTTAAACCCAGCATTCAGAAGGTATATAAGCCAGGAGCAGGGTCTCAGAGCTGGCATTCAGTCTGAGAGAATCTGAGGAGCAGTAGTCAGGAGCAGTGTGAGGATCGCCCCTTTGGTCTGAGCTGAGGTAGAGGTGAGAGCTAGTGGCCTGCTGCTTTGCTTTTCTGATCTGAAGCTTGAAGCTTGAACCCCAAGCTTCTCTCTTGGTCTTTTATTTTTCATGCTACAGTTAGTGTAACTAAAAAACTGAGTTTTCTATGCTACTAATTTTTTCATTTATATTTAAATACAAATAGTCATGTGACTAGTGGCTACCATATTAAACAGCCAGGTCTAAATCAAATAGTGATTTGTTTGACCTCATAATATTGTCATCATGGTTATGTTTAATAATACTACCTTCAACTAGTTTTCTAGGTGGGATCTGGTCCCTTCGTGTAGTAATTCTTTCTAAATAAAGATAGGTAATTTTGGCATTTAGTTCTGCTTCACTGTTTGGGAATTCATTATCGGTATTTTCCCTCTGCAGGAAGAGGACCGCAAGCTGCTGGTTGGCTTCTTAGAAGATGTAATGACGCTGCTCTCACTGTCCCATGCCCCTCTTGACAGCCTGAAGGCTTCTTTTGTGGAACTTGGGTAAAAACAAAATACCTTACACTTTTTGTGGGGGTGCGGGGGTTGGTGGTGTTGGTTTGGTTTGTTTTATAGAGACTTATCAAAGAAAAAGTCGGAAGAGTCAGGAAAATAAGACTCCCGAATGACAGCTGTGGGAAGAGTTTAAAAGCAGATGAGAGGAGCCCCCATCCAAACTGAAGCAGGGCAGTGGCTTCCAGAAGGAGGGAAGGCAAGGGGCTGTGTGTGGCATGCTTCAGCAGCTAGAAAGGAAAGCACTGTATGGTACCTGATTTTTATTCAGGGTATATGTAGTTTTCCAAATGGATTTATTAAATGAATGCTATTTTAAACCTAACCACACAATAATTGTGTTTAAGAGTTAAGATTTTACATTTTGGGCTGGTTTGGGTTTTGCTTATTTGAGTATTCTTAAATATTTTTAGTGGATGTATTGTAATTTTTTAACGAGAAAGGGGGTACTTTCTTTGAAGCTGGTAGAAAAATATAATCAGGTGGAGATTTTAAAAACCTAGTTTCCCAGAAGTGCAAAGGAACCCCGACTGAAAGCTGGTGTCATGGACTCCTTATTCAGTTCTCTGTGATTCGCTTGTCCTACTTTAACAATAAGTTATGGTTACTGGAATACGTGTATCTCAGTCACGCTCTTTGTGGTACTAGAAATTAAGCCTGGGTCCTTATACGTGCCACACAAATGCTCTCCCACTGAGCTATAACCCCAGCCTTTTAAATTTTTTTTCGTTTTTTGAGTCAGTCTCATTTTGTTTCCCCCACAGGCAGGCCTTGAGCTCATTCTATAGCTCAGGCTGCCCTTGAACTAGTAACTCTCCTACCTACCCTCATGAGCAGCTGAGATACAGGCCAGAGCCACTAGGAGGTGCATTCATTAATAATAACATCTTCCATTAAGATGGACTTCACTCTACAACCATATGACAGGAAAAAAAAGGCTTATTGCTTACCCAGTTTTTATAGACCTGGGCAGCATTGTGCAGACCGGCCTGGAGTTTGCAATCCTTTGGCTTTCACATCCTACCTTCCCTGTACAAGGGTACAGCACTATTCCTATTTTTATCTACCATTTTTGTTTTCATGCTATTAAATAGAATTTCTGTCACAATTACAGAAGCTTAGAGGAATATAACTTTGAATATGATTTACACTTACGTGAAGTGACTTTTGTGGGACCTTAGCTGTGATATAATAAACATGTTTCATTCATATGTTCTACCAGTGTTTTTATCATTAATATGCAGATGTGTAACAAACATATAGGCACAGAGATGGTGATTTTTCAGTGTAGCAGTCAGGCATGTGGCTTTGGTGTTAACGTTGTCATTTTTCCTGCAGTGCCAATCCGGCCTATCATGAGCTGTTGCTGACTGTTCTGTGGTATGGTGTTGTCCATACTTCCGCACTGGTCAGGTGTACTGCTGCTAGGATGTTTGAGGTATGCTAACACTCACTTCTCTTGCTTCTGGTTGCAATTTCCTTTTGGAAAGGGGAACTTACTAAGTTTTAAGTATCATGTATGTGTGTGGGAGGGCGTATTTATTTATTTGTTTGTTTGTTTGTTTATGACAATGAATGCTAGCTAGTTGTGAACTGTGTGATGGGGCAGAACTTAAGCTTTGGCAAACTGAAGAATGTTTTCCAGCCTTATTGGTTCTTAGAATGTTATTCTCAGTGTTGTTTTCTTTTAAACCTTATTTGAGTCCCGTCCTATTAAATCTTTCTGATTGTCCTTTCCTATCTAATGAGGCAAATGACTACTCAAGCTAAAACAACATAGGGTATCGCTTCTTTAACAATATCAAAATACAGTTATTTGCAGTTATGGTATTGCTTCCCATACCATATCTGGAATAGAACCCCTAGTCATTATAGGCTTACAGGGCAGGAAAGTGTTCTAATATGTACCTAGAGTTTCTTAACTTCCTCTCTTCCCAAGTAATACAATAACTGAAAATTTACCCAGCAGGTAGCATGTAAACATGTGTACTTAGTTTTAGAGCTTAACGTCTTCAAATGGTTTGTTTTTAGTGTTGATGCTGTTGTGTCTTACCATAGAGCCAGGCTGCCTGGGTTCACTTTCTATCTCTTCCACTGACTTTGTTAAGTACTTGGACAGAAGTTTGTACATTAGTTTCCTCATCTACAAATGAAGATAATGATAACAAGTGTCCCATTCAAGAGATCTTTGTTAACATCCAGTGAGTTAGTGCTGTAAAGCCTGTAACATGGTGTTGACCATATGAGCTGTAATAAATGTTAGTTGTCACATCACTGTTTAAATGTTAGTTGTCACATCACTGTTTTTCTGATTTGCCCTGCTACATCACAAACAATAACTGTATAAGGAACATACATTGTTGAAACTAAAATTGTCCCATTATGCCTGTTACTGGTTTTTTTTTTTATTTTTAAACGTTATTTTTCACAAAATATACTTCGATAATATTCCTCAGCTCCTTCCAGATCTCCTCACCTCCTACCTGACCAACTTCATGTTCTTTCTGTCTCTCTCAAAAATAATTTTTTTCAAAACCACAAAAAGCAAAAACTGAAAATCAAAGCAAGCTTTAAAAAAAAAAGAAAGAAAGAAAATTAGTAAGACAAGAAAAATACCAAAACAGAACAAAGCAAAAAGTGCTCAACCAACAACACAGATTCTGTTCTGTGTGACCAGCTACTCCTGGGCATGCGGCCTGTCTGTGGTCGATATATGCCTAGACACTCCTTTGGAGAACGCTGATTTCTTCATTCCCAGCCAGGTACCAATCGCAAATACCCTTGGGTAGGGAGAAGAACTTCAAATGTTTTTGAGAAGAGTTAATTCAATGTTCCTGAATTTAAGAAGTTCTCTACAATTTAAGGTAAATTGCAATTGGAAGGATAGAATACTTCATATAATTTAAAAATATTTGCTTCCTGTAACTATCTGAATTAGATTGGTCAAACAAACCTAAGTAAAATTCTCTTGACCAGGAAATTGAAAGTTTTGTCCTATTTTTAAGAACAGCTATAATCAAGGTGAAGTCAGTGCCAGAGTAATTTTTTTTTCATCTGTCGTTTTTTCTTGATATAACTTTTCAAGGTTATTCAGTATCCTGAAAAGAGGGCATTACCATGAAAGATGGGTTAGTTCGCCTCTCTCTCTCTCTCTCTCTCTCTCTCTCTCTCTCTCTCTCTCTCTCTCTCTCTCTCTCTCTCAAGAAAAATGTATCCTTTGTTGATACACTCTTCATGCAGTTTAACTCTAAGACCTACACACTTAAACTTATTTCTTTCTCTTGACTGGTAGTTTCTAATTGTGTGTGTGTGTGTGTGTGTGTGTGTGTGTGTGTGTGTGTGTGTGTGTGAATCATGTGAATAGAAACACTTCAAATAAATAAAATGTAGCCTGCCCCTCTTCACATTTGGCTTTGTTAGTGTGTCTGCCTTGTTTCTATATGTGACATTTGGTTTCCTTGCTTGCTTTCAGTGCTTGTCTGAACATTGTATCTGTGACTACACAGATAATGAACTTCTGAGTCTAGTTTGACAGTAATTTAAAATATATTTTCAAATTAATTATGAGCTTAAGGAAAAGTTATCAATAGTAGAAATTGGAAGTTCATTTTTTGTCAGTGATTGTTATTTAGGAAAATAATCTACCAAAAATTATGTTTAATTCATGAGATTTCTTTTATATTAATATTTTATAATTTAGAATTATGCTTACTTCCCTCAAAATGAGTAAATTAAAAATAAAAACACAACAAACAAGGGCATTTAAGGTAATGCTTTTTTATAGAAGTGTGATGTTAGAGCTGTGGTAAGGGTATGGCTAAGTTGCTAGAGTGCCTGCCTATTGCCTAGGGTCCTGTGTTCTTTCCCAGGACCATATAAGATTGGTTATGGTGGTGCAGAAGTCAAATGGGTGGATCAAAAGCATCCTCAAATGCATAGTGAGTTCAAAGCCAGCCAGGACTACCTGAGGGCTTACCTCAAAAGTAGAACAACAGAATAAAATGATAGGAGTGAGAAATGAATGCACTAGGAACTTGAGCTGAAATATTTTCTGGAACTTAACATAAATTTAGCTTCATTTTTAGATAGCAGGACAAGGAGAAAACCAATAGGTTTATATTATTGTTCCTGATGTTAAACAAGTAAAAAGTGAATGAAATTCTTTTATAAGGGGAACTTGGTGACTTTCATGTTAGTGACCTCCTAGAGTGACAAATTATAGAAAACTGGTATATTAATCATGAGGTAACTAACTGTACCATTAGACCATAACTCAAAGAAAGCAGAAAGCACAGATATCAGTTAAGCCAGATAAGAATGAGTCAGTCCATTGTCTGGTTCTACTTTCGACTCAAAAACCCTGTACAAATGCACTTCCTTTCCACAAGTCTGTTTCTTCGTCTGCTAAAAGTTTGTAATGTTTGTATTTGCCTCATCAGACATGAAGATCAAATGATGCATTATGTAAAATGTCTATTAGTTGATAACTCTTAAATTTATTGCCTAATTTTTTTTAGCTTTTTTTAAAATAACCTTAAGGATCTCAGAGCCGTGAGAGATTAACTTACCTTTAAATCAATGCCTTTGAATAGACACAAGATAGAAGGCATCAAGTTAGGCCTTGCTGATTCACAGTTACACCATCTTATGCTGTAAAGAATTTGAACTCCTAGTCCTATTTCTTCCTACCTGAATAGAGTAACATTAATACAATAACAAGATGTCTTTTTTCATTTTTCTCCTGCCTAATTATGTAGGCATTTAACAAATTGTCTCAGAATGCCAAAACCAGTTCTGGAATGAATGGGTTGTTAAATGGTAACAGATTACTGCAGAAATATATATCTTCAGATAACATCTGCTAAGCTTCTCATACTTTATAAGAGGAGTGTGGATGAATGAATGCACAGTGGTTATTTTGATATGGAAACTCCATGGGAACTCTGATCCTCTGTGAGAACTGCTACTCTATTACTATTACTACTATTAGGATTTAGTACTAATTTATGTTTACATTGTGAAGGTGGGGGAGATTGGTATTCTTTACAAAAACAAAATGTATACTAGCTTATTGTACAAAATTAGCATTGGTTACTAACAAAAGTGTTTTAGTGACTGTTAGAGAAACAGCCTCGTTCAGGTTATCATACTTACTCGAAAAATTATGTAAACTTTTTGAAAATTAGAAAGCAAAGACATGTTCAGAGGCAAACTAACCAATTTTAATTAAATGATTTCTTTTTATAAAAATTCCAAACCCTATATTATTGAGTAGTCATAATAACTAAACTCATCTCTTGTGTGCATATCCTTTGTCGTGTGCAATATCCCTTGCTTGCAAATTAATAGTATACTTGTCCTTTAAATGAAGTGAGGAACTCAGCATTTTCAGATAAGCAAACTAGTTTATTCTGTAGTTCATCAAAGACTACATGGCTAATAGAGGGTGAGAGCTGGGATTTGAACCCAGAGCTGATTTCCAGGTCTAACGTTCCAAGATATTATGCCGCAGTCTGCCTGTTGCTCAGGTGATAAGGCTGTGTGAGGAAAGGTTAGGAGTTTTACTCTGTGGACTTGAATGTCCTTGCTGGAGAACAGTTAGAAGCAGTGATGATGGCCTTAAGCCATTAAAGTTAGCTCTTTAAAAGGCCTATTTGTATTTGGTGATCATAATGAAATTATAACCAATTGATTTTAAAATTTTTAACTAGTTATATTGTTAATACAAAATATGTCTCTTTTTTAGATTTTTTTTTTTTTTTTAAGAGCTGTAGTGGCACACACCTTTAATTCCAGCACAAGGGAGGCAGAGGCATGTGGATCTCTGTGAGTTTGAAGCCAGGCTGCTCTACATAGTGAGTTAGCAGGAGCCAGAACTAGAGACCATGTCTCAATGAAACCAAAAAGAAAAAAGTCTATTTTCTTTTACATTTTAATTGAAGATGGGAATTGAATGTAGTCTTTGACCTAAAGGACAAACTGCCATTTAGTTGTGGACTGCTGAGGCAATTTAAGCTTCTCTCCTCCTAAGCCTTCCCTGCCTTGGTGAGCACTCTAGTAGCAGTATTTGCTTAGCTTCTAATTTTGGTTTTGCTTTTGTGTTTTCTCTCTTTCTCTTGGTTGTTCTTTCTTCTTCCCGTGGCACACTGTTTGCTTTCCATGCACCGCCTGTGAACACCCCCTGTGCTGACGAATCAGCTGTTGGTGAAGGGGGTGAATGAGACTCTGGTAGCTCAGAGGGTTGTTCCTGCTCTCATTACTCTCTCCAGTGACCCTGAAATGTAAGTGTTGTCCCTGCCTCCTATGTCCAGCATTCCTTTCTCAATGGGCCTGTTGAGAAATAGCCATCATGCTGTTAGCAGTCACTGAAGAATCACTTGAAAATAGTCATGATGCGTTGTACGCTTATTTGATTTGAAACTTTATCATGTTGCTACTAATACATTGTTGAGGTTGCTTTTTAAATCAACCTCAACATAAGCCTAATTTGGCGGCCACATAGTAGAGGAAAAAGTATTAGCATTATAATCAACACTTTCCAAACAAAACAAACTGATGGACTATTTCTTCCAAGCCAGGAAAGGATGCTCTGCTAATCTCACTAACAGGTGGTTGCCGTGAGTGTAGTGGCATGAACCAAAGGCTTAACATTATAATGTGTCATGTGGACGACTAAAGCAAGAAAGGCCAGCAAGTCTGCCTGCCCATCCTCAGTCACAGCTAACCCAGTTCTCACTCCAGTTTACCAAACCATTTTTTATTGCATGTTGACTGGTTTACAGCTGACTCTTCGAGGCATGAGTGAAGCATTAGTTGACAAGCGGGTTGCTCCGGCCCTTGTTACCTTGTCCGGTGATCCTGAATTGTGAGTTCACAGACTGTGACCCTGAGTTATCCTGCCTGTCTTACTGAGCATTCTTCCTGGTCTGCTCTTAAAAGTTTTTAACTGTCATTACTAGAAACTAATGTGGGATTTCTACCTTGTGCTTATTTTGATGCATACGTTAATGATAATCCTGTTGTTTCTCAGGGAAATCTCAGTCTCCTTCCTTTTTGATTTCTAACAGCTCTGTTAGGATTGCTACAATCCCAGCGTTTGGCACTATTATGGAAACGGTTATTCAGAGAGAGGTAGGAAATGGCCATTTGTTTATTACCTCTGTGCTGGTGGTGGTGAGACATTTCTGATGATATACCTGAAGATGGGGTCAGAGAGCATTGTAACTTTTATGGCATTTCTTAAAAGTATTGATTAGAGGAAGATAATATTTAAAATGTACCATGACCTAAAGTAATTGCTTATTCTAAGAAACTTCCTTTTCTGTATTAGTCTTCTCAATTAAAAAATTGACTATATAGCCTAGTTGTATATAAGCCAATCTACATATGACATATGACCTCTCTCTCTCTTTCTCCTACCCCTCTCTCTCTCATGCAATCTCATTGAGTACTCTTGGCTAGTCTAGTATTCCCTATGTAGACCAGGTCGGCCTTGCACTCATGGAGATCCTCCTGCCTCTGCCTCCCAAGTGCTGTAATTGAAGGTGTGCACCACCATGCCCAGCATACATTTTTGATTGCTAGTTTAATGCTGTATTTTGTCACAAGAGATTGTGGAAACAAAGCCATCTCACTTTTACTGATGAAGTAGAGAGGGCACCTGTATCCTGACATCTGACATTCCGTTGATGCTACATTGTAAAATCCTTCAATAGGCTCTTGTGGCTTGTACCACTGTAAACACTGCCTTGCCTGCTTTTCGGGTTTTTAGCAAGCTTTTCCGCCATAAAGATTCTTTCAATTCTGAAACTGGTTTTATTTCATGATTTTTATGTTCTGTGCCTAACTGCAACATTAAATATTACATACATCTCAAGGTACTAGAGAGATATCTTGGTAATTAAGAGCACTTGTTGCTCTAGCAAAAAGCAAAGTTTAGTTGCCAGCACACACATGGAGACTCACAACCATCTGTGACTCCAATATACAAAATAAGAAGCCTTATTCTGGCCTCTACAGGTACAAGTACCAGGTGCACACATGCAAAACATTCATGCATGTAAAATTAAAATCCTTAAAAAAATATGTATCAAGATTTTTTTTTTCTTTTGTCATACTGGACACATATTTAGTACAAATGAAAAAAAATCTTATGGATTAGAAAAGAAATGATTTATGAACATATTGCTCACCAAAATAAGAAATTCAATGGAATTTTATTGTCATAAAGATTCTTATAACAAAAATTAAACTTTTAGTCATCAAAAGGATGTTTTCCCCTTTTTTGCTCTATGTTTCACTGACAAAGCAATAGAAAAAAGAACACATCTTTCCGCAATGTTTGCAGTCTTGGCAGAGTTTCAACATGATCTTAAATCCTAAAATAAGATGTCTTTTAGGGAAATGTGAGTAGATCATGTATGACTCACCGCTTTCAGGAGGTGACTAGTTGGGTACTTACACTACAACGTGAGAGTTAGAACTTAGATACAAAATCAGAACCTCACCACTCTTTGCTTACAGAGTTGGGCTTTTTCGCTTTTGTCAAGAGTGTTTGTGTTGCTAACCTAAATTGAGAGTGACTACACAAACAGAAAGTGAGATCTTTTCTGAGTAAGACCTGTGAATCCGCTGCTATGGGCCATTTTTCATCTGCTTGTTCACTAGCAGCACTACTCGGTTTTTAATCGCCTATATCTGATGTTCAGTTACTAGAAAGAGTGAAGATGCAGTTGGCTTCTTTCCTGGAAGACCCTCAGTACCAAGACCAGCATTCTTTGCATACAGAGGTTATCAGAACATTTGGCAGAGTCGGGCCTAATGCAGAGCCTCGCTTCCGAGATGAGTGTAAGTCCTCTTTCTACCCGTTCCTGGATTGCGCCATCACAGGGCGCTGGTGTGGCCATCAAAGCATTGCTGCTCTTCGTTTCTCACGTTCTAAAACCTCCCCTGGAATCGATCCCTGATGTGTTCCTCAACACCAGCTACAAATAAAACATGGAAAGTAGCTCCCCGCCTATAGTTACTTAAGAGACTTTTCCTTTTGTTTTGTTTAGTTTTGTTTTTGAGACAGGATTTCTCTGTGCAATAGGAAAGCCCTGGCTTTCCTAGAATTGGCTCTGTAGACCAGCCTGGCCTTGAAGTCACAGAGGTCCACCCGCCTCTACCTCCCAAGTGCCGGGATTAAAGGTGTGCGCCACCACCACCCAGCTTTAAGAGACTTTCTTAATCAAAATTTTGAGGATGCTCTGTGTGCTTCGAGTCTCATTCTTAGAGGACGTTCACAGTTATCGCACATGGCATGCCATTAGCCTGACACAAACTACTGTCGGTGTTTGACCTGCATAGTGATCTACTAACTCGTTTTCTCTGGTCCCTACGTCTCTTCCTCACTGTGGCCGTCAGCGTTTATAACAGTTTCTTAGGTGGCACCAAGTCATCACTCCCAAAGCATACTTGTTACCACTGTGATACTTTATAGTCCTATTAGTGTTAGCAATGTGACATGCTTTCTAGAGGGTCATAGGGATAGCCACCTAAGTCATTTCAATTTCCACTGAAAAATTATGTTCTGTAATAGACTGTTTATTATATAGCCAGGCTGCTGGTTTTTTGTTTTTTGGCTTTTTTTTTTTTTTTTTTTTTTTTTAAACCAGTTTTAAGATCAGAATGATGGGCTGAATGGACAGCTCAGCCATTAAAGGCTAGGCTCACAACCGAAAATCTAAGAAAGGTCAGAATGAACAAAGAAGTAGTGATTATTTGGACTATAATGTCTGAAAGTCTTGTTGAGGGCAGCAGTACTTCCTAACACTTCTCATTCGGTGACTAGTTACACAGCCAACGGAAAAAGATCGCTGATTTAGTTACCAGGATGGACAGTCCTGAGTTACAACATCATATTTACAGTAATCCTAGTCAGAGCTCTGAAGGTGTGGTAGCATCACTGAAACAGTACTTTCTTTGAGGGAGAGAGAGTAACTCCTGGCTCCTGGATTAAGGGGTATGGTAAGTAATAATGGTTCTTTGGCTTATGCCCAGTAAAGCACTGTTTGTGCTTTGTCCTCAATAATTCTAGGCCCACAGTTACTGCTCAGAGCAAGCATCTCTATTTCCGTGCCTCTTTTTAGAATTTTTAAGAACTTTAAGAAGTAGACCTCCTTTGTGATAGTTTTATTCATGCAGTCAATGGCTACGTATTAAAATACATAAGAATTGTGTAATAGAAAAGAATCCAATTTTGTCTTCTCCCAGTAGTACAAAAAGAATGGGAGAGGTGTGCTCAGGGAAGCTTTAGCCGACTCTAGCTCCAGTTAACCGTTGTCTCTGATGTCTCTCCTAAAAGTAATGTTAGGGGGGAAGACCTTTTTTTTTTTTTTTTAAATCTCCCCACTTTGGATTACTTGAGTCTTTGGGGGCTTTACCTTGAGAGATTTCATGTTGAGGCTGTAAATCAAGCCCTATCAGAAAGAATCTATCTTTATAGGTAATTCTCTTTGAGTCTTTGGAGAAAGAGTGGAGAGGCTGGAATAATGAGATTATTTCTCACTCTCTTCCTTAACTAATATTAGCTCCTTCATTAGCCCTTGTTTTTTCCCAGTTTTTCATTAGACCTTTTTGTCTTGCATCTGTTTGAAAACTTGTTTCGGTGTACGTGTGTTCGTGTGACTTTTGTGTGTCTGCACTGATGGGAGCCTGGCACCCAAAGAAGCCAGAAGGGACATCAGATCCCCTAGAACTGGAGTTAGATACTTACGAGCCACCAGGTGGCTGCCGGGAGCCAAACGCTGGTCCTCTGCACGATAAGCAGCCAGTGTGCTTGACCACAGATCCATTGCTTCCATATTAAACATTGGTTGTTTTACCTAGAATACTCTAGCTCTTTATATCCAACTACTTATAAGGATCGCTGGGAATGTGTGTTTTCTAAAGGCTCAAGTAAATCTGCTTTGGTTTGCCCCTGAGATAATGACAGTCTCTTGCCTCAGCCTCCCAAATATGGGTCTGTGGTCAAGCACACTGGCTGCTTATCATGCAGAGTACCAGTGTTTGGCTCCCAGCAGCCACCTGGTGGCTCATTTCCTTTTCCTTCTTTTGAAGAGGGGCTTCCTATAGTCTAGATGGGTCTTGAACTATAAATCTTCCTGCTTCTGCCTATATAGTGCTGAGATTACAATTGTGAGCCAACATGCCAAGTCCAAGTTACTCTTTTGGACAAAGACCTCTCAGAATGGACAGTTAGTCATTTTGTTGTGGATTCTGTCATTACTTAGTGGGAGGCATGAAAGTTGTGCCTACAGCCTTTGTGTATTTAGGAAACAGTTCTTCCAGAAGCCATACATTTACAGCACAGATTCACAGTAAACAAGAAAGAGGTTGACACAGTTGCCAGAGAGCTGTATTCTCTAACCAAGCAAGAATAGGAAAGGTTCAGATAAACAGTCACTGATTCTGAACCCATTCCTAGAAAAAGCTGGTTTTCCAGGAAGTCGATGCTCGGTAAAAACAATCCTGGGCATCCATGATGATTACTGCTTATTGTTGCTTATATTTTACGGAAGTTGTCTTGTAAAGTTTCACCCTATTCTGTAAGGCTCTTCTACCCCTTCAGCGACTAGAAATTCATTGACTACTTAACAGTGGGTTTGCTACAACTAACTTTGAGAAACTGAAGATAATTGTGATATTATGAGGAAGTGAAATAATTTATTATTGAAAAGGGAAAATTCATGTGCCTTTTGTGAAATAGCAGTGATAATATTTTCATGAGGAAAATTATGTCTAGAATTGTATCATAGTGCATAGAAGCTGTGTGTCTTACTCATTTGTTTATCGTTGGGACGTGAGGTGAGATCATCGGTAAGTAGTCCTCAGAACAAGATAGCAATGATAATGTTTTATTATCTCTTAAACCGCAAATCGCTTATTTGGAAAAGCCTAGTCTTGCCTAATATGAAAGAGCAAGCAGGGATGGGGGAATCATTTGAAAGTGTCCAGCATTAAAAGGAAATCTTGTAAGTTAGAATAGTAATTATATGTTATAAAGTATGAGGATTGAATACACATGATTGGGATAAAATATAACAGTTTCTTCTTTCCTTTTTCAGTTGTTATACCACATTTACATAAGTTAGCCTTGGTGAATAACTTACAAATTGTGGATTCGAAAAGACTGGACATCGCAATCCATCTTTTTGAAGCCTACAGTGCACTGTCCTGTTGCTGTATCCTTGCTGTGTTGAGCTGTATATAACCCATTATATAATAAACTCAGATGTAAAAATCAAGTGGACATTTTTGCAAGTTTTGGTTCAACTTGCTGTACCTTATTTTACTTTAGTCATCTTGTAATCTTTAAAGGTAGTTTCTAATCCTCTGTTTATATTTTATAATTTTAAAGCAACTGATAAGTTCCATGCCCTGAGCTTTACTATACAATGAGTAAGAAGTCTAGGGCAGAATGAATCTACACTGTTATCTTCTGATGTTGGATTTTACAAAGAATGTTTAATTTATCCAGTGGAATACTATGAATTTCTCTTAGAGAAATGTCACTCTCTGGCGAAGTTCAGGGCCAACGTAGCAGTCATCTCTAGTAACGACTGGGAGAAAACCATACTCCAGCCCATATCAACCACTAGATTATAAATGATTAAACTAAGACTGTAGTGACAACTTCTGCTTTCCATAGTGAAAAGCAAACTGAGCTGGGACATAGAGCTTTTGCTGTCCTGTTGACCATTCTCTCTATACTATGTTTAGTAAAATTAAAACTAGGAAGGAAGTGAACATGGGCCAAGTGAACTCTAGCCTCTAGCTCTCAATGAAAGACAGGAGAGCTCAAGAAGAGGAACTAAGAGATTAGGAATTAGGAAGGGTGGAAGGCTGTGTTCTCAGTAGAACTGTGGAAGCACATGTTAGACAAATAATTAGAGAATTAGCATCATGGCCAAGTTTCAGAGTCCCATGACTCTGTGTTGTATGCCAGGTCACAGTTCTCTGCAGAGGGGACAGATCACTTCAAATAAGTTAAGTGTGTTCTAGAGAACAGACACTGATTGGTGCTGGAGAATGTAACCATAGAGGGTTGCTTTTGTTCAGAATAAATTAAGTTGGAAAAGCTGTCCGTTGAGGAGCTATATATCCCTCTGAAAATATTAAACTGAGTTCATTGTATTTTGAGGGTTGATTACAAATGATATAATTATGTGGATGGTGTATGCCATGCTTTTTATAATATACGTTATATAGTCAACAGAGATCTAATATTTTAGTTTGATAACTTAAGAGTCCATGTCCTTTATAAATTTTGTTCCATTAAAAGCAGAAGTCATTGTCACTCCTGATTCATCTTGTTGGATTTTCAACTTAGAGAAGATAGAGGAAGCAGATGAGGAACTTCTGTTCTGAGTTGGCAAGGAGGAATCTTCTTATGAAGAAGTAACAAGACCCTGGCAAGAGAGCTATGATGGCATGAGAATTAGAAATTCGGCTCTAAAAATGTTTGTTAGAAGTTAAGCAAAACTCAAGTGTAATCCGTATTACCTAGTTGAGTTCATAGTGGAATGTGCCTCAAGGACAAGGGAAAAAGTCCAAGGACTGCTTTGGCTCTGTAAAACAGGACTTCTAAATGAGAAAGCAGTGGTTTATGAAGAACATAGAAATGTATACAGAAAGATTATCGAGTGCAGCTCCTGTAAGAGTACCCTGTTGTGTCTGACTTGCATCCTTTCTAAGTCCAGAGAGCAGTCGCTAATGAAGTCCCATTGCCCGGGCAGAGTAATCTGACCATTTACCACTGAGGCAGAGGTGGTTTTAGCATCAAATAGAACTAAATGATATGAGTATTTCCAGTCCATGAAAGATGGTTTGATTTTTTGAGGAAAAGGTGGGCCCCATTGTGAGTGAAAAGAATAACTTCCCTATTTTCTGTAAGTATGGCCTTCTTGAGCCTCCATGCCCATGTTTCATTATATCACTCCCTACTAATCCAAAGGTCACCCACAGTTACATCTCGGAGGTACTTTCCCAGTGTCTAGAAAACAAGACTATAGTAATTAAGATGCAGCCCACTGTACCATGTGTATTTTTAATTGTGTCTGTACATGAGTATACCTATGACAACCATGCACACATGGAAGTCAGAGGACAACTTCCCAGAGTTGGTTCTCTCCCACCATCATGCCAGTGTTGGGGATAGAACTCAGGTCACCTCAAGTTTCTGTAACCGCTGCTTTCACTCACTAGGCCATCTTGCAAGCCCCATGTATATTTTTAATACCTATTAAATTTATAAGTTATGCATTATAGGAGCTTTGTTTATGAGCACTGTAACCATTTACAAGAAAGTGGTGATATAATACATTCCTTTTTTTCTTAATGAAGTTCCTGGTAATTTTTAAAAATTAGGCAAGTTTCATAAAGGAACTCATTTAGTTCATTTTTCATCTGGACATGGTGCAATATTAAACCAGAGCTAGAACAAGAATACAAGAATATGCCAGGATTGATGTAAATTTATAAGGTGAATTATTTTCTTGAGAAGTGCACTTCATTTCAGACTGTTTTAATGTGTAGATAACCAACAAAAGCTCAAAGGTGACCAGGACCTATAGAAAACTGAATGTACAGCAGAGGCTCTGTTTTACCCATTCTGGACCAATAGAAAGTCATTTTAGCTGGGCACTCAGGAGGCAGAGGCTCCTCTGTGAGTTTGAAGTCAGCCTGATCTACAAAGCAAGTTCTAGGACAGCCAGGGTAACAGAGAAACCCTGTCGCAAAAAACCCAAAGAAAGAACGTCATTTTAGCAATGACGTTTAGCAAAAACAAAGAAAAAAAAGCATGTGACTGGAGAGATGGCTGTTGACATCTGGGTTCAAGTCCTAGCACCCACAACTACCTGTGACTCAAGTCCCAGGGAATCTGATGTCCCTTTCTGACTTCTGCAGACACCAGGTACACAAGTCATACGTGCAGACAAAACTCCATACACAAAATAAATTATTTCCATTGAAAGAGAAAGAACCTGGGAAAATGTGTATGGCTTAGACAAGTCACTTGACCTGAAGTACCAAGTATGTTGTTGCTGTTTGTGCTGCTATGCACATGAGGATCTGCTGGGTTATAGGTGAGTGGCGACCTCAGGGAAAGCACCTCCATAGTGCACGGTGGGGCTCTGATGAGGAATGTAGAGCTCTAGAAAAATCTTTTGTAATAGTCTTACACATAACAATTAAATAGTAATGTTATGAGCAACTTGCCTTTATCAATTTTTTACATAACTTTCAAGCTAGCTGTCATGAAATTATTTTCTTGTGTGCAAGTGCACATGTGAAGGTCAGTGGTCAACCTCAGGTGGTGTTCCTCAGGAACTGCCCACCCTAATTTTGAAGGCAGGGTGTCTCCTAGGGTTCCTCCTGTCCCCACCTCCCTGGTGCTAGGATTGCGGGCACATCATTGCACCAGTTCGAAGGTCCTCCTGCTTGGGCACTTACCAATAGAGCCTTTTCCCTATCCCACTGGAAGTGCTTTATTACCGCTCATATTTAGAACTTACTTAGGTTAGTGTTAGATCACATGATTTAATGTTCATATTCATTATTTTGCTTATATAGTATTTAGTTGAATTATGAAATGTTAGCGATAACACCAATAACATAAATAGATGTGTGAGAATATACCTGGGTGAGTCTTAGTATCAACTCTTCCCACAAAGGTGCTGTCTGTGAAGGGAGCCTGACTCCTTCATAGGTGCTTGCTATGCCTAGACACCAGCCAAGAGAGTTGGTTCTAGGTACTCTCTTCTCCAGTGGCCCCTGTTTGCGTTTTCCCTTTTCCTTAATTACCTTTCCTCAGTCATTTCAGAGGATTTAATGGTGAATCACTTTTTACCCGGCCTCCGATGTTTACGGACTGACATGGAACATCTGTCCCCAGAGCATGAGGTAGGTGCCCATGGCTAGCAGTGCCAGGCTCGTGGGACTCTAAACATGTTCTCTTCTCCCTGTGTGAGCTTTGATGATAACAGCCATACTTAACACTGTTTAAGTCCAGCTTGGCATGGTTTTGTGAGTGCACTGACTACTGGCGATACTTTAGCAGGTTCTTCAGCATCTTTTCTCTAAAGTAGGGATAACACACTCTCCTTCGCTTGATACAAGGAGAATTAATATGGAAATATCTGTAGGGTACTTTGTCTGTTATACGTATCTATCCTTGACCACTAACTTCTTTCTTTAATTCAGTTCTTTCCCTGCCTATCGCCTAATTTCTAACTTGGTGTCTCCCAGCTCTATTTCTCCCCAGCACTCTGTGCTACCCCTGACTCCCACACTTCAGCACACAGGGCTGCTTGCACGTCAGAGCCTTGGCCCATCTCTCCCCAGGGTCCCTACCACACTGTCCTCTTCGGGTGTTCAGAGTGATCCCAACTGTGGTGTGTAATGTTTGGCAATGTTAACTGTATTTCGCTTTTTTTCTCATCTGACTTCTCTAATCAGGTTATTTTAAGTTCCATGATAAAAGAATGTGAACAAAAAGTAGAAAACAAGAGTGTCCAAGAGCCTCAAGGGTAAGACATTTATTTCTTTTTTAAGGCTTCTTATTAACCTGAATCTCTCTGGCTAAATTTGCTATCTGTGGGTATGTTTTATTTTGTGTTATTTTGTGATCGCTTATTAAGAAGACAAGAAAATTATTCAGGCTTGGTGGTGCATACCTTTAATCTCAGCACTTGGGAGGCAGAAGCAGGCGAGTTCAGGGCCATAATAGTATACATGCATAGTGACTTCAGGACAGCAGAGCTACATGATAGCTATTGGGAGGGGGGTATTCCAGTCAGCTTTCTCTCAAGTGTTGAACCTATCATGAGAAATACATGGGGACTTTAAGACTCAGATGTCTACCCCGTGCTTTGTACCTTCCCGCCAACAATCTATGCAACCTTGTGTGTGTGAGGGGGAGGGGGGGGGAGAAAGAGGGAGAGGGACCCCGCCAACAATCTATGCAACCTTGTGTGTGTGAGGGGGGGGGAGAGGGACCCTGCCAACAATCTATGCAACCTTGTGTGTGTGAGGGGGGGGGGAGAAAGAGGGAGAGGGACCCCGCCAACAATCTATGCAACCTTGTGTGTGTGAGAGAGAGGGAGAAAGAGGGAGAGGGACCCCGCCAACAATCTATGCAACCTTGTGTGTGTGGAGGGGGGGGGGGAGAGGGACCCTGCCAACAATCTATGCAACCTTGTGTGTGTGAGGGGGGGGAGAAAGAGGGAGAGGGACCCCGCCAACAATCTATGCAACCTTGTGTGTGTGAGGGGGGGGAGAAAGAGGGAGAGGGACCCCGCCAACAATCTATGCAACCTTGTGTGTGTGAGAGGGAGAGGGGGGGGAGAAAGAGGGAGAGGGACCCCGCCAACAATCTATGCAACCTTGTGTGTGTGAGGGGGGGGGAGAAAGAGGGAGAGGGACCCCGCCAACAATCTATGCAACCTTGTGTGTGTGAGGGGGAGGGGGGGGAGAAAGAGGGAGAGGGACCCTGCCAACAATCTATGCAACCTTGTGTGTGTGAGGGGGGGGGAGAGAAAGAGGGAGAGGGACCCTGCCAACAATCTATGCAACCTTGTGTGTGTGAGAGGGAGGGGGAGAAAGAGGGAGAGGGACCCTGCCAACAATCTATGCAACCTTGTGTGTGTAAGAGGGAGGGGGGGAGAAAGAGGGAGAGGGACCCTGCCAACAATCTATGCAACCTTGTGTGTGTGGGGGGGGAGAAAGAGGGAGAGGGACCCTGCCAACAATCTATGCAACCTTGTGTGTGAGAGAGAGAGGGAGAAAGGGAGAAGGAGGGAGAGAGAAGAAGAAGAAGAAGAGAGAGAGAGTTCACACATGCGCAGTGCGGAGCACAGGTGTGCAATGGCACACATGGGCCAATCTGAGAAACACTTGGAGGGGTCAGTTCTCTCTTTCTATCACATGGGTCCTGAGGGTTGAACTTGGGTTGTCGGACTTGACGTCAGGTGCCTCACTTTCTGAGTCACCTCTCCAGTCCCTAGCCTAGGAATCGTTAAAGGCTTTCAGAGACGTTTCTGTGGTGCTACTGGATTGAGTCATACCAGTTCAATACATAGTACTTATCATTTGTGACAGTAGTTTTCAAATGTGAAATGCTCTGTCCAAACTGAGTAGAATTCAGACATCCAGTGAATTCTGGATTCAATTCAAGTTAGAATGTTGAACATGCAAAAGTAGGAATCGTTTAGTATGGGTTCATATACTATTTTTTTTTTTTTTTTTTTTTTTTTTTTGTTTTTTTTTTTTTTTTTTTGCTATGGTTTTTTATTTTTTATATAACAAGTCCATTAAATGAAACAACATTTATCCATTTTGGGATTTGGGCGTCGTTCTTTCCAAACTCTTCCTGCTGGTGGGGCGCTGTCTTGGGGTTCGGGTTCGTATCCTGCTGTGTCTGTGGGCTGTTTGTCCGCTGTTTGGAATGTTGAATCATTTTTTTGGGCGGTTTGGTGTGTCCCCTTTGTCTGGGGTCCCTCTTTTCTTTTCTCTGGCCTGCCGGCAAAAGTCAGGAGAGGGTGGGCTGGACTTGGGTTTTGCAGGGTAGTGGGTCTCACTGGACTCCCCCCCCCCCCGGCGGGGCCCCCTTTTTTGGGCGGGCCCCGTTTGGGGGCCGGGGTTCTCCCCGCCGGAACCCCCAGTGGACCCGCAGAGAGCACTATTTATTATTTTCAGTGAAGAATTAAGGTTTTGAGAAACTAATCATAAATAAAGCTCAGACACATTTCCTTTAAGGCTGACTACCAGAAATAAACATTAGATCGTCCTGAGTTCTCACGCATACAACATACACATGTGTGAGGGTGTGTGTGTTTGTGCATGTGTGCACACACAGCTCATGCTTCTCCCTAAAGCCAGTACACGTAAGTCTCATGCCTCTGTAAAGTATTGGGAACTTCTTAACCCCCTATGATAAAAAAGAGAGCTCCCCCAGCCACTCCACTGTTTTAGCCTTGGCTCTGCGTCCTGTGTGCTGGGGTCGCCAGTGTACACCACCATGTCTGTCTGAAATATCAATTAATTCTTAAATGAGGCAGGTTGAGCCACTCGCAGCTCGCTACACATCGCCCTTGATTTGTTCATGCACGTTTCCTTATTTAATCCTCTGGCCATGTTACAGTAGAAACTGCAAGCTGTGTTCTATAGACAAGGAGACAGAACCTGTAAGATCTAAAGCATCTTGATCAAAACCACAAAGCAGTAAGCTGGTTTCCGGTCTACTGCAGGACGCTTGTTGGGGTACTAAAAAAAAAAATGTGCTTGATCAGGGTTCTCTTCCTGTTAAGCAGCATGATAATAAGCAATCTTTCGTAGTCATTCAGTCTGTGTTTACTTCCTGCACACACTATGCTGCTGAAAAGGAAAGAAGAAATGAATTTGAAGACATTGAGTTGTTCAGATCACACACACACACACACACACACACACACACACACACACACACACACACACACCAAAAAAGGAATGGGATTGTTAGTGCACAGCTCACTGTCACTTAATTTGCTCATTTGGGAAATAGGTAATACCTGGATTCCAGACTTGCCATAAAAATGAAGTGACTGAGCAGTGGTGGCACATGCCTTTAGTCCCAGCACTTGGGAGGCAGAGACACACAGATCTACAAAGTGAGTTCCAGGACAGCTAGGGCTGCACAGTGAAACCCTGTCTGAAAAAACAAAACAAGATTGAATGAGGCGTTGGAGTTAAGAGTTAAAAAAGCAGCTACACAAGTCAGGAGGCTAGCTCAGTCAGTATGATGGCCTGAGTTCAATCCCCAGAACCCTGTTTTGTGTTTTGTTTTCTGTTTTTTAAGCACATGGTAGTACATTCTTAATATTGTAGCTCCAAGGTGGCACCCAGGAGGATCCAGCCAGCCTAGCCAGATGGTAAGGCCCAGGCCAGTGAGAGATCTGTCTCAAAAGAAGATGGATAGCTCCCGAAGAATAAAACATGCAGGGCAAAGAACTCCTAAACGACTGACACTTGTAGAATGCCATCCTGTGCCTCCCACTTTGTATTTGTGTAATCCTAATAGCCCTCTGAAACAGGCTTGTTACGTAGATAAACATCCTCAAGGCTGTACAGCTAGAAAGCAGAGTCTAGTCTCTGTCCTCAACCATACATGATCTTAACTGTTGCTTGTCGTGTAAAATACCAAATCTAAGATGATACATAGCAATTCCTCTCCACAAATCTTCATTTCCTTTGTGTGATGTAATGATGATATGTTACTAACAAATAAAAAACTAGAGAGCCCCAAGATGGCTCGGCAGGTTAAGGTATCTTGTACCACCATGTCTAATGAACCAGGGGGTAGAAGGAGAAACCCATACGTTGTCCTCTGACCTCTACACATGTGCTGTGTCTTAAATTTTTTAGTTGCTTTACGTTCATTTAAATTTTCTCTTCCAGCTCAATGTCAATTGCTGCAAGTTTAGTGAGTGAAGACACAAAGACCAAGTTTTTGAACAAAATGGGCCAGTTGACAACTTCAGGGGCCATGCTGGCCAATGTGTTTCAGAGGAAGAAGTAGGAGGGGAAGGGGAGCCCCAGCCAACACTAAGATGGACCTCAAGCAGACTGGCTCCCTGTACTTGAAGCACTTACCTGTTTATTTCCTGAGCTGATGTTCTCGTGTTATAATTTTATCCTAACCTCCAAAGATATTTGCACTGGTTTTGATTATTGCTGTGTATCTGTTGGTTTGGGAATTATAACTGTGGTAATAGAAACTTGATTTAATGATCTGTTCCAAGTCCCTATTCTATGTTCTTATTTTTGAGAATAACTTTTATATATAATATATATATATATGTATATGTATAGTGAGGAGGGGTTTTTTGGTTTCCTTTTTTTTAATTTTTATTTTTGGATCGGATATTCACAAATATCTGTATTATACTCTAAGCTATTACAATGGTACTTAAAATAATGTAAATTTGAAGTCATTGTTATAAAGTAATAAAAGTGGAGATTACTTAAGTATTTAAATTATGAAAGAATAATGCAGACTTTTTATTATTTCTTAACTGACTAGAAAGAGCCACCAGCATTACTCTGTGCCTTTTGGACTTCAGTTTGCGTGTTCTGTAGGAATTACATGCATTCCTTTCACACAGTATGAAGCTGCTGTGTTGAATGACAGATCCTACAATAAGTAGATAACGATGAGACTTAAAACATTTCACATCTTTCTTGAAAATCCTTTAAGTGCTGTTTAGCCTCCCGACACTTAGAGCATACCATAGAATTAATTACCTGCGAGAAAATAGCACTTGAGCATGGTGAGGCGTAGCCAGGGTAAATTTCACAACACTTGTACTTGACTTAAATGCTCAAAAATAAATGTACTGAGAAGAGCTAATAATCGTTTGTCCCCAAGTTGACGTGCACAAGAAAATAAAATTTAAATCTTGAAATTTGACACCTACTTCCTGTAACACATTTTAAGATGTTTTCTGATTACTTACATTTTGCAGTTTACCTTTTCATCCTATCTAAGAAGTACTACAAAGTTTAGGCCCTTTGGGGATTCCTTTTTCCCTTCTAAAGAAAAGTGACATTGGTTGAGTTATTATTGGTTAGTCACCATCTGGTCCCTTAAACTCACTGGCTGTTCCCCACCGGTGTGTTTTATATAGACTTATGTTGACAGACAGTCCCACTGAAATTGGATGCTTGTCTACACAGTGACCCAGACAGGTAGGAAGAGTGCTGCACCATAAAAAAGAGGTGACTGGCTTAAGGGGTAATGTGAGGCCTTTGTGAAAAATGAACTCTTTTAATGAAAAGAACACTCCTTTGAACACAGTTGATGCATATTGATGATTCTAATGTTTGTTGTATAAATTGGCTTTAATACACTTGGATCCCATCACTTCCTAGGAAAGCTAGCTTTCCTACACAGTCAAAGCTTATAAAATGATTTCCCTTAGGCAAAGCCATTTATTTCTTTTACCTATAGTGAAATTATTGAGTAGTCTTTCTGCACTGTTGGATTCTAGGCATTCCTGAGAAATTGAAAGTGGCTACCTTTCGTGTCAAGATGTTGATCTGTTATAAATAAAATGTTTTTGCATACTTGTTTAAGTTGTATATTTTATTTTCATTTTGAAACACTATATCCATACAAAACTGAATCATTTATTTATGAAAATACACTAATTTTAGAAATCTAATTCCCTATTCTACTTTTACTAAAAAGGATTGTTGTGGTATAAAACTAATGCATTTCACGCATAATACTAAAGAAAATGTTTATGTTCTGCTTTGAGCTGTAGTGGAATATATGTCTGTTTCCAGATGAACAGATACAGAGCCCCCAAGAATCTGGAGATGGTTCCAAGAAATCACTGCAGATGACAAAAATCTACAGATGCCTGAGTGCCTGTGTGGCATGGTGTATATAGCCTAACATTATCCTTCCATATTCTTTAAGTCATTTTAAAATTTCTTACCATACCTAGTACAACATAAATGCTTTGTTGATTATAATATTATCTGGAGAAAGGAAATTTCTTTTTTTAATATTTTATTAGTTCTTTGAGAATTTCATACAATGTGTATTGATCATATACCCCCAAAGTCCTCCCAATCCATCCCTCTTTCCCTATCCTCCCAACTTTGTGGGGTGTTTGGTTGGTTGGTGGTTGGCTAGAGTTGGGTGGGTTGGTGGTTGGCTGGTGTTGGGTGGGTTGGTGGTTGGCTGGTGTTGGGTGGGTTGGTGGTTGGCTGGTGTTGGGTGGGTTGGTGGTTGGCTGGTGTTGGGTGGGTTGGTTGGTGGTTGGCTGGTGTTGGGTGGGTTGGTTGGTGGTTGGCTGGTGTTGGGTTAGTTGGTTAGTGGTTGGCTGGTGTTGGGTTAGTTGGTTGGTGGTTGGCTGGTGTTGGGTTGGTTGGTTGGTTGGTGGTTGGCTGGTGTTGGGTTAGCTGGTTGGTGGTTGGCTGGTGTTGGGTTGGTTGGTTGGTTGCTGGTTGGCTGGTGTTGGGTTGGTTGGTTGGTTGGCTGATTTCTGGCCGGTTGGTTTTTGTTCAGTTGGTTGGTTCTAATAAACCCCAGTCCAGTTTGTGCTGTTATGCAGTCTTGGATGCATAGCCTTCTTCCACTGGACTGCGGTCAAACTACCAGGGTACAATTTTAAAGATAATTACTTTTTAGGGGTTACTACAAGCATCAAAAATGTAGCTGCTTGCTGTAGACAGTTTTTGTGAAAAATGTTAATTCATAGTTATGAAACCCAGGAGTAGGGGGAGTAGACTAATATATTTCTGTTATAATTTTTATTAATGGATCCATATATTTTAATAATAAGGTTTTTTTATACAGAAACAGATAACAAGCTATACAGTATATCTCAAGTGAGACTCCCTTATTCTTTGAACTGTCTTATCTGTCATTAAGATTTAACATGATTTGGGAGTGGGGAGGGTTGCTGGGAAAGTGTTAATTCCCTACAGATGATAGCATTGATTGTAAATTCTTCTAAAACAAAGGAAACGTGAGTGGTAGGACACATGTCTCTATATACAAGTTCTTAACCTAAATTTTGCCCTTTTGTTTTTACTAATTATGATCTCTCCAGAAGCTCTTTTGTGTTCTCTGGTCATTTTTTTTCCTAGAGTTCTCATTTTAGAGCTACAAAAAATAAAAATCTTATTCTCTCCTTGAGGATTTTAATTAGAATTGTTTTTAATTTTCTATTTTATTAACTGTTTTCTTAAGTAGTAATTATTTTCTATTGTTTGCCATCTTCCATTTCACATTGACTATTTTCTTGAACATCTGGAAACTCTTAGCTATTTCTTTATATTCAAAAATGGAATAAGCTAATTGGGGTCATCTGTATCTGTTGCTGGGAGAGAAATTCTTCATGTGCCTCAAGTTTTTAAGGGTATTTACAGGCAGAGATGGCTGCCTCAGTTTCATGTGCTCTACAGATGCTGCTGGAACAGGTATGGTCTTGGAAGATTTAGTATTGTTCTCCAGAAGGAAGAAAAGATTGGTTTTCTGCCAAGAACAATAAAGTCTCCTTCCAGGACAAAGGTCGGCCAGGCTCTACCTATAGTTAAAGACCTGACTTCCTTCTTCTGCTCAAGTTCCTGTTCTGTAAGGCACTCGCCCTGCTTTGCCTTGCCCTGTGAGGACCTTAACCCAGAAAACTGCCTGCTGCTATTGTGATGAGTAACAGACTGTGTCTTAACTGTTGCATCCATAAAACCCTCCAATGTGTCAGCGTTCAAATAAAACAATCCCTTAGATCCTCTGCAGTTCCTGGTACTGGCGAGGCTCATCATTCCAACAAGCTCCATTGACATTGAAGTCTAAAAGAAATTTTTCATGAAATGCAAGCTTTGAGTCATTTCAATCTACCTGTGAACCCCAAATGTTTCCACATAGGTTAATACAATCTAACTCGACTTACTGCCTACTCAGAAACAAAACCATGTCATCCATGCTTCCATTCCAGATATTGTACTGAATACCAGTCAATGAGGGATTACTGCTTATACCAAAGACAATGAATCAAATACTGGGGAAAGAAAAGAGTTTAAACCAGTTTCTAAAAGAGCCCACTATTTTGTGAACCCAGTCACAAAAAAAGAGGAACATGATATGTACTCACTCATATGTGGATTTTAGACCTAGAGCAAAGGATTGCCAGCCTATAATTCACACCGCCAGAGAAATTAGGATACAAGGAGGAACCCAAGAGATGCATACAAGGTCCCTCACAGAAGGGGAAAGGAACAAGATCTGAGCATATTGGAAGTGGGGGAGGGGCAGTGAGTGGACAGGGAGTTAGGAGAAAGAGAAGGGGAGGAGAGGAGAACATGTGGGACTAGGAAGATTGAGTCGGGGGACGAATAGACTAAATAGACTAGCAAAAAATAGAGAGAGACCATAAAAGAGGGAGCCATTATAGGTTTTGAAGAGAAAACTGACTCTAGAGAAATGTCCAGAGAGCTACAAGGATGACCCAAACTAACAATCTGAGCAACAGTGGAAAGGCTACCATAAATGCCTTTCCCTGATAATGAGATTGGTAACTAACTTATATGACATCATGGAGCCCTCATCTAGTAGCTGATGGGAACAGAAGCAGACACCCACAGCTAAACACTGAGATGAATCCTGGAATCCAGTTGCAGAGAGGAAGGAGTGATGAGAAAATGGGGTCACCCACAGAGACAGCTGACCTGAACAAGGGGAGCTCATGGACCCCCAGACTGATAGCTGGGAAGCCAGCATTATACCGACTCACACCCCCTGAACGTGGATTTCAGAAGGCCTGGGCAGTCTAAGGGACCTCTAACAGCATGTATCCCTGGTGCACAAAAGGACTTTGGGAGCACATTCCCCATGGAGGGATACTGCCTTAACCTAGAGGCAAGAGGGAAGTCCTAGTCCCTACTCCAAATGATTTGACAGATTTTGATGATCCGTCCTGGAAGGCATCACCCTCCCTGTGGGGTGGAGGTGGGGGTTGGAATGGGAGGGGGGTTGGAGGGCATGGGAGAGAGGGAGAGGGAACTGGGATCGATATGTAAAATTAAAAAATAATATATGTACATACAGATCGAGAGAGAGAAACACACACAGAGAGAGCCCATTATCAGAATTACCTCACAGAACAGAGGTTTTCAACCTTTCTAATGCCACGACACTTTAATACAGTTCCTGATGTGGTGAGTCCCAACCATAAAATTTTTTTCATTGCTAAATTCATAGCTATAAGTTTTCTGTTGTCCTGAATTTTAATATAAATGACTGCAACCCCTGAGAAAGGGCCATTCGACCTCAAGGCAGTTGCAGCCTACACACTGAAAAACACTGACACAGATCCATGTAGCAAATTACATAATACCGGAGAGAGTGAACACTAGCAATAAGGCCAAAGACGAATACGTGGGCTGAAATGCAATTTAAAAGATATTGTGAAGCAAATGAGAAAGGATGAGGGTCGGAGCAGAAAGAGAAGAGAAAAAGAGGACAAGCTATTTCACAAGAGAAGTGCAGCAAACAGAACAGATACAAGAAAGAAACTGTCTTTAAAAGTCCCTGTTCGGCAAAAAACAACTTTTAAAGTGAAGGCAATGGGTGGTGCTGCTCTCGGTGGTAAATCACTTGCCGCGCATGTGCAAGGGCCAGAGTTTGATCTCTGCACTGAAAAATAAAAATGAAGCCGAATTAAGAAAAAGGTAAGCCAAAACAAACCACAGACTAATCCAAACAAAACCAAGTGACACGCCAAGAGAAAGAACAATGAACCGAGAGGAGATGAACTTAACAGTGTCTTACGTGACTTAAAATATCTGCCCAACAGAAACTACACATGAAGTCAGGTGAGATGCAACTCGCCTGCAGGGTGACTGCATTAAAGCTTCTGGGTTATCCCGTGATAAGTCACTGGCCAGGACTCTGGAGCAGAGGCAGGTAAAGCTCTGTGAGGTCAAAGCCAACCTGGCCTACATAGTTGCATTCGCAGGCCAACCAGGGTCACAGAGTGAGACCCCGTCTCAAACCAAAACTCAAGAACAGACATAACAAAGTTAAGAGTCCTAGTGCCATGTGTATAGCAGGTAACCAATAAAAAGAACACGGAGCGTACAGAGGGGAAAGGTCAAATACCAGATGATAAAATGCTCCACTTGTCTTGTACTTGACAGCTTCGAAGTATACTGAAGCAAAAGAGCATAGCGCTCCATTCCGGGACTTAATGATTTTAATCCACTTCTCTCAGAAACTGGTGGAAACCAGTTTAACAGTTGTGGTGGTTTGAAAGAAATGGTCCCCAAAGGAAGTGGTGTCATTAGGAGAAGGGACTTTGTTGGAATAGGTGTGACCTTGCATGAGGAAGTGTGTTAGTGTAGAGGTGAGCTCTGCGGTCTTATAAATGCTCAAGCCACTCCTCGTGAGACAGTTCACATCCTTTTGCCTTCTCAAGCTGTGGCCAGCACCATGTCTGCCTGCACACCGAAATGTCCTGCCTTGATGATAATGGACTAAACCTCTGAACAGTAAGCCTCCGCATCAATTAAATATGTGTCCTTTATAAGAGTTGCTGTGGTCATATTGTCTCTTCCCAGCAATAGAAACCCTAAGACAACGGTCAATAAGGACCTTAAACATGTGAACAACAGTTATAAATATGACATCTTATAAAGGCCTCTGT
This sequence comes from Phodopus roborovskii, assembly GCF_943737965.1. Lineage (NCBI taxonomy): Eukaryota > Metazoa > Chordata > Mammalia > Rodentia > Cricetidae > Phodopus > Phodopus roborovskii. The sequence continues at coordinate 4,751,396 of NW_026126583.1, read as the reverse complement.
CCCCAAGAAATATAAAAACAATGTTGTCAATTGTGCCTAGAACACGCCCCAAAGCTGATTATTTGCTGGGCCACTGAGTAAACTCTGAAAGTTTCAAAGAATTGAAATTCTGCTGAATGTTTTCTCTGACCACAAAAGAATTAAGTTAATAAGAAATAAAAGGCTAAGGAAGAAAGACCAACAGGAACCAGAAAATACTTTTATTAAATAATAAAAAATCCAAATATATCAAAGCTTAGAAAATCCAAATATATCAAAGCATAGAGCACAATAAAATAAGTAGTTTTAAATGCATAGGTTAGAAGACCTGAGTGGCTCAAAATCTCTTGTAACTTCAAAACATTTGAGAAAGAGATGCAGTTAATCGACCAGAAAACCAAAGAACACAGTGGATAGTAACAAAGCCAGAAATTGTTAATTTGTCAGGACTAACTAAATTGATTACAAATATTAGAGATAAAATGTTTCTCTAAGCCTTAAAATATGATGTGAAATATGAATGACTTCATGGTGATGAAATAGAATGTTTAGGAGAAATAGACATGCTTCAGTTTTTTTGGTTTTTTGTTTTTGTTTTGGTTTTTTTTCGAAAAACTCTTATTGAATCCAACACAGGAGAAATAGAAGTTTTAAGTATTATTTATCTATTTAAAACTGAACTCTTGGGGCTGGAGAGTTGGCTCGGTGGTTCAGAGCACTGACTGCTCTTCCAGAGGACCTGGGTTCAGTTCCCAGCACCCACATGACAGCTCACTCCAGTTCCAGACGATCTGACACCTTCACACAGACATACGGGCAGGCAGAACACCAATGCACATAAGATAAAACATAAAACTGGACTGTTTTTTTAAAACCACCACACACACACACACACACACACACACACACACACACCATAAATAAACCATCACTGCTGTTCAGAAGGCTTTACTGGTGAATACCATCAGGTAGCTGAAGGGTGAGAAGTATCATTTTTAAAAACACCTTCAAAAATCATTTATTTCACAGTCGTGTGTCACCAAAATCCAGATACCAAACCTAACACGAACCAGTTGGGAAAGAACAGTAGTCAGTGTCAACGGAACACGAAGGTGTTTAACTCCTGGGCTCAGTATAAGTAACCCACCCATCAGGTATCACAGAGAACGCCTTGCCAGCGTGTGGCAAGGTAAATCGACTTCGCTTGAGTTCATTCAAGAGATTTCAGTGTCAATTTTACTTTGAAAAAAAAAATCACAATATTAACATAAGAGGCTTCAAAACTACTTATTAAAATTAAAAATCGATGAAAAACACTTCCTTATTTCAATCAAGATTATCTTCCAAACACCTGTAGTGAGTGTCATACTTACAGGGAATATGTGACAATCAGGAGGGAATTAAGGGGCTAAGGTGGTTGATCAGTTAATAAAATGTTCGCCATGCCTGGATTGAAAACCTAACTTTGATCCCCAGGACCCACATAGAAAGAGTTGGACCTGGTGATGTGAGTGTGTGTGTGTGTGTGTGTGTGTGTGTGTGTGTGTGTGTGTGTGTGTGTGATCTCTGGGACGCACTGACCAGCCAGCCTAACCTACTTGTAGAGTACAGGCACGTGAAAGATTCTGTCTCAAGAATGACACCTGAGCGTGTCCTGTGGCCTCACACTCATACCCTGTATGCATGCCCTTCTGCACAAAGACATTAGCATGCCCTTGGTCTACCTTTAATTGGGGCTGGCTTATAGTTCAGAGGTTTAGTCCATTGCCATCACGGTGGGAAGCATGGCAGTGTGCAGGCAGACATGGTGCTGGAGAAGGAGCTCAGAGTTCCACATCTGGAACTGCAGGCAACAGGAAGAAAAAAGTGGCATCGGGCGTGGCTTGAGCTTCTGAAATCTCAAAGCCCACCTCCATTGTGATAGACTTCCGTCAACAAGGCCATGCTTCCTCCACAAAGGCCACGCCCCCACAAGGCCACGCCCCTCCACAAGGCCACATCTCCTAATAAGACAATTCCTTATGGTCTTATGGGGGCCATTTTCATTCAAACCGCCACACCTAAGAACAGATTGCAAGGGAAAATAAAGTGATGGATAAACTGGAGATATTATCCTCACAAAATACTAGTGAAGAATTAAAAAGCAAATCACAGAACATGACAATGTATTTGTAGTACCTATAATCAATCAAGGATGTGCATCCAGCTGTATACAGAGAAGTTCTCATAATGAAAACCAGACACCAAAGAAAATGCAGGGATGAGCCTTGACTCAACAACTGACAAAAGAGAATATCCAGATGACCCCCAAATTAACAAAAGCATCCCTGCAATGTTGTTGTTTTACCCTTTGGTTCTTTGGGGGGCCTACCACCCAGCTCTCAAATAAATCACAGAGGCTTATTCTTTCTTATGAATGCCCAGGCTTAGCTTGGCTTGTTTCTAGCCAGCTTTTCTTAAATTATCTCATCTATCTTTTGCCCCTGGGCTTTGACCTTTTTCTGTTTCCGTATTTCTTTCTTTACTGCTAACTGCATGGCTTGCTGTGTAGCTGGGTAGCTGGCCCCTGATGTCTTTCTCTCTTCCCTTTCTCACTCATCAATCATCTCTTCCCAGATTTCCTCTCTTATTTATTCTCTCTGCCTGCCAACTCCACCTATTGGCTGCTCAGCTCTTGTTAGACCAATCAGGTGTTTTAGACAAGCAAGGTGACACAGCTTCACAGTTAAACAAATGCAATGTGAAAGAATGCAGCACATCTTTGCATCATTAAACAAATGTTCCACCACATAAACAAATATAACACATCTTTAATGAACACCCCACAACAATCCAAAAATGACAAGAAGATAAAACATTGAACAACTATAGAGAGCTAAAATTTAGCCATTCAATGGTGCCAAGTGTCATTGGAGAGGCAGCATGTGCAGCCTCTCATACATGTCTGGGAGCAATGAAATTTGAACTGTTCTGGAGAACCAGCAGAACCTATTAAAAGTGAACACACATACCCATGGATCTTCATAATAACATAATTCCTGAATTTAAATTAACCCTAGCAGCCCCAGTAGCTTATACTGTATTCATACAATACATTATACAGCAATAACAAAGGTGAATCTCACAAATATATTGAACAAAAGGCATACTAAAAAATAATACTTCATTATACACTCTGTTTAAATCAAGTCCAAAGGCAAACATAATAAATGATACAATGGTTAACCTGGCTAGACAGACACAGTGGCACACAACTGTGACCCTATCACTCAAGATGCTGGCTCAGGAGCATTACAAGTTTGGGCAGGCCTGAACTACATAACGAGGCTCTGTCTCAAACCAAATCCAAAAAAGGAATATAAAAGTGAGCATAGATTAACTTACGAAGGGATTACCATTCCTTCAAGTGGTATAGCTCTGCTGTTTGTAGACATGACTTATTGTCAATTTGATATTTGATGTCTTTCTATGAAAACTTAAGGTCCCTTCCCCAAGACTAAAACAAAAGAGAGCATGAATGGGTACTTGATGTGCCACCAGTGGTCTCCTTAGGATTTCCATGTGGGCTACATGTGGATTTTACTTTCTAATAATCCATTAAACTGTTGACATTATGTTAGACGTCAATGAAAGTGTCATTAACAATAGTCATCGTTGGGCAGGCATGATGGTTCATTGGGTGAAGCACTTGCCACCAGGCTGATGACCTCAGTTCAATACCCATGACCCAGGTCAAAGTAGAAGGAGAGAGCCAATCCTCAAATGTGTCTTCTGGCCTTTACATGCATGCTGACCTATGTGTGGAAACACACAAAAGCACAAAGGGGGGAGCATAAATGTATTTAGCAGAGCATTCTCAGGAGCTGACTTAGTAGGTAAGACCACTTTCAGTCCAAGTATGAGGACCTATGTTCAGATCCTCAGCACCTGAACTAGAAGCAGACATGAGCACCGACCTGTAACACTGCTCTGTAGGTTAAGGGGGCAGGAAGATTGCCAGTACTTTCTGCTATCCCAGCTCCTGGTTCAATGACAGAACCTGTCTCAAGTGAATAAGGTGCAGAGTAATGGGCAGGTCCCCCTTTCTGTCCATCATTGGCACATATGGGCATGTGTGCATACACCACACACACCTATACCAATGTGTGTGTGCTCACACACACACACACACACACAAACTTTCCCTCTCTCTCACACACACACAAACTCACACTCACACACACACACACACACACACACACAAACTCACACATACTTCAGCCTAATTGGGAACTTACTAAGGACATTCTAAGCCTGACCAGCCGGGGTACCTGGCCTTCTGTTAAAGGATCTACAGCCATCTCCAAGTATGTCATTGTCTGTAAGCAGAGTAGAGGGAAGAGAGGACATACTACTCACACCCCAGCTTCTACTTAAAACTATCATAAAGTATCCAAAAATGGGAAAAGATGATTAGTTTTACTCATACAACATAGAAACCCAGTTATTTTGAACACCACATCTGTCCCTTCTACTTAATAGTTCCTATTATGTTGGGGTATATGGGAAGACAATGCAGCTTGATTTTTCTTGAACCAATACTGATAAATCGATGACTTGTGTTTTCAGAGTATTTTAAATAGCAACATTTTACGTTGTGGGTAGTAAAAACATCTTATATGTATTTTCTTCAGTTTGGTGCCCACTAATTGCAGGTATTTGTTATGTCACCATGTACAAAAAATCATAAACCAGTTACTGCTTGTTGTAACATGAGTTCTTAATAATGAAATCCTAGAGTCAGATATTAGGAGGTGAAAGCTGAAAGATCAGAGAAGCAGAGCAGCCAGCCACTAGAGCCCTTAACTCTATGAAATCCTCAAACTGAAAAGACAAACCATTTCTGTCTCCACCGTCTATATTCCTCTCTCCACCCAGTCATCTCACTTCCTGTCTGTCTGTACAGACCTCCAGACCTCTATGGCTAGCTAGTGGCTAGTTCCACACTCTGATCTTCAGGCAGGCAGTATAAACAAGTTATCACCACAGCTTACTGCCCCTAACGTTTACAAACAGCTAATTAAAGAGTGCTTCCTGTTCCCTAGGGATTAAATGAAGACCTGCTCAAATGTAATTTAAGAGCTGCAAGCTATCCAGAAAACCAAAATAATATGTGCATTCTTACTTTACCTTTCTGGTTCTGAAAACTAGAGGTAATGTGGAAGAGGGGCTTTCCAAGGTGTCGGGCACACTGTTCATAAGTTCAGTCATTGGAAACCGGGGAGTCCTTATCTGCACCCTCCCTCATTTCCCCATTATCAACAAGAAAGTCCATTTCTGGCTGGAGCACATTACACTCTTAAAATTATAAACATTTAGCTTTCATACAAAGAAATGTTTGTTTAAAATATATTATACATGGCTTTCATATAACCAAGATTTAATTATGTGTGTACTTACAAACTTAAGTCTTTAAAAAGGTTGTCTACTCATGCATAGGTGTGGGGAGGGCTGTGTGGAGACTAGAAGAGATGCTTGGATCCCCTGGAGCTGGAGTTGCAGATGGTTATGAGTTGCCTGACCTAAGTGCTAGGAACCAGACCCTGGATCCTCCTCTAGAGCAATAAGTGCTCTTAATCTCTCAGTCATCTCTCCAGCCCCTAAACGTGGTACCTTAAATCAGGAATAGCATTTAAAGTGGTTTCTGTAAATGGTAAGTCACAATCCTTGCTATAATTGTGTGTGTTCTTCAACGTATTTAGGACAACATTAGAAAGAATTAGGTTCATGTGTCTCCTAACTTGCCATGTACAATAAAGACAAGCCAGTCAGGTATGATAGCATCTTTAGTGCCAGCACTCAGGAGGCAAAGGCAAAAGGATATCTATGAGTTTGAGGCTAGCCTGGTCTACATAGTGAGTTCCACCTCAGCTAGAGCTACACCGTGAGACCCTGCCCCTCAAAAAGAGAAGGGAAAGATGAGATTCTCACACCGATTTGAATGAATCATATCAACTAACAGCGTTCTACATTAATGCATCTAAAATACTTAAGGGACAGTTTTGTCAAGATCAAAATAAAGTCTTTAAAGCAATTGAATTCCTACAAGCATGTTGGTAGACGCAGCATGTTGCTGTGGGCTTTCTACTTTTTAAACGTGCTTCCCAAACGGGCACACTCACCTCTGGGGCTTTCCAAGCAGAAGTTTTCAGTCCCTTAATCTTATTTGAAAATAGAAGAGGGTAAGGCTGGAAATGTGCCAGGAGCAAGCGTTGGTATTTCTAAAGTGCCACAGTGAAAAGTACCTTCTCTCACTAGTCAGTTCCTTTTCTCAGAACCAGTCCCATCCAGTCTCTCCAACATGGCTCTTTCCAGAAAGCCTTCCACATCCAAGACAGCACAGGTTAGGCAACTCAGTAGGACTTTACCTGTACGCGTGTCTGTCCATATACTTCCGTGGGTTTCAAAATCTACTATCCAAGTCTACACTACTGTCACTTAAAATGCAAAAGTAGGCGTGTGTGTGTGTGTGTGTGTGTGTGTGTGTGTGTGTTCTTCAACCCCAGCATTTGGTTGCCAATGGCAGGAGTGTGTTCATAGCCAGTCTCACTACGTATAAGACCCTATCTTAAGGGGGGGGGGGCAGACATAGTGGTACGTTCCTTGTCTGTTCTGTTCTTCTTAGGAGTAAGAGACAAGAGAAGAAGGTGAGGTCTAAGAATAATACTGGGGAAGAAAGTGGCAGAGTGGGAGCACACAAAGGGGTGGCGATTAACTGTTTTATAACTTTCTTCTAGTAAAAACCACTTCATTATTTAAGTGCCCTTTCCTTTATGTCTGGGCAGGACATGTGACTACAGGCTGGCCTTGACCATTGTGGGAAGAGGGGAGAAGGCAACAGGAGTCTCCCCACATCACCCATCTCTGACCTGAGATCTAAAGAGAGACATTTACTCAAAGCAAATGATGAGTCAGTTCTTCAGGTTTCAGCTTGGTAAGGGTCCTTGGCCAGATCAACTTGGAAACCCCGGAGTCTTGATGAGAAACCATAGTTCCTTGAACTCTTGCTGTTTGGGTGGGTGAAGGACGGGTGTCAATCTTTTGCCCTTTTTTCTTGAATTTAGCTAGATGGGAACATACCTGTAGAACATGAGGCAGCTCTGGAGATGGTGGTACCGCCCTTTAATCCACTACTCAAGAGGCAGAGGCAAGCAGATCTCTGTAAGTTTGAGGCTAGCCTGGTTGACACATTGAGTTCCAGGCTGGCCAGGACTACATCATGAGACTCTGTCTAAAAATACATATTTCAAGAGCTAGAGAGATGGCTCAGCAGGTAAGAGGGCTCACAGGTCTTCAGAGAAGCCTGGTTGTGGGTTCCCAGCACCCACATTAGGCAGCTCACAACCACCTAGAATTCCAGTTCCTGGGAAAACAGCGCCATCTTCTGGACTCCATGGGCACTCCCACACAGGTTACACATAAAACTTAGCAAGCGTATATGCATATCCATAAATAAGGTAAAAATACCTTTTAAAAACAATGTAAAGGAACAGTGTAAGCTTGGTGTAAGTTCAGTTGGTTCCTGATTTAGAATAGTTCAACTCCACTTTCCCAGCTTGGTCACAGCACAGAGCAATAGCACCCATCAAACCATGCTGGGAATGTTGGACCCTGATCCTTCTCCCCACTCAGAGTGTATGGCATGCTCTCTTCTTACAGTGCTGGCAGTAGCTCCCACTCAGCTTGGAGCCAGATGGGAAGCAGCATCCCCCTGCAGTGTGCTGTGTTCCTGAGCTGTGACATCCGTTCAGTTGCCTGGATTAGTTTCAACGCATTGGTTCATTTTCACGTGTTACAGAATATCTGGGTACACTATAAAGATGTGTCTCTGTCTAGGGCACCTTCTGATAAAGATGTGTCTGATTGGTTTAATAAAGAGCTGAATGGTCAATAGCTAGGCAGAAGAGCCTGGAAAGGATTTCAGGGAAGAGAGAGGAAGAGGAGGAAGAATCTAGGCTCACAGATTTAACCAGAGACTACAATGAAGTAGGGCATACAATACAGAACATAGGTAATTGAGCCATGTGACAGGATGTCGATTAATAGAGACAGGTTAATTTAAAGAGCCAGTTGGAAAAAGCCTAAGCTAAGGCCAAGTTTCCATAATTAAGTCTCCATGTCATCATCAGGGAGCTGGCGGCCACACAAAGATGGTCCGACAAGAAAGCTTGCTGTATTCATGTAGCCCCAATCAGGGAGCACCTGCACTTTTAAAACATCAAAATTAAAGTTATGACTTTCTTTATTTCCTCTGTACAACTCACCCGGTATTAAAAATTCACTTCCTAGTGAGGTACTTCTGCCATTTATTGCCCAGTTCTGAGCCTTTCTGAGCCTCTTTTGTCAGCTGTAGAACCCTTCTCAAGGCTGCTGTGGTGAATGAAGTCACTAAATGCTTCAGCATTTGCTGCTGTCAATATCACAGAAACACCTCACTACTGTCAGTGAAATCTCGGTTGTGGTGGCTCTTTACAAACGTAGCCGGAATTGCTTGTAGGTTGCTTCTCTTACATTCTGTATGGACAATTCTTCCAAATGCACATAAAAGTTTTTTAAATATTATAAATGATGGTAAAGTACAGTATTGCCAAACCTTTTCCACTGACAGTCACTTTTTTTCCCTGTGTGTGGTCTTATCAGAATGCTACAGTAAATAGTTTTGTGCCCTCCCTCTGTGTATTGTTATACTTCACCAAATAATTTTTATTTTTTAATTCTTTAAGCAACACACACAGATTAATCTCCAGAAAACATAAAAGCAACTGGGTAGTGAGGGAATTTAGAAGTCAAGTAATCACTGTGAGGCGATAGAAGGGTCCCTGGGGCTTGCTGGCCAACCAGTCTAGCAGAATTGGTGAGGTCTTAGTTCAGTGAGAGACTCTGTCTCAAAAAATGGAGATGTAATTAAGGAAGACAGGCAACATTGACCTCTGGCCTCCAACATGTACACACAAACGCACAGGCGCTTGTGAAGATGTGTATATGTGCACACATACGATTAAACAAAGACAGGCATAAAGTAGGCTAATGATGGGAGAGCAAATGGAACCCTTAAAAGTCACCCAAATGATCTGGGAAAGGACTTTGTGACTGAAATATTTCTCCCTTTTAAAACGATATCAAATCATCCTACTGTAGTATTTTTAACACACAATTTGTGTCGCTATGCATAAAATATTGTTTTAAAATAACCCAAAGGAATTCAGGAATAAAAATGGAATAAAGATGCAACAAATAGAAAACAATAGCAATTTCAATTCACCATATATGGGAATCACAAATGTACGTGGCATAAATGCGCCAATAAAAAGGCACTGATGGTCAAAACTGTGCGCTGTCATCTCCAGCAGACTTACAGGTAACAGAATCAGGCATACTATGTAAATACTACTCACAAGAACAGTGACAGGGCTACATATAAATGTAAAGTAGACCAACATGTGAAGCTTTACCTTGGATCAAGAAGGGCATGCAGTAATGATAAATGGTCAATTTACCAAGGTATAATCCTAAATCTCTATGCCTTAAGGAGTTCCAAGGGCGTGACAAGCTGACAGAACTAAGAGGAATAATAGACTAATCCAGTCTTCCTTGTTAGAAATGTCCGCAATTTTCTCAGAAGTGGACAGAAAGTCATTAAGATGGTGGGCGAAAAACTGGCAGAAATGTTTCTATTGACAGGAGACAAGGATCTTCCTCACACAGTTACTACACAGGGCAGGGGTGCACCAGTGTAGCCAACCCAGACCTGGAATTTCAGGAAGACAAAACCGGAAACCAATAAGAAGCCACAAACAACAGGGTCTCTACACAGCAGGCTTTAAACTGGTTCTGCATTAGAGGAGGTGACTTGGCGCTTCTGGTGAAGGGGTTCGTCAAGCATGATGCCAAGTGTCTACCCTGAATGCTTTGCTCAGGGTGTGGCAGAGGGGGTAAGGGTCAGAGACGGTTTGAGGTGACCCCAAGGAGAGCCAAGAGGAAGCTGCTGTTGCAGGCAGCCAGGATGAAGGGAAGGATTTGGGGGAGCCATGGACACTATATTGTGTAGATTCTTTAACTAGAGTCAAGCAAACCCCAACAGGGAGGCAACTTCTGCAGGCAGGGTCTAGCAGGTCTCTGCGCAAGGCCCGCGCGCGGGGCAGCAAAGCAGGGGACAGAGAAAGTGAAGGGTGGCTAGAGCCTGCCCTCGGGTGCCTGCACCCCGAGAGCTCAGTGCCTGGGGACACTGGGGTGGGGGCAACGCAAGTCTGGAGCACGCTTGGAATGCCAAACCCACCCGCGCCCCAGCAGCCCACGCTCCTGCACCCCCTGGCGGACACGGGCGGCGGCGAGGGGGCAGGTGCTGGGTGGAGCCGAACGCGCGGGGCGGGACCAGGCGGGCGGAGGGCGGTGGCACCCGCGGGGCCACAGAGGCCGCGCGCCCAGCCGGCCCGCACCGCGCCATGGCCCCGCGCGCCCGGCGGCGCCGCCCGCTGTCCGCACTGCTGCTGGCGCTCTGCGTGCTGCTCGTCCCGCTGCAGGTAAGGACCCGCACCGCCATCGCCTGCGGTCCCCCCAAGGTCCAGTTCTCCTGGAGCCGCCGCCTCACAGACACCGGGGAGGGTCGTGAGGGCTGGGGTGGACCGGGAAGAGACCTCCAGCTGGAGCGCGGAGTGAGCGAAAGACAACAGGAGAGATGCTGGAGCTCGGAAGGAGGAGGTTTGCCAAACCCAGACACCAGGACCGGGGGTCTGAGGAGCGCTGAGCTCTCTCAGGTGGTACCTTGGAGCACCTGGTAGGCACCTCCTGCCTGTAGCTAAGGCGCGCCTCTGTGACACTCTTCAAGATAGCATCCTTAGACCTTGGTAGTGATCCCTTATTAAAGACTGCTCCCCTGAGGGTCTGCTTTCAATCTGTGAGTCCCTGGAAGCGCAGAGTCCCTGACTTGGCCGTCACACCTTCCCCTATCTTAATTTCCCCTCCCTCTTCCCTGCGAGAGTGGAGAAGTGCAGGAGGGTTATCCTGAGTGCGCAGAAAAGGTAGAATTTGGAAGTTTCTTTGGCAAAGGTGACCAGCTTTCCTTTTCGTGGCTTCCTTTTTCTCCCCCTACCCCCAAGCAGCTTGTGGACGGGCAGGAATTGCTTGTGTTTAAAAACCTTTGACCATGTTAGGATGAAATATGTCTTTGCAATGACTGAAACTAGGGTAGTGGTGCCTCGAGCCAATACTCATGCCAGGAACAAGCCTTGAAATCCTTGCCTCCTCCTGGGATGGGTCTGGGGCCCAGTGGCGTTTGAAATAAGAGGCCACAGGAGTACACAGTGTTCGGGGGCTAGGGCCTCTCTGGGGCTCTTCAGGCACCATCAATAGCCTCTATAGAGGAAGAGGGTAAGGTCCATTGTGGAGAATACCCTTCCGCAGCAGCCAAATCTCAGGAAGAGCTCCCAGATCCCTGAACCCATCCCTTCAGGGTCCATCCTCATCCCCACACTTAAGAAGCCGCTAAGCTAGTGTTTGATAAAGAGCTTGGGCTGCTGGCAACTGAGGGGTTTTACTGAGGTTCCCAGGAGTGATTTCTTTACCACATCATTCAGTGTGGCAGCAATCCAAAGCATGCAGCCAAACGTTTGTTTCTGTCCTGGTGGACCCAGCTGTGTGCCGTGAGGCAAGCTGTATATGTAACACTTCACTCGAAAAGATGTCTTGCGCGCCTGGTATTGGTGTCAGTGAGGTTTCTTGGCTCAACAGTTATATTCTCTTTCTTCTGTTAGGCTTCTGTGAATGTCACTGCCCAGGGAGACCTAGCTGGGTCTGGGGGGAGGAGAGAGGAGAAAGTCACCTTAACTAAAATCAGAACTGAAACGGTGTAAATGTGTGCGAGGTTGGAGCAGAGCTTGATTCTAGTAGGTTCATTCTACTCCATTCCCAGCAGAATGCATCATCCCTTAGCGTGGCAGAAGGAAAGAGAGGCACAAAGATCTAATGGAATTGATTACTTTGAGCACTCCAAATGCTGCCTAGTGAGGTTTTTGTTCAACAGGTTAGACAGAGACCTACCGTATTTGAACTAAAAAAACTGGGTCTCCACTGAATAGCTAGCTGCCTAGGAAAAAAACCCGCCTGACCACACATCGTAAAGGAAAAAAAGTACACACATGCAACAAAATAGAAGAGCATTTGGAACTAGCCATGGCCTCTCGTATTTTGTATGTATGTTTGAATGCATGCATGTGGTGGATGTGTTCTTGAGCACGTTGGGGATGGAACCTGGAGCAGCCAGCGTTTCACCACCGAGCTGTATCCCCAACATCATATGCTTTTCTCATCTCTGGATGACAATTGTGCATGCTACCCGGGTCCCTTGCTATGCTGTCTTATTTGGTGAGCAATAACCCAAAAGTTGCTACATGTTCAACATAGACACAGATTTTTAAACCGTGCCTTTGATCAGCAGTTGTTTGAATTGTGTGCAGAATTTGTGGGCACAGTGGACTGAGCATATATGGTATAAGTTGATCTCTTTGATCATCCCGTTTCTAACTTCTATTTCCCTTCTGCTTTTCGTTAAGTTATTTAATTATGTTCATTTTTTACTTGTAACAAAAGACATTTTTAAAAAAAAACTCTATTTGTGAGGGGTGGGCTAGAGGTCAGACTTCCAGTGAGCAGTTCTCAACTTGCGGGCCTCACCCCCTTTGGGGGTCAAATGACCCTTTCACAGGGTTGCATATCAGATGTCTTGCATAGTAGATATCCTGCATATCAGATATTTACATTATGATTCATAACAGTAGCAGAATTGTAGTTATGAAATGGCAATGAAAATGATATTATAGTTGGAGGTCACCACAGCATGAGGAACTGTATTGAAGGGTAGCAGCGTTCGGAAGGTTGAGAGCCACTGGGTCAGAGGAGAGTCCGGGATTCAGATCTGTCCTTCCACATTGTGGGTCTGGGAGGGAGGCTCAAATCAGAAACTTAGTGGCAGGTATGTTTGCCTGATGAGCCATTTCACTGCCCAAAAGATATTATTTTATTGTTTCCCAAGAAGCCTGTTGGCAATATGTGCTACTAAAATGCACGCCAAATGACAGGACAATGAAGTGTCACACTGAGCATTAATTGTATGCATTTGAATAATACACAAACTTCTGTATCAACCATTTCCACTCAGGATCTGGGTGCTCTTGGTGTCTCGTTTGTGTCCAGCCTCCCGAGCGGAAGTTCCTGCTGTCTCATATGTGTCTGCCTTTATTTGCTACTGCATTTGTTTTCAGAGCTAATGAAAATACGCCTTTAAAAAAGTTTAAGTTCCAGTGTTGGTAGCTTGGCTATTTATTTAGTTGCACAGTTGTCACTGAGATAACTGTGCATATATACACTGTGTTTCCTAAGGCTTCAGGGCTGATACCATCAGTGGACATTTACAGAGTGTAAAACATGCTGTTAAGAAACAGGACAAATGCCCAGGTTACAGCCTAACAGCAAAGATGATGGGAGAAGCTGAGAGGGCAATAAAGAAGTATGTGGTAAGAAAAGCATGGGGCAGGGAGGCAGAGGAGGAGGGAGAAGGTGGAGGAGGGGGGAGAAGGTGGAGGAGGGAGGAGGTGGGAGAGGGAGGAGGAGGGAGGAGGTGGAGGAGGGAGGAGGAGGGAGAAGGTGGAGGAGGGAGGAGGTGGAAGAGGGAGGAGGAGGGAGGAGGTGGAGGAGGGAGGAGGTGGAAGAGGGAGGAGGAGGGAGGAGGTGGAGGGAGGAGGTGGAGGACGGAGAAAGAGGGAGGAGGTGGAGGAGGGAGGAGGTAGAGTAGGAGGGAGAAGGTGGAGGAGGGAGGAGGTAGAGTAGGAGGGAGGAGGTGGGAGGAGGAGGGAGGAGGCAGAGGGAGAAGGCATGCTTTTGGGAAGAAGAGTTTTCCCAATAGTCGTGGAAGGATGGAGAAATCAAGCTTCAGAGAAGAAATGATCCCAGAGGTGGGTCAGAAAGAGCTTTCTAGGTCAAGGGGACGGTGCCTGTGGTTTAGACACAAAGGGATCTTGCCAATGAAAAACCACTAGTGTTTATGACCTTATACCTTAGCATAAGGCCCCGAATTCAGGAAACGTGCCAAACAGATGAGCTATTAAACCTTTATAGTTTTGAGATAACTCAGACGTGGCCTTTACCGTGGTGGTAAGGCAGACTAATAAGCAAATAGGCCCTGGAAAAGCCTATGGAGACCCCTCCAAGGAAATCCCCTAGGGTGTGGTTACGTTTGTGCTCTGAGCCACACCTTCTGAGTTCAGCCAGGAGACCTGGGTATGGATTAGCTTTTTGTTTGAGAACATGGACGCACAGTTGTAAGCTTTCAGATCTTAGGTTGATAGGATTTAAGGTGCCTCTCCTCTTCCTTTTGATCTCCTAGACTGTCTGTAATAGGCTCATTCTCTGCTTCTATGGGCTTGCCCGGCACTCGTCCCTATACTAGGAAAAAAAAAAAAAAAACCCCCCAAAAAAAAAAAAAAACACGGTAACAATAAAGTTGTGTCTCTGTAGGTCAATAAATCACTGTTTTATGAGGCCCTGGAAAGGGGAGTTCCAGACTCAGCTCTTGTAGACTGCTGTTTGAGAAGGCGTTGAGTGAGCGTTATCTGCAGTGCACGTATCAGAAAATAAGTCCCTTGTTGAATTTTCTTAATGTTTGGAGTGCGTAGAGGGAAAGTGAACAATTTTCCCACCTCAGATGTCTGATGGATTGTAGAAATGTCTGTGCTTTTTGCCCCCTGACGAGTGTCTGTGTCCTACCCTGATAGTCCTTGGCCGTCCAGTTATTTCACACCCTAGGCATCTCCCCCTTCTCACCCCCCACCCCGAGAGCTGGTGGCTTTTCTCTCCCCCTCCTGCAGCTTCCTGTCTTTACCTACAATGGCATCTGACCACCTTTGAGCCACAAGCCTGTAGCTCCTACCGCTGTGTATTCCTGACTGGGGGATAGGCTTCTGTCCTGGGCAGTTTCTTCCTTCCTGCAGTTCATCCTGGCCCACGTTTGTTGTAGGGTTCCCTCTGGGTGCTTGGGTCTCTATTGCTAGAAAGTTAAGAGACAGTTTGGTTCTATTCATATTGTGTGCCCACAAACACCGAGGCCAGAGAAACCAGGAAGGCGCTGTGGGCTTCTGCCAACAGGCTTGTTCCCTCCGAAGTTGGTCAGAGGCTTTGAAGCTGGAGGTCCTGTGGGTGTTTTTGTGTCCTGATTCTGAGAGATGAACGAAGGGCGTTTCCTGCCAACGCTCCCTTCCAGGCCCTTTGCCCTCCCCTACCCCTCATCACCTCCACCCCTCCCCGATTCCCACTCCCAACACTTCCAGTCTGCCTCTGTCACCAGAGGGCTGGCTGACATCGCTGATCCCACAGCAGCATGTTCCCATTGTCTCTGACAAGCAACCGAAAGAAGCAGCAGTCAGCAGGTGGGAACACATTGCTTTCAGCTGCGTGATGACAACTTTATATCTGCTTGGTTTTTTTTTTTTTTTTTTTTTTTTGGCTGCCAGCAACCTTCAGCCTTTGATTGCTGGGGGCTGCTACGGGCAGCACAGGGCATTCATCTGTGCACAGCAAGGGGAAAAAAACTGTTAAATGCAAGCACTTATTATAGCAAGATCAACACCCCTACCATTTTGGCACTGTAACAGACTAAAAGAGACCAAACACGGGCCCAAATCCCCAACCTTTAGGAGACCCGAATTCCAGTCATGTGAAAATGGGGGCGTTTTCTTCGTGGAGTGTCCCAGCCCTAAGTGTCCGGGGAGATTGTCTGTGGTGCTACGTGTTGTTCTTTTGTTACAGTTATAGGATAAAGGGAGAGGGTATCCTGCGTGGCGTGGGGGTCCCAAGGTAAGGGACCACGTGGGAGAGCATAGCAGGTTCCATAGCAGGTGAGGGTGACCGAGACGGAGGGACACTCAAGACAGCTTGAGTGAGAAGTTGATTTAGAAAGGGGAGTGAGGGGGAAGGGAAAGAGACATAGAGACAATGGGGACTGGGAACAGAAGAGGAAGAGAGGGAGAGAGAGAGAGAGAGAGAGAGAGAGGTGTGGCAGTTGAGCCCGTCTTCTGGGGTGGCCAGGAACTAACTGCAGGAGGCCCATGGGTGGAGTGTTTTCTGAACTATAGAGAACAGCATTCCTGGATTCAGGGGTGTGGGTAGGGAGAGAGGGCATGAGCCAGCACTCAAGGCTTTAAGTGCAACCGGAAGAGTTCACCTATAATCGTACACGTGATCTGGAGAGAGCTGTGATCCCATTTGGGTGTCAGGGGAGGAGTGGCTAGGGCTGGTGTGGGTCAGCAAAGAGGCCTCTGCCTTGGTTCAAAGAAGAGCTAGAAAAGGCTCAAATCAGGTCAGGGCAATAGTTGAGTACAGGGGCGATTTCAGAGCTGCTGACTGTGCCTGCGGCGCAGGTGGCAAAGGATGCGAATCTCAGACCGATGCAAACAGCAAACCAGCAGGGCTGAGGCCAGGGCAACCGCTTACCACTCGATTGTATATTTCACAGCTTATTAAGGAAAGCGCTTGGTTCAAATCAAAGACCTGTCCTTTAAACCAAGGGGTGGTGGTGGTGACGTTTAAAGTGTTGAATTGTACTTTACGCAGAGTAGAACCAAGTTTCCCCAGTGTGGAGGTAAACATTCTAAAGGCACAAGGGCTAGCCTGGGGCACATGTGTGTTCTGGAGTTGACAGAGCCAATGCCTGCCCTAGAGGTGTTTTGTGTGATGAGACAGCCAGGAAGAAAGCTCTGCTCTGAAACTCTAAGGAGACAGAGATAAGCAGCACGTGATCTCCAAGGGCACAGCAGCATCCCAACAGGTGTGACCTGACCCGGGGTCTCCCACACCAGCCTCAGAGGGATCGCCTGCTTTCTAAGAGAAGCAGTGTTTATATTGGACCCAAACTTGCCGCTTGTGTAATCGTTTTCCTGGCAGGTTGCTGTCGCTTTCCTCTCTGCCTAGCCCTTCCTACATTCCACCAAGAAAAAAAAAAATTCCCCAGCGGGCAGGTGACATGGACATCCTTGACAAATACTGAGCCACCAGGCTTCCAAGCTTCAGGAAGAACTGACTAGAAGACCTAACCCTCCACTTAACCAGAGAAGTGAAGTTTATTACATTTCCTGCTCAGAGTGGTGGGGGCACAAGGACCACTTCCTTGCACCAGCAGAAATCTGAAGGCTTTCCATCAAAAATGAGGAAGAAAAACTAGCCTTTGGTGAATGTGCAGCCTAAACTGAGCAAGTAGGGAAACGGGGCGTGGCATTGCGTACAATCTGCCAGCGCGGCAGGCTTGGCTTGGCCAGGGTTTTTGTCCTGTGCTCCTAGTGGAAACCAGACCACTTTCCTATAGTTTTAAGAGTTGCATTACTTTATTTGTGTTTTCTTTCTGTGTGAGTATGATGTATATTGTGTAGTATACGCACACATATATGTGCTCGTGTGGGTGAGGGAAGGGTGTTGAATGTCCTATCAGTCTCCACCTTATTCTTTTGAAACAAGAGCTTCTCAGTTGATCTGGAGCAGGGCTGGCAACCAGAAAGCTCAGGCATCCTTCGTTGTTTCAGCTTACTGTGCTGAAGGCACAGGCATGTGAGGCCCTGCCTGGCGTGGGTGCTGAGCTCTGAACCCTGGTCCTCAGGCCCGTGGGTGCAGCAAGCACTGCCCCCTCCCCCGTCGTCTCCCAGACCCCCCTTTACTCCTCGTGCGTGAAAGGGTTGGCTTTCACCCCATTTCCAGGCCACTTAGGCAACCTGGGCCACAGCTCCGCTCTGTGTTCTGTGTAAAGCGTGGTGAAGTTATCCACGTCTGCCATCACCAACCCGCGTCATTGTTTAAAGATTCCCAATGCCGGGAGCTTCCGTAAACTGCGCCTAGCTCTAACAAGTCTCTGTTTACCTCCACTTCCTTCCATTTGTTCTTTAATGGATGCAAAGCCTGGGGGTGGGTGGGTCGATGTCTTCTTTATTTTATTATCTTTATTATTGTTCAAGGTTGTCCACCCACAACTTTCCTACTTCCAGGTTGGCCATGCTGGTTGTTTGAGCCTTCTGGTAAGCTCCTTTCCCTTTCAGGCAGTCATTTAATACTACCTAGCTGGACTAAAGCTCCCTGGATGGGAGCAGCCACCCCTGCCCTCCCCATCTGGGAGCACAGAGAAGGATGGGTTTTAAGCGGAGACTTGGGAGTTGGTGTTGAACTCCCCTAATCTGGCTTCTCTTTGCCGTGATAAAACAGTTTGACCAAAAGCTTTTTGAGGAGAAAGCGTTTGTTTGACACACTCATCCCAGCCACAGTCATTGAGGGAAGAAGTTAAGGCAGGAACTGCAGCTTGCTCAACCTGCTTTCATATACAACCCTACCCAGGGGTGGAACCATTCAGAGAGCCCGGCCCTCCCACATCCATCATTAATGAAGAAAATGTCCCCACAGACATGTCCACAGGCCAATCTGATGAAGGCATGTCCTCACTGAGGTTTCCTCTTCCAGGGTGAGTCTAGATTTTGTCAAGCTGACAAACACTAACGGGCCAGCACATTGACCTAGTACTCAGGCATAGATTCTGAGGGGGCCAGGGAGAAAGGCCGAAAGGATGGGGGTGGAGCCTGGGCACACCTGAGAAAGGGCTTGTCTGGTCTGGTATCAGACTGCCCAGCCAGAGAGAGGACTGGATTCGCTAGGAGCTAGCAGTGGCTGAACAGTGGGTCTGAGTTCCAGCATGCTGTACACACAGTGGGACCCTGCCTGTACAAAAGGAACTCTCCAGTGTGATGCCTGCCTGCAACCTCACACCTGCCTCAGCAGCTGTAGGCTGGGTTACAGCCACCTGCAGCTCATCACCTTCTTCCAGCACTTCTGATCGAGGTAGGGGCTGCCGTGCAGACCACGGCTTCATGGAAAGGTTTGTGCTGAGTGGCATATTAACAACAGGACGTGACTACCGGACTCACTGGCAGCACTGGCCATTTGTTGAACTCTCCTATTTGCCACTCATGTGCTGGCTTTGTCCACCATTCACACGCCAGGAAGATAAGGAACCTGAGGCATGAAGCACGGGTTAAGAAACTTGCCTGAAATATGCAGCTGGCGGAGCTGCTTTCAGACAAATGCTCTCTCTGGTGGCCCTGAGCTTAACCCCTCAGGTGAGTGCTGCGCGCATGCACTGTCCTCTGCTACAGAGAGGCCTCCCGAGTGGTGCAAGCTCTCAGAGGGTCCAAGTTCTAAACCGCTGTGCCCATATACAAGCAGGCTGCTGTGGATTGTGTCTGTAATCCAACTTCTGGGGAGGCGGAGAGGTTCCCAGGGGCCGAGTGTCAGGACTGGTGAGGGATGCTGTCTCCTACACTTAGGGTGGAAACTAGAGAGATGACTCCATGGTTAAAGTCCTTCCCGAGCAATCCTCATGACAAGCCAGACATCTCATGCACACCTCTGACCTCAACCGCCGTGTGTCCCTGGGCTCAGGATTGATGGGACTTGCCGCCTTCCGGTCTGGCTCAGCAAATGTGAGTTCCAAGTTCAGGGAAAGACTGATTCAAAGGAATAGGTGGAGAGTGAAGGAAAAGGACACATGAGACCTCCTTATAGCCTCTGCATGCACACAAGTATGTGTGCCCACGGGCATACTCACACACGTGTGGTAACACATGTGCACAAATAAACATTTAATCAAAATTAAATAAAAATGGAAAGTGATCAAGGAAGACATCCAATGTCGACTCCTAGCTTCCATGTGCACCTGCATTCACACACACACACACTCACACACACATGCACACACTCACACACATACACACACGCACACACACATGCACACACATACACATACACACATGCACACGCACACACACTCACACACACATGCACACACACTCACACACATGCACACACACACACACACACTCACACACACTCACACACACACACTCACACCTCCCAGAATGGCCAGACAGAATGGAGCTCTTATGTTCTGGAAGATACTGTAACCATTTGTAGGATCTGTGTTGTCTGGTAGAGAATGTATTTATTGAAGGTTTTGTGGATATGCTGATGATCAGAAGTGAAAACGCTCCCTTTTATGGCTCCAAGGGACAGAAGGTGCACAGAGTACCCTCAGCCTAAGCTCTGCGTGCCAGCCGGTCCCTGACTCAGAAGGAAAAGAACCGTGACTCACTGAGTCCTCCCTGCTACTTCCTCAGCCACAGGGACCCCTGGTTTCCTCCCTGGTCCCCAACACTGGAGGCAAACTGTGCTGAACCACAGTGACTTTGCCCTGTTGCCACTGCCAGCACAGACCACATTCCCTCTGCACCCAGAGGCCGGGACACCTGTGGCGACACTATGTCTGCCCTGTCACCCCACCTTGTCCCCCCCCACCCACACACTTACATTTACCCACTCACTGCCTGCGAGACTTGGGGTTGGATCTGGGCCCTCAGTGCAGCCTTCAGTCAGAGGGTAAATGTTTGGGCTCCTGAGCTTTTGGAGGAAGTTAAATTACATTTTCCAAGGTCTTATCATTACAATGAATTTGAGTACACCTCCGGGGATCATTGCTTGTCATTGACAACCTGACCAGATTTAGAATTTCTAGGCCTCCAGCGAGGCCAGAGAGAGTAGCAGAGGAAGCACACTCCGTGAATGCGGCAGCACATTCTACTTAGGAGGCCACAGACCCTGGCTCTGCTTCCTGTCCCAACATGAGATGACTGACAGCTGTGTTGCACCAAGCCTTTCCAGCCTCAAAGGACCTCTGAACTGTGAGAGAAAATGAATCTTTCCGCCCTTGAGTTGTTCTGTCAGATGTTTTGTTCAAAACAATGATTTAAAAAAAAAAAAGTAACTAATGTATCTATCTCCCTTGACCCAAACCTCTAGGCTCTGTTTTAATGTCTCTGTACCATGGACACTGTCTTCCGACGGTTTTTTTTTTTTTTTTTAGTTCCCTGAAAGGCAGTCCACAGGTCGTAGGTGTGTGTGTGTGTGTGTGAGAGAGAGAGAGAGAGAGAGAGAGAGAGAGAGAGAGAGAGAGAGAGAGGGAGAGAGAGAGAGAGAACAGACTAGGCTACAGAGAGAGACTAGACGACAAAAACGTTGCCCCCCTTCCCAACACCCGTGAGAATTCTGATGACCAAGATATTGGGGCCAATCTATGTGTGAAACTTACCAATGGCCAGAGTCCCAGAACACTTAACTGTGCAGAGCTGTCCTTTTGGTAAGGGAGGGCAGAACCGGAGACCCGGCTCCTATGTGTTAAGAGTAAGTCTTTATGTCTCTGGAAGACAGAGAACTTCACTGAAAAGTTTTGGAACTACAAGGATTTTTTCATTTCCCCTTGGGCCACTTTTGAGGAGCAGGGATCATAAACACACTGTGTAGAGTATAAGAAAGAAGGTTGAGCCAAATCAACGGGCCTTTGATAGGGTCCCATCACCCCTTATCTTTAAAGAAGCGGATTTGGAGTCAGTGTGGTCCGGGGCAAAGATGCTGGCAGGTCCAATAAAAAGCAGCTCTCAGAGTAATGTATAGATGGTGACTGTGTCTTAGCTACTTTTCTGCTCCTGCGACCAAACAACCAGGACAACTTGGAAAGGGAAGCAATCCATTGGAGGCTGGCTTATAGTTTCAGGGATGGAGTCCATGACCATCATGGTGGGGAGCATGACAGCCGGTGGGCAGGCAGGTGCTGGAGCAGGAGCTGAGAGCTTCCATGATGACAAAACAGCCATGAGGCAGAGAGAGCCAAATGGAATGTGGTCTCAAAATCTCAGAGTCCTCCCCAGCAGCACAGCTCCTCCAAGTTCTCACCTCCTAATCCCTCCCAGGTAGTTCTGGCAACTGGGGACCAAACGTTCAAACAGCCTTTGGGGGTCGTTCCCTTTCAAGCCACCACACTATGTTAGGACCTTTGGTAGGTCGTAGTAACTCTTTGTAAGGATTTATTTTATAAGTTCAACTGTAACCGTTACCAGATTTGTTTTTTTCTGTGCATGATATATATTTCCTGAAAACATTTTGGCAAAATAATTGAGATAAAAATGTTGCATTATGTATACTTTGTCATGATTGGTAATAGTACTTTAAAAGTTCATGGCAGATCACCTGAGTCTATTTTGTGTTGCTCGAGGGAAATGATTGATGCTGGGAACCTTATAAGGAAAAAGATTCACTTGGTTCATGGTTTTGGTAGCTAGAAAGTCTAACTAACATGGCAAGTGCTCCCTTGGCTGTATCCCAGCCAAGGATGGCATCCACAGCCAGGAGTGTTCCACAGCAGTGAGTGGAGAGTGAGTTTATATATAGGAGGCTCTACAGCAGGAGAGGAAGCCAGAGACCCAAAAGAGATGTGGCCAAACCAGTTTGGGAACCAGGTTGACACCTTCATGAAGGCTAGCATTAAGGTTAACCAGGTTAACATCTTCCTGACTCACCCTCCTCCCATGATAGAGTTGTAGTGGAGAGTTAACCCTCAAATGAGTTTTGTCAGGAACCAAGCACTTTCAAACCAGACCACAAATGCTGTGATTCCTGCCTGGAAATGAAATCAGCATGGCATGACTGTGATATGTAGGGTGATGGCAGCACCTTGTTTGATCTACAATCAAAACCCCCATTCCTGACACAGAGTCAATGAAGGGAGGTCTGCTGTGGTGCAGCCTTGGTTCCAAAAGAGACCCCAGGATATTGGAGACCCAGGAGCATGGGCTATCTGCCAAGGATGACCGAAGGAGTTAAGTTGAGCTGAGCCTACCAGTGAATGTGTGTATGCCACAGTAGGAATATCCACCAACAGATGGGTGGCTAAACAGAACAGGGTATATCCATTTGGTAGAATATTATTGTCATGAAAATGAAGTTACATACATGATACAATGTGGACAAGCCTTGAAAATATGCTGGGTGATTGAAGCCAGACACAGAAGGGCAAACATTGTGTGTTTCCACTTAGATGGAGGTCAGAGAGTTGTTCGAGGCAGGTTGAAAAGGAATGACGAAGTGTTGTTTCTTTACTATAGTGGTTCTGTTTGGGGAGATGGAAAATGTCCTGGAAAAAGTCAAAAGTAATCGTTGCACACTGTTGGGATTATAATTCAATGACTGTGCACTCCAAATGTCAAAAGTGACAATTTAAAAAATTTATTTCATCGTAATAAACTTAAAAAAAACTTCATTTGCATTTACTTTATGTTACATTTATCTCCATGCAGTAGGATTTTGTTTTGTTTTCCCTTCAGTTTTTTGTTTTTGTTTTTGTTTTTGTTTTTTTTTTTTTCTTCTGTGCACTCTCCTCTTATGGCTTAGGAACATTTGTCCCTTTTCAGTAGGATCATCTCACTGTGGCAGGGTGAGCACATGTATGGGTCCATCCCACCACCAACCTAGAAGTTCTTCCAGGCATCAAACACTATGACTTCGGGCTCTACAGCTAAACCTTTAAGTGCAGCATGATCCCCTGCATTCTTAAGCACGTGAAGCAAAAGTTCAGCTTGCTTTTTGGGCCACCAGCCCTGTGTCCAGGCTCACGGTTTGGCATGGTCACACGTCTCATGTCACCATTCCACCATCTGAACTTCTTTTGGTTTTTCAAGACAGGGTTTCCCTGTGTAACATCCTATATATCCTGGAACTAGCTCAGTAGACCAGGCTGGCCTTGAACTCAGGGAGCCACCTACCTCTGCCTATGGAGTGCTGGGATTAGAGGCAATGTGCCGCCACACTGGGATACACAGCTTTTTTAAAATCACATCTTTCAGATTCTTGGTGTCTTTTCAGATATACGTGCCGTTGGTGGTCTGGGCAGTTTCACGGGTGTTCTTAAAGTAAACACAAAGATTTGAACTTCTTGGTGTGCATGATTTTGTAGGGTTTTTTTTTTTTGGGTCAAGGGAGTAGTGAACCATCTTTACACACAGCCACGTCATCATAGACACTTTACTGTAAATCACCCAGGTGTTTAGAACGCCCGTGGATAGGCAGAAGAGATAAAGATAGAAGAGCTAACTCTTGCACGTCCTAATGGGAAGCAGCCATTGTTGTTGGGATGTCTGCTCTGTCCAGACTTGGCTTCCCAGTCCTCTCTGCTGGAGTCATAATCCTGGTTCTTCACTTCTCCGGAAGGACTGGCCACCTTCTACTGCCTGTTGGGTCTTAGCAGCCTTTATAATGTGATTCATGGAGTCACTCACGAGAAAAGGCCCTCCCTCCCTTCTTCTCTCCCTCCTTCTTTCCATCCCTCCCTCCCTCCCATATTGCCTTGGCTGCCCCTCCCTGGAAGGCCAAGTGGCCTGTGTATTCTGCTTCCTGGGTGAGAGCTCTGTAGGTCCCGGCTAAACCCTACATCTGTCTTCATGGACCACATCTCCCTGTTTATCCTTCTGCTTCTTCCCTCTGCCCAGCCCACCCTCTGGGATGTGTGTGGCCTCCTCTGTGAGTCCTTCCCCATCAATATCCACTTCCTTCCCTGCTTTCAGCACACACACACACACACACACACACACACACACACACACACACACACACAGAGGCAGGGAAGGTTTGGACTCCAATCAGAGCATGCCCGGGCCACGCTCTCCCTCCTTCCCCTCGCACCCTTAGGAGGAATCGAGCTTGGGGACCCTCCCAGTGCTTGGCTGTGGGGCTGACCCTAGTCCCTCCTTTCTCAGACCACTTCTGTGGCTTCTCCCCTGTACCAGCGGGTATAATCTGGAGCCCTGGGACTCTGTGGTCTCTCAGGTGGGGTGAACACTCACAGAGTGGTACACAGGTGCGCACTGTAATCTCCAAATGCTCCTGGTCTTCCTTGCGTCTTGGGTTCATGGCGTAGTTTCCACGGATGCCTCTTCCATGCCCTTCGGAAAGTGAAATGCAGTTTTGTTAGTACAAAGGAAAAGTGAGTCTTCTATTTTCTCCACATCTGTAAGACTGAGATGGACTTAAATGGCTTATTTAAAGTCAGAATGTCCAGATGGTCTGGTCATAACTCAGTCAATGTCCTAGTTAACAGGAGCCAAGGGCAGATAGGATCTAGCGGCAGCTTTCAGTAGATGTACTGGGTAAACTATCACCCACTCTCACCGAACCCCAGGCACACAGCCACAGAAGTGACAGGGGACACTTGTGAGGACTTCGGGGAGACAGCCCAGCTGTGCACCTGAAACCCTCCGTTCTGCAGCCCCTGTATGCTGGGTCCCTGCTCAAGGGAGCAAGCATACCAGGGGATGGGGCTGTCAGGCCTTTGGTATTCTTTCCTATGCTTCCTCCTCCCGGGAGGGAGCGCGTGGAGGTAATCTATACCTCCTAGTTCTGCTCAGGTGAGCACGGAACCCCCCCCCCCCCGTGGCCATGGGGCCCAACATGACAGCTATAAAACAGTCCTGTTCCCACCATCTGCTGAAGAGCCTTTCAGTTTCTGGACCGTCACCACTAACTAGCTCGCTGGAGTTGCTGTCATGGATTATTGCATCTGACTCTCGGGGCAGCATGATGGGCAGAATTATGGGCAGAGCAGTGAACATTTGGACTCTTTTTAATTTGGGGCTCTTTTGAGCCTCAAATTACAGAAATGTGACACTGGGAGTTTTTCTGTCCAGACCAAACTGAAAGCCCCATTCCAAGAGCCACCAAGCCTGCCCTTGGAGACCCTCTGACCAGGCCTCGGTCACCATGGCCCTGGTCCACTGGGCGTTCTCCAGCCACAGTCTGTGTTCATCTTCTCAGATTTGGTGCCCACCAGTATTTCTTTTTCCCCTAGAAAAACTGGCTTGTCTGATCTCTGGGCTACAAAGACCCTGTGTTATTTCCATTTCCCATAAGAACATTTAACCAGGAAACATGATGGGGGTTACCACCCTTCCACCCACAGACTCATGATTCCTGAGGGAGAAGGACAAGCCAGGGCCAGTGTCGCCCGGTGCCAAGCACCTGTGTGGTCTTCCAGAGGTGGGCTCCATCCCCAGAACTGCCAAGAGTACAAACAATCCAGCAAATTCAGCAACAAACCACAAAGCTAGGTGACATAGAGGAGGGCAGTGGAAGCTTCCAGAGAAAGCAGCTGAGAAGAAGGCAACCCTGAACCCTGAAAGGCCACCCGAGCATCTATATTGTTTGGAGGGTGTGTGTGTTGGCTCATCAGTAGAACTGCTTATGAGGGAAAACACGTGGCCTCCCTGGCTGTGTCCTCAGCCGGTGGAGGAAAAACAAAGAAATGAACTGAGATCAGTTTGTCGTTCATCCCAATACTTGGGGAGCAGAGGCAGGCCGAGCTCTGTGACTTCCAGGCCAGCCTGGTTTACATAGTGACTTCCAGGCCAGCCAGGGTGAAAAGGACCCTGGCTCAAACAAAGAAACAGCAGCAGAGGCGAAAGGAGACAGGGATGCATTTGTTTGTAGGTTGCTGGGATCTCCAGGGTCTCACTTGCATTGGTTTGCTCACTTCTAGGGACAGGTTTCTCAGAGTGAGTGTACACAGTAGAGGAATGCTCATAGCGTCTGGGGTTTGTGTTCTGTTCTCTGTAGAATCAGTCCTGATAATGTCCAAAGAGGATTTCCTAAACTTTCATCCATTGATTGTGTGTGTACAGTGTAGAGGGTGCATTATTCAGGCATGGGATTCAGAGGATAATTTTGTGATGTCGGGTCTCTCCTGCTCTTTGGGTTGGTTCTGGGCACGGAACCTCACCAGCCTGTGGAAGGGCGGAAGGGCCGTTCCCCTAGGCCAGAAGGACTATGAAGCATGGTGTTGCTTTCTCACTTAATAGTTCCTCAAAAGAAAAAAAACCCACATGGTTTACTTCTACCATAGCACTTAGAAACTTGATGCCATCCTTTCTGAAATTATGACCAAACTCTCAAATATAGTCACAGACAGATGACATTTTATAAAATACAACCTATGGAAAGCCCCGTCAGTCCTGGGCGAGGTTCTTTTCCTCTGACTTGACAGAGAGGGCTCATGCATTGTTCTATGCCAGTGTTAATTTTCACTGGAGTGAGAATGTGATTTTAGTGCACATCCTTGCTTTCCCTATGGCTGGGCTGGTTAACCCTGAAATGTGGATATCAAACACTCTCCTTCAGGATAGACAAACAGGTTCTCCTGGCTCTGAGACAGAGACACGTTTCTTCAGCTTATGGCTTTCCTGCAGAGGAACATATCTGTGGAGATTTATGAAAAATGTTTATTACACTTTATTTAGTGCATGTGTGGGTGTATATACATATATGTGTATGTGGTGTGTGGGGTGTGTGTATGTGTTTGTGTGTGGTGTGTGTGTGTGTGGTTTGTGCTTGGGCATGTATGTGTGTGTGTTATGTGTGTACATGTGTGTGGTGTGTGCATTTCGGTTTGTGTATGTGTGTGTGGTGTATGTGGGTGTGCTTGTGTATGTATGTGTGTGGTGTGGTGTGTGTACATGTGTGTGGTGTGTGCATTTGGGTTTGTGTATGTGTGTGTGGTGTAAGTGGGTGTGCTTGTGTATGTATGTGTGTGTATTATGTGTGTGGTGTGTGCATTCATGTGTGTGTGTGGTGTGTATGTGTTTGTATGTGTGTGTATTATGTGTGTGGTGTGTGCATTCATGTGTGTGTGTGGTGTGTATGTGTTTGTATGTGGTGTGTGTGTGTATGTGTGTGGTGTGTGCATTTTTGTGTGTGTGTGGTGTATGTGGGTGTGCTTGTGTATATGTATGTGTGTGTATTATGTGTGTGGTGTGTGCATTCGTGTGTGTGTGTTTGTGCATGTATGTTGTGTGTGTGTTATGTGTGTACGTGTGTGTGTGTGTGTGTGTGTGTAGATTAGAGGACAACTTGCAGGAGTTGGTTCTCTTTTTATCTTTCTACCACATGGGTTCTGGGAATTTAACTCAAGTATTCGGGCTTGGTAACAAGCACCTTTACACCTGTGACCCCCAGAAACTTAATTATAATTTATTATCCCTTCCCAAGCCTTTTACAGACTGTGGACATATTTCTTCTAGAAGGTTCTGTCAGTTGTGAAGCCAAACACCAGCCTGTCAGCTCTGAAACAGAAAACCTAAGCACAACACACTGCCTTGCCATGGGAGGGGATGTTTGCTATACACAGACTCTAATGTTTCTTGTGGAGTCAGGGGAAGTATGTTTTTAAAGTAGGTAGATGTTTGTATGAACCAAATAGAATTGTCTAGCTTGTTGATTAAACTGTAGTAGGGCCTTCTCAATTCAATACACTGCCTTGTGGTTTGGGTTGTTTTTTTTTTTTTATTCTAAGAATGGCAGGTCAGTTTGTATTCCCCAAAATACCCCCTATACAGCTCATTGCAAACAGACTTGGTTCCTAAGGCAGCGATTCTCATATGTTTTGGTCTCTCAAATGGGTCACAGGTCTTGAGATCCAGAAGGATGTGCCCAAAACAAACAAAGTAAGCTAACACTGGCTATCTGGAGGGGCGGGGGGAGGGGCGGGGGGAGGGGCGGGGGGAGGGGCGGGGGGAGGGGCGGGGGAGGGGCGGGGGAGGGGCGGGGGGAGGGGCGGGACTGAGTACAAGTGAAATGAGACTTCTACCCAAGTCTTCCGCTGTGTCTATTCATTGCATCGCACACAGGGCCAAATCCCTCCTCAAGAAACAAGCATTTCCAATGTAGTTTGGCTTTGATCTGCTTAATGAAGAGAGCTGTACTCCTAAAGCTGTGGCTCTAGGGTCATCCCGAACAACTTCCTTCCCAAGGCCTGCCATGGTACCTTTCCCAGAAAGCATCCAATCGCCTACCATTCCATGGGGGCTTCCTCAAGTTGTGCTTCATCAGGAAGATGCTTTTATCAAGCTGTGACTTCAGTAGCATCACAAGCAATAACGATAGCTGTCCCTTGGTTACCAGTAGTGCTTGGTTCTGGACCACTGGGGGGAAGAGTAGGGCTACTGCTGGGAGGGGTCCTGCCACTTCTGGTGGGCGGAGCAGCCACTGGTAAGATGTTGAGGTCAGAAATAGAGTCCTGTAGGCAAATGTAGGTGCCAGGGCAGGGAGCCAGGTGTTTAACTGGAAGATACCTGTACCCCTCCCCCCCACACACACACTAATAAAAGATAAAGCTGTCAGGGTTAGCTGGGTTAAGTAGTACAGCCTTTAATCCTAGTGCTCAGGAGGAAGAGGCAGACAGATCTCTGTAAATTAAAGGCCAGCCAGATAGCAAGTTCCAAGCTAATCTGACCTACATAGGAAAATTGTATTCTAGACCGCAGTGATGCCTATGTGCCTGGGTGGATATACTAAAATTATGGCTGGTAATATTTAAAAGGTTGTATTTATGATGTATGAATTATATAACACCTCATTTTTGACAGAGAATTGTGTGGACACAGAGCTATAGAAAGTCAAAGGCTTGAGGGGAGAAATGGGTTTGAAGGAGTAACTTGTAAAGATCTGTTTTGGAGTATGTCAGGTGTGGCTTTGGAGTGGTGATTTTGTGTGTGTGTGGGGGGGGGCTAAAGCCTGAGCTGGGCCTGGACCTGTCTGCAGAGGGAATCAGTTCCATCCTGGATGTGGAATCAAGTCTCCGCGGACTCAGCTGGATGATGCTCGATGGTTCAGGCACGGGCTGGACCATCACAATGCTTCCGAGCAGCTGCTTCAGCTCTTCTGTCAAATTCCCCTAAAAAGTACCTCTCTGTGAGTGTCACCCAGGCAAAGTGTGTGCTTATCTGACAGACACCATTGCTGCTTTCTTAATGGGTCAGAAGCAATTGATAACATTTGTTGTCTGAAGTGCAACCCGCCCACACATCTGTCTTTGTCATCAGTGTACACGAGTGCTCACATCCTTAGGCTCAGACAAATCCTGTCAGGTGAAGTCTGCACCAGCCACATCCAGTTTTGCTATTTGCCTCTGCTCGTCCCTCTCATGAGGGCCGCTGAGAAAAGAGCCGTGGCTCCATCCGGGGAAATGGAATCCTGTAAGAGAAGAGAGAACAGGAGCCCCAGGGGAGAAGTGCGGAGATCTCTTCCTGGTTGCTCCTGCTAAACTCTGCTGGACTTGTTGTGGAGTCCCCAGGGCTCCATCACCAGGTGAACTGTGGGAAACACCCGGCTCATGGAATCTCACATCTCGGAGAGTGATAGCAGGTCCCGCCAGTCCAAGTACAGCCACCCTCACGAGTCCTTCCACTACCTGAATGGGACTTCCTTATGGACCCCAGTCACCGTGTTCCCTGATCCCATTTGACTCCTCTCATAAATGAGGCATTGAGATAAGTGGCTTCTTCCAAGTCCTATTTATTACCTTCACATTCTTCTTCTAAGCTGGCGAATAGGCAGAAAAACCCTTTGATTTTGACCTTGACCAAGGATAACTCTCTTTGTTTGGATCTCCCATTCCTCTTTTAAACAATTCTTTGATCATTTCATTCATATGCAGTTATGATTTCAGTCATTTTTACCCCTCGCAATATCCACCCTCCCTACCACACAGAACACTAGTTTTTTTCCTAACAAATACACACCCTGCTTTCATGGGTTTCTTTGTGACCCACTAAATTTCATTACAGTTGCTTGAATGGGCATTGGCAGGAAGTCACTGGAACATGGGCAACTTATCAGTGGTTACACCCTTAAAGAAAGTGACTTCCCTTCTTTAGCCACCATAATTCTCAGGGAGGGATGGGTCCTCACAAGCCCTTCCCCTTTCCTTGATGAACCTTTGTCGGGCCCAGTCTTGTGTGGATAACCACAGCTAAGTGAGTTCATGAATGATGGCCATGTCATACCCAGACAATATGCAATACACCTCCTCATTCCCTGTCTCCTTCATGCCCCAGTCCCCCCACACTCTTTTATGATGTCCCCTGATCCTCAGAAAAGGTGACAAGGATGTCCCATTTAGAGCTGAGCATTCTCCACCCTCCCTGAGTCTTGGTACTACAATGAGCTATGAGTCTCTTCCTTAGTCCTTTGCAATAGGATGCTTCACAGGCTTTTGATCCCGACACGAGACACAGAGGCAGGCAGATCTCTGAGTTCAAGGCCTGCCTATACTACAGAATGAGTTCCAGGACAGCCACTGCTACACGAAGAAACCGAGTCTTGAAAAAACCAAAACAACACAAAAAGGGAATGTTTAGAAGGCAGTTTTGAACACATGTCCACTTAATGAAACCAAATGATAGGTTCTCCCCTAAAGCCTATAATATATCTAATTACCAACTCCTAGCCAAATTTGCCATAGTAGGCCTGAGTGTGCCCCATATTCAGCGGACCTCAAATCCAGTTAGACAGTGATTGGTTACCTCCATAGCAGATATGCCACTATTGCTTCAGTGGGCATCTCTTGCCAAGCTTATTGCCCCCCCCCCCCAGTTTCCTCTTCTAACACTGAGCTCCATTCATATTCATGGTCTCATATTGTCCTCACCCTCTCCATGACTTTTTAGACTTTGCTGTGTCTATTTAAACTGACCACCTTGTTTATGAAGTTGCCTACCTCCCTCCAGTTTCCAGTATCTGTGTCCTAGCTCACTGCCAGGTCTGTGAGATCTTCCCTGGCCTTCCTTTTCTAAGGCCAGTCTCATCTGCCTCCATAGCACCTGCCCAACTATGTATTTAACATTTAACTCTAAATACCATGGGGAGTCTGTGACTTGTTATCAGGAGCAGATAGGAAGCTTAACATGTGGTGTGCATGCAATGCGGGGAACTGTCCAATTATTTAGTTTTCATCTAACTGCATGTCACTGTGTTTGTTGTTGTGTTCTGACACTGACAAAGTTAAAGCAGACAGCCCTAAGACTGTGGTCATCACAGGGGACATGGCCATTTTGTGTTGTATTAGAATCATACTGATTTGGAGCATGTATCAGTTATATTCTTTTTTTTTTTTTTTTTTTTTTTTTTTTTTTAAATGAACGCAATACCTGACGGAAACAACCCAAAGGAAGAAAGATTCATTTTGGCTCATGGTTTCAAAGGGATCACTCCATCATGGTAGGGAGGGCAGTTCATGGAGGCAGAAGTGTGTAAGGAGTAAGGTTTTTCCTCCAGCAGCTGGTCTGGATGTTTACATCATAGCAGACCAGGAAGGGAGAACCTTTAGAGGTCTGTGCTGGTGACAGACTTCTGCCAACTAGGCCGTGACTTCTCAAGGGTCTACAAACTCCCCAAACAGCACCACCATCTGGGGAGTAGGTTCAAATGCTGAGCACAAAGGGTGCATTTCAGTTTCAAATCATTAAGCCCGGGAAAGAAACACACTCTCTGAGTGTGCAAGGCCTTTGGCTGGACTCCCAGGCAACAGACAGTCAGGCTTAACCCTCAAAGTGCCTCTAAGTCTTTGCCGTGTCAACTTTTTAAAATTTTTTGGCATTCTGGAAGGTAAGCAGCGTTAAATATCCTGTAATTGACATGGGAAGCTTGTAACAGTGAGTCCCCTGGTTTAATCACATGATTGGCTCATTACATTCTTGGATGAGTTCATAGAACAGATCCCCAAGTGGGACCAAGTTCTTTTTTTAATTAATTCAATGTATGCATTCATTTTGTGTCCCAACTGCAGGTTCTCCTCCCCCACCTCCCCTCTACCCTCTTACCCTCTGTTTCTGTTCAGAAAGGGGCAGGGTTCCCCTGGGTATCAACAAAGCATGCCATATTAAGTTGCAGTAGGGCTAAACTCCACCCCTTGTTTCAAGGCTGGGCAAGGCAACCCAGTAAGAGGAATAGGTTCCAGAAAGTCAGCCAAAGCATTAGGGGCCACCCCTACTCTCACTGCTAGGAGTCCCACAGGTAGACTGAGCTACATAACTGTCACACATATGTACAGGGCCTAGGTCAGTCCCACGCAGGCTTTGTGGTTGTCGGCCCAGATTCTGTGAGTTCCTATGAGCCCAGATTAGTTGTCTCTGTGGGTTCCCTTGTGATAGCCTTGATTCCTATGGTTCATACAATCCTTCCTCCCTTTCTCAAGGAGGATTCCCTGCCTGTTTGGGTGTGGGTGGGTCTCTGCATCTGTTTCCGCCTGGATGAAGCCTTGCTGATGACAATTGGGGTAGTCACCAATTTATGAGTATAGCAGAATGTCATTTCATTGACATTTGTTTCTCCAGTCATGTTTAGTACTATCTTATGTCTCTAAATCATCCAGCCTCTAGGTCCTGGTGCTCCAGACGGTGTAAGAGATGGACTCACTCTCTTGGTATGGATCTGAGGCTGGACCGGTCATTGGTTGGCTACTCCCACAATCTCCACCCCACCATTGCTCTGCACCCCACCCACCCCCCATCCTGCCCATCCCAGGCAGGACAGACTATAGGTCAAAAGTTGTATGGCTGCGCTGGCATCCCAATCTCTACACAGGAAGTCCCACCTAGTCACAGGAGATGACCAATTCAGGCTACCCATCCACCCTGCATAGCTGGGATCATCTTTGTAGATTCCTGGAAGCTTCCCTTGCACCCAATTTCTACCTGATGTTGAAATATTCCCCCTTGCCAGTCATCCCCCCTCCATTCACCCATCCCCCAACTGGATCCCTCATGTCCCCACAGGAGATCCATGCATACCCCCATGGGTGCTCCCTGTTACCTAACCTTTCTGGATCTGTGGATTGTAGCATGTTTATCATTCATTTTACAGCTATTACCCACTTATGAGTGAGTACATACCTTATTTGTCTTTCTGGGTCTTGATTACTTCATTCAGAATGATTTTTTTTCTAATCCCATCCATTTGCCTTCAGATTTCCTGATGTCATTGTTTTTAATAGCTGAGTAATACACCATTGTGTAAATGTATCACTTTTTTATCCTTTCTTCTGCTGAAAAGCTGCTATGAACATAGCTGAGCAAGTGTCCTTGTGGCATGATTGAGCATTCTTTGGGTATATGCCCAAGAGTGGTATAGTTGGGTCTTGTGGTAGATCAATTCCCAATCTTCTGAGAAACTGCCATATTGATTTCCAAGTTTGCACTCCACCAGCAATGGAGGAGTGTTTAGCTTGCTCCACATCCTCTACAGCATAAGCTGTCATCAGTGTTTTTGATCTTAGCCCTTCTGATAGGTGTAAGATGGTATCTCAGAGTCATTTTGATTTGCATTTCCCTGATGACTACGGATGTTGAAAATTTCTTTTAAGTGTATCTCAGCCATTTGAGATTCTTCTGTTGAGAATTCTCTGTTTAGATCTCTACCCCATTTTTAAATTGGGCTATTTGTTATTTTGATGTCTAGTTTCTTGAGGTCTTTAAATATTTTATATATCATCCCTCTGTCAGATGTGGGGTCGGTGAAGATCTTTTTTCATTCTGTAGGATGCCATTTTGTCATATTGACATTGTTCTTTGCCTTACAGAAGCTTTTCAGTTTCAGGAGGTCCCATTTATTACTTATTGATCTTAGATTCTGTACTATGGGTGTTCTATTCATGAAGTGGTCTCCTGTGCCAACACATTCAAGGCTATTTCCCACTTTCTCTTTCATCAGGCTCAGTGGAACTGGATTTATGTTGAGGCCTTTGATCCACTTGGACTTGAGTTTTGTGCTTGGTGATAGACATTGATCTGTTTGCATTCTTCTGCATCCAGTTATGCTGGCATCAGTTGTTGAAGACACTGCCTTCTTTCCATCGTATCATTTTGGCTTCCTTTCAATAACCAGTTTTCCATAGGTGTGTGGATTTATGACCGAGTCTTCAATTAGATTCCATTGATCTACCTGTCTGTTTTTAGGCCAATAACCATGAAGCTTTTATTATTACAGATCTGTGTTCATGCTTAAAATCAGGGATAGTGATATCTCCAGAAATTATTTTATGGCACAAACTGTTTCAGTTATCCTGGGTTTTTGCTTTCTATATGAAGTTGAACATTGTTCTTTCAAGGTCTGTAAAGAATTGTGTTGGAATTTTAATGGGGATTACTTTGAATCTGTAGATTGCTTTTGGTAGGGTGGCCATTTTTACTATGTTAATCCTACTGATCCATGAGAATGGGAGATCTTTCTATCTTCTGATATCTTCTTCAATTTTTTTCTTCAAAAACTTGAAGTTCATGTCATATGCATCTTTCATTTGCTTAGTTAACTGTATCAAGATATTTTGTTTTATTTGTGGTTGTGAAGATGTTTGTCTGATTTCTTTATCAGCCCATTTATCCTTTGTATATAAGAAGGCTACTGATTTTTGTTGTTGTTGTTGTTGTTAGTCTTGTATCCAGCAACTTCACTGAAGGTATTTATTAGCTTCAGGAGTTCCCTGGTAGAATGTTTGGAGTCACTTAAGTGTACTACCATATCATCTGAAAATACTGAAAGTTTAACATCTTCCTTTCAAATTTATATCCCCTTGATCTCCTTTAGTTGTCTTATTGCTCTAGCTAGAACTTCTAGTACCATATCGAATAGAGATGGAGAGAATGGACAGCCTTGTCTTGTTCCTTATTTTAGTTGAATCTCTTTGAGTTTCTCCCCATTTAATTTGGTGTTGTCTATAGGCTTGTTGTATATTGCTTTTATTATGTCCATGTATGTTCCTTATATCCCTGGTCTCTCTAAGACTTTTATCATGAAGGGGTGTTAGATTTTGTCAAAGGTTTTCTCAACATTTAATGACATGATCATGTGGGGTTTTTTTTCTTTCAGTTTGTTTATAAGGTGGATTACATTGACAGATTTTCGTAGGTTGAATCATCTCTGGAGTGAAGCCTGCTTGATCTTGGTGGATGATTATTTTTTATGTGTTCTTGGATTCAGTTTGCAAGTATTTTATTGAGTACTTTTACATTGATGTTCATAAGGGAAATTTTTCTGTAATTCTCTTTCTTTGCTGAGTGTTTATGTGGTTTGTATCAGAGTAGCTGTGACCTCATAAAATGATTTGGGCAATGTCCCTTCTGTTTCTGTTTTGTGGAATAATTTGAAGAGTATTAGATCTTCTTTGAAAGTCTGGTAGAATTCTGCACTGTAACTATCTGGCCTTGGGCTTCCTTTGTTTGGGATACTTTTAATGACTGTTCTAATTTCCTTTGGAGGTCTATAATAGATCTATTTAAATTGTTTATCTGATCTTGATTTAACTTTGGTATATGGTACCTATCAAGAAATTTGTGAGTCTTTTTAGGTTTTCCAATTATGTGGAGTATGACCTGATGATTCTCTGGATTTCCTCCGTGTCTGTTGTTATATCCCCTATTTTGTTTCTGATTTTGTTAATTTGGATATTCTTGCTTTGTCTTTTAGTTAGTTTGGATAGGATTTACCTATCTTGTTGATTTTTCTCAAAGAACCAACTGTTTCATTGATTATTTGTATTATTCTCTTTGTTTCTATTTATTTCTTTCAGCCCTCAGTTTGATTATTTCCTACTATCTACTTCTCTTGAGTGTTTGCTTCTTTTTGTTCTAGAGCTTTCAGGTGTGCTGTTAAGTCAATAGTGTAAGGTTTCTCCAGTTTCTTTATCTAGCTAGGCTCTTAGTGTTGTGAACTTTCCTCTTAGCATTGCTTTTATTGTGTCCCATACGTTTGGGTATGTTGTATGCTCATTTTCATTGAATTCTAGGAAGTATTTAATTCTCATTTCTTCCTTGACCCATTGGTAATTCAAATGAAAATTATTCAGTTTCCAAGAGTTTGTAGGTTTTCTGTAGTTTTTGTTGTTGTTGAACTCTGACTTTAATCTATGGGATCTGATAAGATTCAGGGGATTATTCCATTTTTTTTTTTATTTGTTGGGACTTGCTTTGTGACTGAGTATGTGGTCAATTTTGGAGAAGGTTCTATGTGATGCTGAGAAGAAGGTATATTCTTTGGTGTTTGGGTGAAACATTTTGTAGAGTGTGTATTTGAGTCATAATATCTGTTAGTTACGTTATGTCTCTGTTTTCTTCCACAATTAATGTGTGGAGTTCTATGTGTGATTTAGGCTTTTTAGTAATGTTTCTTTTTACAAGTGTGAGTGCCCTTGTATTTGGGGCATAGATGTTCAGAATTGAGACATCCTCTTGATGTATTTTACTTTGAATGAATATGAAGTGTCCTTCTCCATCTCTTTGATTAATTTTAGTTTGATGTCTATTTTTCCAGATATTGGTTGTAGCTACACCAGTCTGCTTCTTAGGTCAGTTTGATTGGAAAATCTTTTTTCAACCTTTCAGTCTGAGGTAATGTCAATCTTGGACACTGAGGTGTGTTTCTGGTATGCAGCAGAAAGATGGATCCTGCTTTCATATTTGTTCTGTTTGTCTGTGTCTTTTTATTGGAAATTTGAGTCCTTGATATTGAGATATTAATGACCAGTGATTTTTAATTCCTGTTATTTTTGTTATTGTTGTCGTTGATGGTGATGGGTGTGTGTGTATGTGTGTTTCCTCCTTTGGATTTTGCTGGTGTGAGATTATCTATTGCCTATGTTTTCATGGGTGTAGCTAACTTCCTTGGGTTTGAATATTTCCTCTAGTACCTTCCATAGGGATGGATTTGTGGACGGATATTATTTAAATTTGACTTTGTCATGAAATATATTGTTTCAATCATCTTTTATTGTCTTTTATGGTCTTTTATTGTCTGCAAGACATTTCTCCAGGTCCTTCTGGCTTTTAGAGTCTCTGTTGTGATCAATCTGCCTTTATATGTTACTTGACTCTTTTCCTGTGCCGCTTTTAATATTCTTTCTTTATTCTGTGTGTTTAATGTTTTGATTATTATGTGGCGAGGAAACTGTTTTTTCTGATCCAAACTAGTTGGCGTTCTGTAAGCTTCATCTACCTTTATAGGCATGTCTTTCTTTAGGATGGGAAATTTTTCTTCTATGATTTTGTTGAATATATTCTGGGTCTTTGAGTTGTGAGTCTTCTCCTTCTTCTATTCCTATTTCCTATTATTCTTAGGTTCGGTCTTTTCATGGTGCCCCAGATTTTCTGGATGTCTTGTGTTAGTTTTTTTTTTTTTTTTTTAACATTTTCTTTGACTGACCAGTGTGGACTCTACCTGGGCCTATGGAGTCTGCCAGAGTTGGGGGATACGGGGCTGGTAACATGGATGATGATGAGGTGGGAGGGGCTGGAGCCAATTTCCTAAGTGTTTCTTATGAAGAAGTTTTCACCCTCTCTTTACACATGGAAATTCTCTTTAATTTTCCCTACTACTCTGTGTCCCCCAAGAGTTTTAACTGTCTAAGAATGTCAAGGCCTATGCTAAAAGGAAGGTTTTATATATCTTCAGGGGAAATGGACTAGCCTAGGAAAGTAAAAATGTTGAAGCTGGTAGCATGAGCAGCTCATAGTATTTTCATGTTTTGTGGAAGTACACCTTGACAGTTCAGTTTTCTTGACTTGTTTTGTGTGTTTGTGAACTCATGAGGAGGCCAGAGGACAGACTTTGGGAGTTGGGTCTCTCCTTTTCCATGTTATCAGCCTTGGCAGCAAAGCCGTAGCCACTGAGCTGTCTCTCCAGCCCAGCCACTCACTGTTCGTGCTGTCCAGGAATAAGTTGTATGAAATGTCTTCCTGATGCCACTTTTATTTTCAGGTGACCCTCCTGGTCGCTCCTCCATGCACCCGGGAGAGGCATTATGAGCACCTTGGACGCTGTTGCAGCAAATGCGAACCAGGTACCTCAGGCTCCTCAGGGCTCTCTACCTTTGCTTGCTTGCTTGCTTGCTTGCTTGCTTGCTTCCTTCCTTCCTTCCTTCCTTCCTTCCTTCCTCTCTCCCTCCCTCCATGTCTCCCTCCCTCCCTCTTTCTTTCTTCTTTTCTTTCTTCCTTCTTTCCTTCCTTCCTTCCTTCCTTCCTTCCTTCCTTCCTTCCTTCCTTCCTTCCTTCCTTTCTTTCATTCTGTTTTTTGAGACAGGGTTTCTCTGTGTAGCCCTGGCTGCCATGGAACTTGCTCCTTAGTCCAGGCTGGCCAGGATCTCAGAGACCCTCCGGCCTTTGCCTCCTGAGTGCTGGGATTAAAAGTATGTGCCACCATGCCCCAGCTTGTTGTTTAGTTTTGGCGGGCACATTTATTGCCATTGTTTTGGTTTTGACTGGTGCGTTGTCTTCTCCATTTAAGGCAGATACCTATCTTCCAAGTGTACTCCTGCCGCTGATAGTGTGTGCCTGCCCTGTGGCCCAGATGAGTACTTGGACACCTGGAATGAAGAGGATAAATGCTTGCTGCACAAAGTCTGTGATGCAGGTGGGGCGATCACACTGGTACAAGTCACCCGGGGAGGGGGGCGGGGGCGGAGATACACCATCATCCTCTGCTCCTTACACCTGTTTCACAGAAGTGTGTTAAGTGAGCCTGCTGCTTTTCCTTTGAACATTTGTAGGACAGGTTTCTGCTCCTGGCTTTATGTACCCAGTGCCATAGGTTAAAAACGTCATCTTTCTGCTCCAGAATATGCGCTGCACCTTAATTGTGAACACATCCTGCCCTTGACAAAATGTTGCCACAGTGTTTGGTGTGTCTGTGTCATTTAATCCTGCACTTGGCCCATTTTAAAGGTAGAATAATTGAGACCTGAGATTAACTTCTCTAGGATCAACACGTTGAAAAGCAGTACTTGAACTGACCTTCTAACTCATATATCTTCCCCTAAACAGTAAATGAAAACATTGTTAAAGTTCATTGCTTCACTAGGATGTCATAATTTTTGGAAGGGGAGTGGATTACATACATACATACATACATATATATATATACATATATATATACATACATGCATACAGACTGAGACAGGCTCTCAACTCTGTAGTTCAGGATGGCCTGACCCTCACTACTGAAACTGTAGGACTACTTTTCCATGCTCAGTTCCATTTTATAAAATATAGCTTATGTTTAGGAATCAGGATATAACTATGTTTCATGGATGCCCTAAGAGGTTCTTTTCTCTCTTTTCCATTTTTTGTTCTAAGTACTAAAGCATCCACCATGTTCCCCTAGAGGAGCTACTGTTGTGGGTTTAATTATTGCAGCCCCTGGTGTCCTTTATCATACTCTTTCCTTGGTATTTCTTGAATTGCACATTAAACTTAGAAGGCTGATAGAATACTGGTTTGTTTCAGCTATGATCTGGCAAAAGCCCTTCATCTTTGTATAGTTCATATGAATAAGAGTGGGAATTTTATTTTTGTAATATTCACTATGATAAATATGGGTTGGATATTATTCCCTAGTCCTGGGGATCAACTTCAAGGCCTATACATGCCAGCCAGATGATCTACCTCTAAGCGATATCACTAACTCTTGATATTTTACATATAGAGGCTTCCAATATAGCCTGGCCTCCATCTTCCTGCATCTGCCCCTCTGCCCCTCTACCCCATCTCTCTGCCTCTGCCTCTGCCCCTCTGCCTCTGAAGTGCCAGGATTGCAGGTGTGTGCTCAAGTCTGACTAGATCTGTCTTCATGAGGGAACCCAGACTTCCCAGACATTGGTGGTAGATTCTGTCTCCTTTCTTTATTAGTCAGATGCTTTATAGAAACTCTCTCTGTCACCTGTCACCTCTCTCTCTCTCTCTCTCTCTCTCTCTCTCTCTCTCTCTCTCTCGCTTTCTCTTTTTCTTTCTTTTCCTTCTTCCTTTCGTTTTTGGTTTTTCGAGACAGGGTTTCTCTGTGTAATAGCTCTGGCTATCCTGGCACTCTCTCCATCGACTAGGCTGGCCTTGAACTCACAGAGATGCACCTGCTTCTGCCTCTGTAGTGCTGGGATTAAAGGCTCCTCCCTGTCACTTCTTTGTTTCCCTGAAACATAACACAAACCGAAAGGGCGCGCTAAGTGCTTGTAACTTTCAGAATCCTGGCTGGACCTGGGCATTTGCATCGACATGATGACCTCATGAATGTGTCTGAGGTGCTCAGCTTGTTGCAAACACTGTGGGTGCTCAGATTATCACACCGAGTGAGCCCAGACTGTCATCAGTCCTTACACACACACACACACACACACACACACACACACACACACACACACACGGCGCCCGCCCAAGATCAGATCCCTCTGATGTGGGCAGTAAGAACTGAACTTGGGTCCTCTGGAAGAACAGCAAATGCTCTTAAACTCCAAGCCCTCTCTGTCACCTAGTGGGACATTTTATTTAGGGGTGGTACTAAAGGAACTCCGTTATTAGTGACTTGATCTTTATAGGATATATCCCTATGGAGCACTGCTAGGAAATAAGCATTTCTGAACGCTCTCCTTCCCCCCAGTGTGTCTGAGACAGCTGGCAGACTAGGGTGGAGAAAGTGCTGTGGAAACTCCACAGGCACACGCATCTGATTAAGACCTTATTTCCTTTGATGACCTTGACTCATTGCCGTCTGTTGGAAATAACAATTCATCCTGTCTATTGCCAAAATGAATGAAAGCTGGGCACTGAGCACATCAGAATGTTCTCAAAGTGTCGCCACCCCCATTCACGGACACTTGCACAGGACCCTGTAGTATTTTACAGGGAAGTGGTGTGTGCTCCTTTATGCTTACATGTACTAGGTACATGTTTCTGCACAATCGCCCGTTGTGCTGCAAGGGTTTGGGCAGTGGGTACAAGGGCAAACGGGGCTCATGCTTAGGTCTAAAAAGCCTCTTCCTGATTGGCAGGGAAGGAAGAAACAGGTTTTGATTTTCCCCTTCTCTTGTTCCCCTTGGAAGTTAAGGTACAGGGGCCACATAGAAAATCCAGATTAGATGGGGCCTTTCAGTATTTTTTACCTGTTTGTTCCTTTTTTAAAGATTCATTTTATTTTTAATTACGTGTATGTATATAGAGGGTGTTATGTTCATGTGTGCAGGTGCCCAAGGAAGCCAAATAAAGGTCAAATCCCCTGGAGGACATGGGTACCTGGAGTAGAACCTCAGATGCTCCGCAACTTGTGTGCGGGCTCCTAACCAGTGAGCCGCCACTCCCGCCACCTGGGCGGTTTAAACAATGGCATGACTTCATGTCACGTGCGTGTGCACACCTGTACAGTTCATGGTAGCTGGAGTCTATGAAGTCACCACAATCAGTGAGTAGCGAGTTCTGAATCAGTCACAGCTCCTACGAGAATCCAGGCCTAGATTCCCCCAAGCCCCTGATCAGAGAGAGGCCTTTGTCTCACGCACAACCACCCTTGTCCTGTGCGTCACTCTTTACTAGATAGGCTTCCTTGACTCAGCACAAGACTCAAACTTTATACCAAGTATGTTTTCTGAGCAGGGCACATCACTGTCTTCTCGTATGTGCAACACAAAACATCACTGCACATAGGGCCATTGAAAATAAAGGTGTCGCCAAGTAAAAGCCCAAGGATAGAAAACTGCTCTTCATAGACTGTGGCAAGGATGCTCATTCTGCTGGGAACCTGTTAGCTCAGAGGATGCTTTACTGCAGTGTGAGAGGCTGTGGTTTCAATCCCCAGCACTCTCCTGGAAGGAGGAGGCAGAGGGATGGAGGAAGACAATCCTCCAGAGGCCCTTGTGTAGAGTGACTCCAAGGGTGTGTCCAGGGATGACTACAAACACACTGCAAGTGTCAGTAGAAATTGTGTGAACAAGGGAATTGATGTCAACCGAGCAACAGGGATGATTTGTGTGTGTTGGGCACCCAGTTTACAATATAACTAAATTCCCATGTCGTATTCCAGTGTGTGTGTGTGTGTGTCTGTGGGGAGGTAGGGGGGTGACCCTGGCCCACAGGACAGACACACTGCTGCCTGCTTCTGTGCTTTGTCTCTTGACTGAGTGCCCCACAGCCCTTGAGGACCACAGTATGGACTCACATCCCCATCAACTCCGTAGTTTTTTACAAATAAATAAATAAATAAACTAAATTAAAAAAAAATTTAAAAAACCAAGCAGCTGGGCATTTCTAAAAACAATTAATAAAACCCACTAGCATAAAACTCCAGAGCCCACACAACTCCTAATTACTAGGAAGGAAGGGGTCTGTTGGATGGTTTCCTACCAACAAGGAAGTGCAGGAAGGAACTCTGGAGTTCCTCAAACCCAGTGAGTCACTCTGTTGGCCACCAGATGCAGCTGTTTGGAGCTGGGTGGGGACGGTGCACCGGTGGACAGTGCATCTGTGTCTCCTGCCCCTTGCTGGTCCCTGATGTCTCTTGTCTCCCACAGGCAAGGCCCTGGTGGCAGTGGACCCTGGCAACCACACGGCCCCACGGCGCTGCGCTTGCACCGCTGGCTACCACTGGAACCCAGACTGTGAATGCTGCCGCCGCAACATGGAGTGTGCGCCAGGCTTCGGAGCCCAGCATCCCTGTAAGGCATGGTTGGGTGTGGATGTGCTGCCTACCATCCTACAGAGCCCTACTGTTAACCTCTGCCCAGAGGCTTTCTGGGATTGGTCACAGCTCTATCAAGGGTGCTCCAGGGAACCCAGATGCCTATGAGGAACCAGTTTAGCCCAGCTTCGAACGGCACATGGGCAGTCATCCCAAATTCCCCTACCCCTTCCTCCTTTTCTGTGGCAACAGGTCTCAGTCTGTGAGACCCGAGGGTCCCCACTAAGTAACCAATAGTATCGTGCAAAGATCCTCCAAGGCACTAAAAGGCATGCAGCCTCTTAGAAGGAGGTGCGCACCTCTGGACACGCTGTAAATTGTCATTGGCAGATAGTAATTTCAGATTTAAAGAGCTCCTAAAGACTTAGCTGTTGGGGAATTATAGTTGCAGTAGCAATTTGAAAGCGGACAGTGGAGGGCTGGGGAGACATTTCTGCCTATGGAGTGCTTTCACAGGCTTGGGAGCCTGAGCTAGACCAAGAACTCACATTAAAAGCTGAGCCCAGCTCCAGCAAGAGGGGAAGCCAGGACATCGGTGTCACCAGAGCAGGCCGGTCAGCTAGCCTAGGCAATGCTCCAGGCCGGTGAGAAACTTGGCCTAACACAGAAGAGGCAGGCCCTGAGGCCTTCTGACCCACACCTACGCACACCAGATGCTGGACTGTAAAATCCATTCTGTCCTGACTACCACTCAGCCTGACGGTTGGAACATTCACACACTTGTCTTTGTGCCCATCCCCCTTCCACTCAGAATTGCCTCCTTCTCTGTGCTTGGAAGGCCTTTCTCAGTTACCTCTTCACATCCCTTCATATAAGGACTAATTTGAAATCTGCTTTTAAAAAAAAAAAAAACTTAATTTGACTTAGGTTCACAGGGTATTGAGGGTTTTTTTCCTGGGTTGAGCTGTCACCATGCTCATTACTATGTATGTAACATGTACAAATACGTATTTGCAGCTTTGGAACTGTAAGAGGGAGATGGCCCCGATGTTTGTGTTGGGGCTGGGTATGTCAATCAGTGTTCACTTTCTGAGTTGCCGATGTGGCTGCCGAGAAGCACTCAAGGCTCCCCTGGAACCTTCTGAGTGACATCCTTGCTCACAAAGTGAGGTTGGGGCTGTTTTTAATGTTCTGTCATCTGAGAACTCCGCTGTGTCCCTCAGCTTTGTTGAAAGCAAAGAAGCACGGACCCTTTTGACTTGCGAAAATGCTTTTGGGAGCTCTTCACTCTCCCGGCTTCTAGGAAGTGTTACAAAGCAGGTTTCAGGGTGCAACAAGTGATTGCTTATGCTTGCCAGCCCTTCACGTAAAGCCAGCCTACTTGGACAGGGCTGGGAGGACTGAGATATTATTCATTTGAGTCCGCATGGAAGAATGTGTCTAGCTAGTGCTGTGGGCCTCTGCATCAGCGCCTGACTCAACCGCACATGCTCTCTCGGAAAAGTCAGCTTGAGTTTTTAACCAGTAAAGACAAACCTCGCTACCGCAGCCAGCTCCCTCCAGATTCTGCTCCCAGAGTAGATACCACCTTTGGCCTTGCTCCAGATTTACCACCTTTGTGAACTAGGGTGCTGCCCAAATAAAAAGGAGGGCATGACTGTGCCTAGGTCATGGGGGGAAGGTTTAGTGTAGATATGAGGGAGAGGGTAGCCAG
This sequence comes from Phodopus roborovskii, assembly GCF_943737965.1. Lineage (NCBI taxonomy): Eukaryota > Metazoa > Chordata > Mammalia > Rodentia > Cricetidae > Phodopus > Phodopus roborovskii. The sequence goes on along the minus strand of NW_026126583.1, from coordinate 4,706,515 downwards.
AGGCAGAGACGAATTCAGAGTGAACATGACTCTGATCTAAGCCATGTGAGGAGGGGGCAGAGGGGAGAGCCGGGAAACCTAGAAGCCAGGAAGGTAAAAGGGTAAAAAGGACAGATGTGACCAAAATGTCTGGATTCTATACCAAAGAGCCTGGTTGGGGGGGGGGGCAGCCAAGGAGACTTCAGGGTAGGGGTGGGGTATGGCAGCCGGGAGGACCCTGTAACCAGTAAGGACTGAGGATGGATGCTGGGAGAAACCTCTGGTGGCCAGCATCACTTTTGATCTGTTTAATAGGCAGTTCAGTCAGCCTTTGTCCAGGGTCTGAAACCTAACGATTTCCTCTGCCTTGAACCCTTGGAAATGGTGTATTTTTGACAGTAGGTGGATATGAGGGAGATGGATTTCCACAAGGCTGGGGATATCTTTGTCAGTTGGTACCTAGCATGCACAGAACCCTGGATTTGATCCACAGTATGGAGCAGAATCTGGTGTGGTGGTACACACTTGTAATCCTGGCAGTGAACAGAAGGAAGTCAAGGTCATTCTTAGATACTTAGTGAGTTTGAGACCTGCCTGGGTTATAAGAGACCCTGAAAAATAAAATTCACGTATGCCAAAACTAAACAGTCCCATGAGGACCACATGCTTACTCTGGGTCAGGATGGAAAGAGAAACAGGCCCAGGCTGCTCTGAGTGCTGCTGTGTGGTCCTCAGTATTTCAAGTCCTGGCTCAGTTTAGCATAGCCAAGATATGGTTCACAGAGGGGTTCAGGCAGATGGAAGTGTAAGTTGTTGGGCTAGTGTGAGAAGCCTGGCTGTAAAAAGGGAAATGGGACCTTCCCGGTACCACTAGTGGGTCAAGTGAATGGAAAGTAATGTCCCTGAACCCTTCTCAGAATCTTCTAGATTGCATTACTCTTTTAATTTGTAATGTGTGTGTGTGTGTGTGTGTGTGTGTATGTGTGTGTGTGTATGTGTGTGTGTGTACACCACAGCCCATTAGTGGAGATCAGACAACAACTTGTGGGAGTTGGTTTTATCTCTTTATCATGTGGATCCCAGGTCATCAGATTTGGGGTCAAGCATCTTTATCTCATCCATCCTTTGTTCATCTTTAAAAAAAAAATCTGTACTGTACTCTCTCTTTCTATCTGTGTGTGTGTGTGTGTGTGTGAGTGCATGTGTGCGCATGCGTGTGTGTGTGCATGAATACCAGTGCTGGAGGAGGTCAGAGGCCTTGGATGGATCCCTGGAGTTCTGGAGCTGGGCTGGCATTGCAGGCAGCTGGAAGCTGACTGATGTGGGATGCTGAGAAACAAACCCTACCCCCCTTGTTCATCCTTTAAAATGCTGTTTCAATTAATGTTAGTTTGGCAATGGCATTGTTACAATTGTTTCACAGCCTGTCAGTGTGTCAGTGCATCTTTTTTATTGCCAAATTACAGAAATCCAACATATACTTTCTATCAGGCATGTACCCAGAATTTTAATTTCTTATTTTAGGTTTGTAATCATAAAAATAAATTATGGAAGTGCTACTAATCTCAAAAGTCATTTGTGGGTTTGGCACTAGCCAGTGGCCAATGTTGGCTTGACATTGTACTCAGAATTGTTCATTTGTGTCTACCAAATCATTGTGTGCCAATGCAATAAAGATCGGAGACACAGAAAGCTGGAGGCATCTCTCACGTTGCTAATTTAGCTTAGGAGATATATGAGAGCAGAATGAAGCTTACTAGGCAGGGTCAGCCTTCTGTTCTGAGTGCTGGGGATGAAGCAAGACCCACACTATCGCATCATTTGCATTTATGCTTTCTTGGGGCACAGCCCGATCCATTTGCTTTTGTATTATCTATAGTTACTTCTGTGCTATGGACAACCAGTCCTAGCAGAGGTCATAGGCCTAAAAGGTCGTTGTGTCAGGCTTGGTAGAAAAACTGAACACCAATCATTGGTTGAGGAGGAAGAGACTTATGAAGTTCCCCTCAGGGCGTAACAAGTATAGTAACCATTACAGCTCCTTAGCCTGGTGACATGAAGCTGAAGTGGCCTGGTACCGTCATGTATTTAATAAGTTAACAGTTGACATGCATTTCAGTTATTCTGCCATTTGAAATAATGACTTTTGTGGTGAATAGTGTCATATAGCCCCAAATGCTTGGGACCAGAAATGTTTCAAATACCAGCCCCCCCCCCCCAAAGAGTAATTTAGAGTAATGTGATAGCTTGCTTTTGGAGGGACACATTTCCCTTAAAGGCGGGGATGACACCGCATTTGCCTGCAGTTGAAAGCTGATGTAGCCATGAAGGCCGGAAATAGCCAGACAACAAAAAACGCAGCCCCATAACACCTATGGGGAAATGCTTGGTTCTGAACAGTAAAAGATCAGGCAAAGTTGGACTTAGCCGGACATCAGCTGTAGTCTCAGTGGCCTGACATGAAGCCAGTTTCTGAACGTAATCTGTAAGCACTTCCTCCACGCAAGCCTGGGGGAGCTGAAGGCAGGCAATACAGGTGGCCAGGCAGGCACGGGGAAGATGGGTAATGGCCGATCTCTAGGTATCTCCTTGTTTTATCTGTTGGCTTTTGTGTGTGTGACAGTGCAGCTCAACATGGATACGGTGTGCACGCCCTGCCTCCTAGGCTTCTTCTCAGATGTCTTTTCATCCACGGACAAATGCAGACCCTGGACCAAGTAAGTGACCATGCAGAAACCCACGGACGGGCTCACATTAGGACCTGTCAGGCTCGGCCGCTCTGGGTGGAAGAGGCTGGTTCAGTGTGTCAGGTTGACTTCCTCTTGGAAAAAGTCTGTCGCCAGCCACAGTAGGGGACAAGCCTGACAAGCTGGCTGTGGGAGCCAATATGTGTCAGAGCTTTGTGCCACTTCTCAGATTCAGAAATAAATGACCTTCAGTTCCGGCTTCTCTTTCCTTCACCTAACTTGATTTAGTTGAAATTTTTTATGACTTCTTTGTCTGGGGCAGGGGTGGGGTGGGCTACTACAGGTGGAATGTAAGGCCCCCAGATATGCTAGGCATATGTGTATGTGATTGTCACTCACCACTCCTACATCCCCTCATCACTGGCTTACTCATCTGGAAGTGTGTAAGTGTGTGTACACTGCAAATGCTTTGGGTTTTCTTGGATAATCTTGAAGCTCTTTGCAAGTCACATAACCCTGGTTCATCTGTGTCTTTGATTTTATCCCATCGATATTTTAATTTCAGGTTTATTTATTATTTTTGTTGCTAAGGATGAACCCAGGGCTTTGAATGTAAGGAGTTACCTGATGATTTTTTTTTTTTTTTTTTTTTGTACCCTGAATTGGGAAATGGTGGCTTCTTAAAACTGCTGTGTACTTCAATGGGGAAATGCAGCAAAATTTATATACTGACTTTCACCCGGCAGCCATTTAAGCAGTTCTGAGTTTTCTGCAGGGATAATTTTTATAAAGATAGTGCGTATACACCATGAGCATCCCTTACCCGATGCTTGAGGCGTATTTCAGGTTCTTTTACATTCATACTGAGAACTTTTGGGGAAGGGTGCCGGGCCTAAACACAGAACTGTGTTGTCTCTCATGTACACCTTATTCATAGTCTGAAGGCTATTTTGTACTCTAAGTACTTTCATGTACTTAGTTTCGTGATGTCTGATTTCCTAACTGGGATTTCATGTCAGCGTCCTAAGAGTCTCACGTTTTGACTGTTGGATTTGGGGTTAGAGATGCTAGGCTAACGTACAGTATAGCACCACACATGGGTTACATGGAACAGACTCCTGGGCTCTTTCCATCCTGTTGTTTAATACTAGTGATAAACGCAATGAGTCTTCAGTTCCAAATGCGTTCTTTCTTTTTAGGAAGCCCACAGTAGCCATCCCACAAGCTGCTGCGCTTACGCCTGTTTCTCCTCTTCCCGCCATTCACTGCTTTCAGACAGGGTCTCACTATGCCGCCCAGCAACCCCCCCCACTGTCAGGGTCACAGTGTACCACACCACGTGTGACTCAGTGGTTCTTACGAAATGCTGTATCCCGATGCATTTTGTTTAGGTTTTATGTTGAGGAGATTGTATTTTCCACCTTCAGAATTGCACTCATCGAGACGCTCTCAGCGTCTGAAGTCCTCTTTCCCCAAGTCCGTCTTCTCTCTTGCCCACTGAGCTCTCAGTAGACTCTTTCCCCAAGCACTCCACCCTCCTCTGAGGACTTCTGCTCCCCCCGGGCAAGGCTGTGGAGTCATACCTCCAGGAAGATATGGCCTCCCTTCCTGAAGGAGCTGCCGGTCTAGCCCAGTATGACATGGTTTTTGAAATTAAGTGTTGACCCACAGCCACTGACTGCTTTTTCCTCACAGCTGTACCCTCCTTGGAAGGATAGAAGCACACCCTGGGACGAAGAAATCAGATGTGGTCTGCAGCTCTTCTCTGACCCTGAGAAAACCACCCAAGGGTATGCCGAGCAGAGCCTGTGGGCGACACATGGCCCAGGGTGGCCCCTCTAGAATGACAAGCTGTGGCTGCAGGGTTCCATTTGTGCTTTCACTATATTTTCTTTTTTCCTCAGCATTTTATTTGCTCAAAAGACTTACTCTTTTTTTATTTTATGTGTTTGTACACCACCTATGTGCATTGCCCAAGGAGGCCAGAAGAGGGCCTAGGATCCTCTGGCATTGGAGCTGCACACAGTTGTGAGCTGCCTTGTGGGTGCTGGGAATCAAACACAGGGCCTCTCAAAGAGCAGCCAGTGCTTTTAACTGCTGAGCGATTTCTCCAGCCTCACCGTTTTGTTTTGTCTGGTTTTAAACAGTATGAGCTTCTTCTTTTCCTTTTAAAATATATGCTTATTTTATGCATATGGGTGTTTGGTAACCATTTATACTTGTGAGTGACATGCATTCACATGCCCAAGAAGGTCTGAAGAGAGTGTTGGATCCCCAGTGCAGGAATTATAGACAGTCACGTGAGCCACCACGTAGGTGCTGGCCATTGAACCTGGGTCCTCTAGAAGAGCAAAGTGCTGAGTCATCTCTCCAACTCTCCTCCCCAATTCCAAATTTTCTTTTCCTTTCTTCTTCTCTAACCTCTCCCCCCCCCCCCATAGATTTTACCTAGTGCCTTTCTACATGCTAGGTTAATTGATAATATTTTTTTTTATAAGGAGTTAGGGTTAGGGTATAAACATAAATGTTGATGCCAACTCCCAGGTGTGGTAGGAGGTGATGATCAGAGTGAGGGAGTCTTAGTGGAGGTTTTGATCAAGCCAAAGAAAGCCACTTGTTAGATCTGGCTGTGATTATCTCTGAGCATTTTTAAATCAAGCTAACTATGGTTTTGAAAGCTTGACAGAAAAGTCTCTGGCCAGCAGAGGCTTCTGTGTGGCTGTTTTGGGGGAGTGGCCATGTGGCGGGCTGCACCTCAGAAGCAAGCAGCCTGGGGAAAGACCTTCCTCACATGCAGAGAACCAGGCCACAGAGCAACAATAAGGCTGCGAACAAGAACAGCAGGTGTGGAATGACAAACTCAGAGAGATGAACCAGTACAGCACAGTGGATGGCATCCAACTCATCCTCAAGCAGAGATGGGCCGATGGGCCTGGGCTGGCCTCTCCTGGAGGGAAGGCCCCTGAGCAGGGCGGGTTAGCTATGGTGTGTGTCCTCTGATGGGCGAGAACTCTCCGCCCTTCTGGGTGAGGAGTTCTCCATTCTGGTTACCTGGACACCTGCATCATTGATTCTTGGGTTGGATTTACAGGACTTTATCATCTTTTAACTTGGTAAGATGAAATAATCTTTAACCCTGTGTTTTCTTCCACCACAGAAGCCCAGATTTACTTGCCCAGTCTCATCATTCTGCTCCTCTTCGTCTCTGTGGTGTTAGTTGCTGCCATCGTCTTTGGCGTTTACTACCGGAAGGGAGGGAAAGCCCTGACAGGTACTGTGTCTGTGGTGGGTATTTTCCAGGGAAGCATCATGGGAGATGAGCATTTTGTCCCTCCCTGACTGTCATGGAATCTGCTTTTTAAATTTCTTACTTATGGGGCTGGAGTTAAGAGCACTGGCAGCTCTTCTTGAGGACCCTGTGCCTGAGTCTTTGTTCTAGCAACAATAATGATGGAAACCGAAGGACAATGTTGTGTCTGCCTGTATGTAAGTACACAGCATTCGCCTTCTGCTATAGCTGCTGTGTCGCTGCTGGGGGCCCACACTGTATCTCTGTGCATCCCTGATACGCAGGGGCTCGGCGTTAACCCTGTAGTATCCCCTGTGAATGTGCCCATCCAATACCGACAAATCGCAGATAAATGTCTACATGGGGAATTTTGATTGGAATACTATTTTGAAATGTGACTCTACAATTATGAAAATAGATGACTGTGTATTGTTGGAGTTTATGGGCTTATTTTTTTTAAAATAGAGAAACCAATGTTACTTCATTTCTTGGGAATATCTTCAAAAAGGTGGATAGCATTTTTAAACATCACATCGTGTTTGACTTTTATATGACACTGCTAAAAGTGGTTTTTGTTTGTTTGTTTGTTTTGCTTTTAATGAAGGAATGCCAAGCTTCTTTAGTTTTTTTTCCAGATATATCATAATCTTTTTAGAAAACTTTTACTTATTGTGTGTTCATGATGTGTGTATGGGTGCGTGTGCCACGACACACATGTAGAACCCTAAGAACAACGTTGTGGAGTTGGCTTTCTCTTTTTGGGGGGTCAGACTGAGGTTCAACAAGTAAAGCACACCTTGTTGAGCCGTATGCTTGTAGTCTTGGAACTCAGAGGGCTAAGGCAGGAGAGGAGCTTAAGGCTAGTCTGGGCAACATCGGGAGATCCTGTCTTTCAAACCAAAAGTCCAAGGGCCGAGGCTATAGCGCAGTGGTAAGGTGCTTGCCTGGCATAAGGAATGCTGTGGATTTGATCCTCAGCGCTGGTGATGAGTTCACACTTTGTCAAAAGACACAGCAGGAATCATTCGCAGGGTGTCCTGCAGAGGGCTGCTTCCACACTTCCCAGCTGTGACCCCAGCACTTGAGGCTGTGGAGATTAGAAGACGCCCCTTGAGCAAGCTGGCTAGCTAGATTATCTGTACCAGTGGGCCTTGGGTTTAAGTGAGACACCCCGCTTTGGTGTATAAGGTGGAGAGTGACTCACTAAAATGCCTGGTGTCAAACACACACACACGAATAGGCACACACACACATGAATAGCCACACACAGATGAGCATTCATATACACATACAGCACAGCATACATACATGCAAACCTACGTATCGGCATGCTTGTCACATGTATATATTCAGGCAAAAACAAACCTGCAAGAATCTGCAGCTCCTGACTTGGGTGTTTATAGTGAAGAAAGTGTTGGATTTTCATATGGGATGGGAGAAAACTTTATCTTTTCCTATTATTGTCACAGATGCACCTTCTTTGTCCCCCTCTCTTGATTACCTTGCCCCTCATATGCACAATATGAGGGAATGAGATTACCTGTGGTCTAACGGCTCACAGCAGACCCAGCTGTGTCCACAGGTGATTGATGGGTTATTAGTGGGTCCCAGTTTGGTCTCCTTTGCTATGATAAACGCCATCACCAAAAGTAACTTCGAAGGGAAAGGTGTTTGTTTGCTCCTGTGTTTGTCTTTCCAACTCACACTTTGCAGTCCAGTAATCAGGACAAAAGCTCAAGCCAGGGACCTGGAGGCCAAAACCAAAGCAGAAGCCTCAGAGGAATGCTGCTTTCTGGCTTGTTTGACATGGCTTGCTCAGCTACCTTTCTTTTTAAAATCTTTTAAAATTTATGTGTGCGGGTGTTTGATGTGCATGGAAGTCTGTGCACCACACGTCACCCTCAGAAGCCAGAAGAAGGCATTAGATCCTGTGGGGCTACAGTTACAGATGGTTGCGAGACTACATGTAGGTGCTGGGAACCGAACCCAGGCCATCTGGAAGAGCAGCCAGTGTTCTTAACTCCCCAGCCATCTTTCTAGTTCCTCAGCTACCTGTCTCAGACAGCCCAGACTCTCCTCCCCAGGGATGGCATTGCTCGAAATAGGCTGGGCCCTTCCTCCCACATCAATCAGCAATCAAGGGAATGTCCCTCAGACAGTCCACAGGCCAATCTGATGGAGGCAATTCCTTCATATAGCCCACAGGCCAATCTGATGGAGGAAATTCCTTAGTTGAGGAGGAAATTCCTCTTCCTAGGTGTTCAGGTTTGGGTCAAGTTGGCAAAAATTAGCTTCGACAGTGTTTTTCTTTCTAGAGATCAGCAAGTTCTGTTTTTGTTAAAAAGTAAAATGCCTTCAGAATGTTTAGATCGGCTAATTTATTATTTGGTTGATTGACTCCCATCCCTGTGCTGAAGATCGAACCCAGGTTTTTGCTTTTGTTAAGCAAGTACTGTGCCACTGAGCCATATACTAGTCCTGTTGTTGCTGAGGTGGAGCCCAGAGCTTTGTGTGAGCTTTGTTCGAGCTTTGTGTGAGCTTTGTGCATGCCAGACATGCTTTCTGCCATGGAGCTTCATCCCCAGCCCTGGGTGGATTATAATCAAATACTTTCGCTTAGGAATGCTAATACCTTACTGTGAGCATGTTTACGCAGAATTATCTAAAATGGGAGAAAGTCAAACACACAGGAGAAGAGAATGAAGCAGTGATGAGCAGGGTCAGGAGGAAGGGAATGGGAGATGGAGGTCAAAGGCTATAGTAGCAGGTGTATAGCATAGCGTAAACACTCCCAGAGAGGAATATTGTGCTGTAGGAAAAGTTTTCCTGATTGAGTTGATTTTAGCTCTTCTCGCCATACACAAATCACCATTTGACAAGATGGATAAGTTGATCCGTTTTGTTACAGTAACCACTTTGCCATCTATATTTATCCTGTCACATCATGCTACATAAGTTAAATATATAAAATAAAATGTACATTAAAATAAGGAGAAAATTATAACATGAAGTTCTTATCTTTGCTTTTTTTTTTCCAGCTAATTTGTGGAACTGGGTCAATGACACTTGCAGAACCCTAAGTGGAAATAAGGTAAAAGTGTTTACTAGGGCCTTCTTTAAGTCCTGCTGCAGTGTTCAGAGCTGTAACCAATGACTGTGGAGCACTCCGCTTACCAGACAGTGAAACCTTCATCCCAGAACTGACCCCTGTTGGATAAGTCAGTGCCCAACCTCTTCATCAGGCCACATTCCCACCCCTTCCCTGACGCCAGGCTGGACACTGAGTGATCTTTACCCATGCTGGGAAAGTGCACTATCCCCGAGACAGACAACAGTCTTTATTCCAGTTCTATTGTCTCTGTGTAGGTATTTTTACGAACTGACCTTGGTCACCTGCTGCAGATTCCTAGGAGGAACCATCTGTGACTTTCCTTTACTCTGTAGTTATTTAATAAATCTCCTTTGTCATAATGCCAGCAAATATTGAAAAGTGTTAAGGCTATTGAAATGAAAGGCCTGATGCCTGATGCCCAATTCACGGGTGGCTTGCAATTTATCACGCCAATTTCTTCTTGGCTCTTTCTGTGAATCAAGTGAGTCTGTGATCACTTTGGAGTGAACAGAGATGGTGTATTCCTCTGTTCTTAAATACCTAAATGGGCATTCCTTAAAAATAGTCTTGGTCAAACAGTGATTTACCAAAAATGAAAAGCTAAAGGAAACCCAATCTGCTCAGTAGTTTAGATCAAGTGCATCTCCTCCAGAGGCCTCAATTCAGTTCTCAGCACTCACTTAGGCAGCTGCAGTGCAAGGGGATCCTACGCCCTCTTGTGGCCCGCTAGGACACCTAGACTCAGCTGCACAAGCGCACACTCACGCGCACACACAAATCAAAATTAAAAATGCATCTTTCTAAAATGGAGAAAGCAATGCATGCTCATGTCCCACTCACTCCCCTCTACAGTGAGTAAATACATAAGTCAATGAATGTATTCATTTGTTCAAACGTGGTTCTGGTCGTGTTAAAAGAGTGCTTACCTAGCAGGCACAAAACCCTGCAGAGAATAAACGGTGTGGAGGTACTTGTCTCTAATCCAAGCACCTAGGAGGTAGAGGCAGGGGGATCAGAAGTTCAGAGTCGCCCTGTATTCCCTAGTAAGGCCAGTCTCAGTTACACAGAACCCTGTCTCACAAATCCAAAATTAAACAACAAAAATTTAACAGTGACTTAACTATTTTCCAACCCACACTTGATACTAATATGTTCGTTATTCTAGTTTGTCCTTCGTGTCTGTTGGAAGTATAATATATAGCTGCAGGCATTAGCCTGGGTTTCTATAACTCAGCTCCAATTCCACAGGGTCCGCTCTCATCTCCTCCTTTCCTGCTTAGGTCTTCCCTTCCCAGCACGACGCCCGAGTCCTTTGGTTTTCAGTATGCTTCCTCCTTTGCTGGGTTACAGGACACACAGAACTAAAACCATGCCACAAACAGAGCTACTGCACTTGCCCATGCTGCTGCTGTTTTGTTACAGACAGATGTGCTCCAGTGTCACTTGGGTTATCTCTTCCCTTGGATAGTGTGCAGATGCTGTAAAGATCCAGTCGTTTCTGTTTGTGTCCCTTTCGAGACTTCTCCCACACTCTGTTATTGTAAACAGTATAAATAAAGCCATGGAGTGTGGGCCACCTGTCCTAGCCAAGGTGGACAGTCCGCACCATCCCTTCGCAGCAGTGGGTAGGCAAACATGTAATAACTCAGTGTCTTCTGAATTCGCACCTGCAGGAGTCCTCACCTGACAGTTGTATCGGTGCCCACTCGACAACTTCCAATCAGCGGGAAGTGTGTGAAGGCATCTTCCTCATGACTCTGGAGGAGAAGATGCTTCCAGAAGACATGTGCTATCCAGAAGATGGAACTGGCGCCTGTGGGCCTGTGTGTGCAGCAGGCGGGCCCTGTGCCGGGAGCGGAGATGCCTTGATGTTCACATTGGTCAGCGAAGTTGAGACCCAAGGGGACCTCTCAAGGCAGATTCCCACGGAGGATGAGTACACAGGCCGGCCCTCACAGCCCCCTGAGGAGTCCCTGTTCCTGATCCAGCCTGGAAGCAAATGCACACCCCCTTTCCGGGAGCCTCTGGAGGTCGGGGAGAATGACAGTTTAAGCCAGTGTTTCACAGGGACCGAGAGCACCATTGACTCTGAAGGCTGCAACTTCATTGAGCCGCCACGCAGGACTGACTGTGCTCCTTGGTCCCCTGAAAAGTACTTGAAAAAAGAAATAGAGGGTGACAGTTGCCCACCCTGGGTGGCCAGCTCCAACTCATCAGATGGCTATGCAGGCTGTGGGAACACTCCTAAAGAGGACCACGAGCCCCTTATGGGTTCTCTGAAGTGTGGACCATTACCCCAGTGTGCCTACAGCATGGGCCTTCCCAGCGAAGCAGCAGCCAGTGTGTCAGAGGCGGGAGAGCAGCCCCAGGACCAGGCTGATGAAAAGCTTCCGAGCTCGGAGAGGGGAGCCTCTGGGTCTGGGGGTTCCCCCAGTGACCAGCCACCTGTGTCTGGTAAGTAGCTTTCCCGGGCTCCCACTTTTGATCAGAAAGGCCCATCATGGGTAAAGGTTTCAGAAGTGTGTTTCACAATCCTCTGGGGAAAAGAAAGCCAACGCGAGAGACACACAGACCAAGTCCATTCTCTGCTAATTGACACAAGGTCTCTTGTAGCCCAGGCTGGCCCCAAACTCACTATGCATGGCAAGGGTGCCTTTGAGCTCCTCCTCCTTTTGACTCCATCTCTCCAGTACTGGACTTGCAAGTGTTGGGCATCACACCTGGTTTTCTGGGGCTTTAGGTGTCTTGGTCGAGCACTCTACTAGCTGAGCAAGTGTCCATCTCTGTGCTAAGCATCTTTGCAGAGGCCTTCGGATCTCCCTGTACATTGTACTGGGGACTGTGCTGACCGTTGCCATGACATCGTCCACTAGCCTGCTACCGCCTTAGGCTTTCCCGAGCCCTCTGCCTTCTGGCTTCTCGTGGTTTGGTTTGTGGTTAGTGCTCCAACCACAGGACCGAACCCTGACAGATAGAGTCCACAGTCATTTTAGGAGTGACTGATTCATGGTGTTCCCTCATATTTGGGGAGGGGTGAGTAAAAGAAACTGGGGCTTCTAAATGTCAGGACAAATAGAATTGTTTAGTTGGTCCTTAATTATTTATTTAAGCAGCAAGTTAATGATGCAGCAAAAGTGTCCTTTGTTACTTTATAAGAAAACCCCCTTTTACAACCATCACATTTAATATGTTTATAAAACCCAGATGATAATTTACAATTTAGCACATCATAGAGATTTATTGCTGCAACATTGCTGGAACACAAACAACCCACCAGTGATAATATTATGACTTTTTTCTTTTTGCTTGAGGATAAAACACCATCTGTTAAAATATTATGTAGCATAGGGGACTTCACAACTGATGGTGAGGGTGTCCTCTGGGTATTATTAGCCTGGTCAGGGGCAGGGGGTTCATTGAGAATCTTTTGGATGCTGTAAGCATTCTCCAGAAGAAAACAATGAATAGATGGATATGTACCTCTTCAAAGGCTTCTCAGAACCCCTAGCTCTTAGATGGAAGAATGGGAGGGCTGGAGGCAGGGACGGAGGGGTGTCCCCCTCTCCAGAGGTGCCTTTCTTTCCTGGCTCTTGGTTGTGGCTGCAAGTGATGCCAGTAGCTACATTTTGCAACCCGAGGGTGGCCAGATTGAACCCTAGAGCACAAGGCTGTTTTCTGCCATAGGTGATATCGGTCCCTGGCTTGATTGGTAGAACAGTGTGCATTCCTGTCTCTGAGGAGGTGGCCCGCTATCAATACACAAATACACTGTTCCAGTCTCAGTTGCCAGATTGAAGGAGAGGAGACGTTCTGGGCAGTGAGAGAACAGATCTGGTTTTCCTCTTCAAGACTCTAGAACGTTAAAGAAAATATGTGCATGGTGTGGGGCATGGAGGGGGACCTTGGTGGATCCCATGGTGGATAAGAGACAAACATGTCAAACATGTCATGCAGGTAGAACATACATGGGAAGTTTTATTGGGGGAAAGGAAGGAAGAAGGGAAGGAGAAGGGAGAGAGAGAGAGAGAGAGAGAGAGAGACCTGCCTGCCTCTTCAGAGGAACACAGGCAAGCGAGAGCAGGAGTGGGTGGAGCTTGTCTCTTAAAGGGCCCTTCTGCACCTGCATACAGAGACAGGTTCTGCCTGCCATGCACGCAGGGGTGATGTGCTCTGCCAGGTCCCCAAGGGTTAGGGCCAAGGTGTGTGTGGATGCTAACAGGGAGGAAAGACTCATAGTGAGGACATACTGGGTCAAAGCAAACTCCAAATCCTGGAGCTGCATGGCGAGCTCGGCAGCCCTTTGCTTTTCCCACTCTTTTCCAGTGTTCTTGGCTGCAGTACCTTTTGGGGGGGCTGGTTCAACGGCCTGCATGCAGCTCTGATTGGCATATATCCCATGCGTCTCCAACATCTTGGGGTTCACCTTCACAGCTCCACAGAGTGGCCTCTTTGGTCCCCGAGCTGGGACTGCCCTGCCACATGGCCTATTTAACCACAGAGGAAGACTCCACAACTCCTTTACACATGAACTCTCAAATCCAGGACCACATGGCTGAAACTGCCAAGTTTAGCTGCCTGCTGCCGCTGGAAACTGCCCTTTCCTGAATTATATGTGCACAGAATTTTCTTTCTTGTAGATCTTTAGGAGCAAATTACTCCTTAGAGTTTTTCCCTGGGCCTTTATTCCTTCCTTCCTTCCTTCCTTCCTTCCTTCCTTCCTCCCTCCCTTCCTCCCTCCCTCCCTCTCTCCCTTTCTTCTTTCCTTCCTTTCTTTCCCTCTTTCTTTTTTAAGAAAAATAGAACTACTTCACATTTGTTTTTTCCCAGTTATAATTTTTTTTCTTTGATAATTTTTTAATTCAAATTTGAAACAAGCTTGTTTTACATGTCAATCCCAGTTCCTGAACCCTCCCTTCCTCCCCTGTCCCGCCACCAGCCCCCATCCCAAGCCCTGGGCCTTCCTTTAAAATCTCATTTCCTTCAGCACAGAGACGGGTCCAGCATTACATTTCCCGAGTCTCTTTCCCCTCAAACGGCATGTTTTGCGTTTCTTTCTGCTTTGCTTGCTCTTTTTCATTGTAGATATGCATACGAAGAGTGACACAACACAGTCAATACTAGATGCCCTGAAATCTCCACTGCTGAGGACAGCAGAGTTTTAGGACTGGGGCACATTCCTTTCCACGGTATTACAATAGTCTGTACTTAGCCGTTAATATCGTTATCCTCGGAAACCTCTTGAGCTGGGCCTCCGTAGTGCACAGTGCTCTCAACATTACTACCTTCCAAGTTCCTACTAGGAAGATCCATTAAGCCCCAGTTACAGCATTCAATTGCATTTCTAGTCCAAAGTGCTGCGTCTTCCTAGTCTCCAAGCAGCATGGCCAGGCCCATCACGGCAATACTTCTGTCCCTGGTACCAGCTTCCGTCTTATACAAAGAAGCGTTTAACTGGGGGCTGGCTTACAGTTTCAGAGAAGCCCCTGATCAGCCTGGTAGGAAGCATGGCAGCAAGCAGGTAGGCAGAGCATTGGAGCCCCAGCTGAGAGCTCACACCCTGATCTGCAAGCAGAAGTCAGAAAGAGGGCAAGAGAGAGGCCGGACCTGGCTTGGGCTTCTGAAACCTCAAAGCCCACTCATTCCCAGTGCCACACCTCCTCCAACAAAGCCACGCCTCCCAGTCCTTCCTAAGCAGTTCCACTAACTGGGGATCAAGCAGTCAAACATAGAAACCTGTGCAGGCCATCTTGTCCACATCCTCTTATAGGGTGTTACAAGAATTTCCACTGACAGCTGCTTGTGTTTCCTATGTCTTCTACTGACCTGTCACTCTGCTTCAGCCTCCAAAATCATCTGTTTCATTCAACCGTCTCTGAGCTGGAAAGAGTTGCTCATTTACAGGATACCAACCCTCCTTGGGGAGCCTCAGCTCCACATTCTTTCCTACCAAACCTCTGGAGCTTTGAAAATAAGAATGGGCTGATGATAAGGAATGCACGGAGAACCTTTCAGAAGTGAAGTCATTCTGCAGCCTAGCTGCAGGGTCTGTGGCCCGTTTGTCACAGTGCTGGCTTTTCTCAACAAGCCTAGAAACTATCATAGCCTTCATCAGCAGCAGTGCAGCCAATGCATTGGTTAGTTCTCATGTTTCTATGCAGATACATGACCTATTGGGAAAGGCGTGGTGTGGGGGGGCATCAGTTTGTGTCACATGACCAGAGATTGGTGGCTTTCTCCTTTTCTGGTTTCTCTTCCATCTGACCCGCCCACCCGTGGTAGTGAGCCGGTGCTACCCACAGTCAGGGTCTTTCCCTCTGTTAATCCACTCTGGAGATGACTCAGTCTCCTAGGTAATTCTAAATGCAAGCCATTGCCACAGCAGTCACTAGGAATTTTTTCTCCAAGGTGGCTTGGTCTCTGCACATCCCTGAACATCTATTTATACGCTCCTTCATTTAAGCAGAATAAACACATGAACAGGAAATGGTCATTTCTATGTTCACCAATGTTCTCTCCACCACCCATGTCCGTGGTCTGTTCTTGGAAGCTGGGGTGGGGGGTGGGGCGGGATTGATCATCCTGGACACACCTACCTACAGACAGAAACAGCAGAGCAAAGTCAACTGCTTTAATGTATGCTCCATGCTCTCCCTGGCAGAGTCCTGGGAGCCCAGGGCACTGGAGGAGGAAGATACCTGCTTGCTTTTCTCATCCCGCAAGCTTGGAGAAAAGGTTTTCCTATCCAGATTTGCTCCTTTTCCCATCCTCCACTAGCAAGGATGGCCTCCTGTTTCTCACGTTGCTCACTGTCAGAAGACATGTCAGTCACCAACGTGAGTTCCCCTTTGAGCTACGGTTCATAAAGTGGATAGTAAGAGGTTATTGGGCCCTGAAGCTTCAAGTTAAAATGGATGTTTTATAATTTACTTGTCAATAATATTTGGCACTCACTAACCTTGAAAGTCAATATATTATTTCAGAATGTATGAAGAAGTTGCTCTAGTTAGATGGCTCATTGGTTAAAATACTTCAGCACAAGTATAGCGACCAGAGTTCAGATCCCCAGAACCCACATAAATGCCAGGCTCATGTGGAAGTCTGCTTGTAACTCCAGGCCCAGAAGGCAAAGGCCTCCTCTGGGAAGGGTTTGGTTCATAAGACCTCCAAATAATTCTCAGCATGATTCAGAATGGAACTGGTATGCATTACTTCCTTCCTTTGTGTCACATGCTCCGTGGCTCCCAAGTGCTTGGAACAGAACTCGCAATACCATAAAAAGGAAAGCCGAATGAAAAGCATATGGGCGAGATATAACATGTTTGAGTGTATTTGTGTATATTTTTAGTTCCCGTCACGGAGAAATCTCCATGACAATTTGGTAGTCTTATCTGGCTGCTTCTCGTGATTTAATATTCATATGATATGCATCTTAAACAACATAATGCTTT